>NC_091475.1:143636790-143974290 GCF_036971445.1 Narcine bancroftii
AGTGAGAATGCTGAACAACCAAATGAACAGCTCCAAGACTTCCATTTGTACAAAGCAATATTTATTTATTTATATAGATAAAATACTTGACCTGCATATGTATTATTTGTCTGTATGTGTGTTATGTCTGGTTGTGTGCTGCATGTTTTACACTGAGGACTGGAGTTTGTTGTTTCGTTGGGTTGTACTTGTACAATTTGATGACAATAAACTTGACTTGAAATGACATGATTTAAACTTTCCACCCTTTACTGTGTAGAGATGTCCCCTGTTGTTAGCTATTCCTTCCCTTGGGAAAAGGTGTTGATTGCCCACCTTGTCTATGTCTCTCATAATCTTGTAGACATCTATTAAGTGTCCTCTCATTCTTCAAAGACAAAAGTCCCAGCTCTGATAATGTTGCTTCATAAGACTTATTTTCCTATCCAAGAAACATCCTTATAAATCTCTTTGTCATCTGCTCCATAGCTTGTAAATCCTTACTATAATGAAGTGACCAGAACTGAACACAATACTCCATATGTGGTTTGTAGAGTTGCAACATGACCTCTTGACTCCTGAACTAATCTTTAAGACTTATCAATCTTAATGCTTTAAGATCATCCAACACATTCTCTTCCTTAATTTTATTATCATCCAGCACGTGTTCAATTCTGTCCTTGTCCTGAATAATGTCCTTTTCTCTAGTGAATACTGAAGCAAAGTTTTCATTTAGAACCTCCCCAAACTCCTCCACCTCCAAACACATGTTGTCTGCTTTATCTTTATGTGGCCCCACCCTTTATTCTTGTCCAAAGTGTCTGGGTAAATTAAAAGCAAAAGTTGAAAAAGATAAAAGTAAGAATAGAGGGGATAAATGTTGAGTGCAAAAGAGGCAAAGATTATCAGATTTTCAAAGCATAATGGGTATAAGACAATCTTATCTGAATTCCCATAGTATTTTAAACAAGATCAATGAACTTGTGCACAAATGTGGTGGCAGGGTGGGATTGGGAATTAAATATCCAAAGATATCAGATAACCAGGAAGGAAGGTAAAGGAGGTGAGGTAGCACTCTTACTTAAGGATAAGATCAGGGCAATAGTGAGAGATGATGCAAGATCTGCAGAGCAAAATGCTGAATCCATTTGGGTAGAGATTAGGAAGAGTAAATGGGGAAAAAAAAATCACTGATAGGAGTTGTCTTTAGGCCACCTAATAATAACGTTGCAGTCGCACAGGTTTTTCTTTCTTTTTTTTTTCTTTTTTCTTTGGCTTGGCTTCATGGATGAAGATTTATGGAGGGGTATGTCCATGAATCTCTTGGTGCCTGCCACATTGACCACTGCCAGTGGGCTGATATCACCTCCAACCGTGCATCTTGGCGCCTCATAGTTTGGCGGGCAGCAACCTCCTTTGAAGAAGACCGCAGAGCCCACCTCACTGACAAAAGACAAACCCAAGACCCAACCCCAACCAACCAATTTTCCCTTGCAACCGCTGCAACTGTGCCTGCCTGTCGCACAGGTAATAAAGCAGGAAATATCAGAGGCATGTAAGGATGGAATAGCAATTATCGTGGGGGACTTTAATGTACACAAAGACTGGGTGAATCAAATTGGTAGAGGCAACCTTGAGGAGGACTTCATCGAGTGCATAAGTGATTGTTTTCGTGAATGCCATGTTACTGATCCTAAAAGTCGACATATTATCTTGGATCTGGTCCTCTATAATGAGACAGGTATTAGTGATCTTGGAGTTAAGGATTCTATAGGAAAGAGTGATCACAGTTCACCTGAGTTTCTCATACAAATAGAAGATAAAATAATTTGGTCTAAAGCTAGTGTGTTATGCCTGAACAAATAAGACTACAAGGAGATGAGGGAGTAGTTAGCTAGGATAGACTTGGAACACGGGCTCTATGGAGGGAAGGTTTAGGAACAGTGGAAGACTTTCAAAGAGATTTTTCATGGTGCTCAACAAATGTACATTCTAATTAAAAGCAAGGACAGTAAAGGTGGGTGAAGCCAGCCCTGGATAACTAAGGAAATAAAGGAAGATGTCAAACTAAAAACACACGCAAGAGCAGTGGGAAAGAAGTATGGGGAAACTTTAAAAAGCAACATAGAACAATGAAATGAACTAGAATGAGAGAGAGAAGGTAGCCTATGAGAAAGATTAGCACAAAATATAAAAATGAACAGTAAAAAATTTTTAAATTACCATATATACTCATGTAATCATCAAATATTTTTGAACCACTTTTTGGGGCAAATAGTGTGGGGGGGGAATTGACTTTTACATGCGTCATTCTTTTCACCTTGTGTACCTACTTCATTCAAGGCATCGGGAGCTCCCATGGCTGGGACTGGGTGGTAAGTTCATGGTTGGGGCATCGATAACTCAAATGGTTGGGCAGCCATGATGAGCATCCACAGTCAGGAATTCAAATGGGCATGCAGCGGGAGTGGTGATCCGTGGTTGGAGCGTCAGGAACTTTGATGTGCAGGCGGCCAAGGCCGAAATGAGGGGGGATCAATTTTTACAAGGATCATACAAAAAAAAAGATTTTTAGGCCAAAAAAGTGGGGTCGACTCTTGCACAACTATATATGGTATATAAAATGCAAAAGGGTGGCTAAAGTGAAGGTTGGCTCCTTGGAAGATGAGAATGTGGAACTGATATGGGGTAATAAGGAAATGGCTGAGGCTTTGAATAACTATTTTGTGTCAGTCTTCATGGTGGTCACAGCGAACATGCCAAAAACAGATGTTATGGATGTGTTGGGTCGTGCATAGCTGAAAACCCACACAAGGAGATGGGACCAGACAACATACCTGGTCAGGTAATGAAGGGCTGCACAGACCAATTGATGGAGGTCTTTGTGGATATCTTCAACACCTCACTGTTTCTGTTGGGTTTATGACAGCCACCATCATTCCGGAACCCAAGAGGGCGACAATAACAGGGTTCAATGACTACCACCCTGTGGCACTGACCTCCACCATTATGAAGTACTTCAAATGTCTGGTCTATTCAAATTTGCCTGTAAAAGAAACAGTTCCATAGACAAAGCTATATATTAGCCTTGTCACTTCACTCTGTCTTGGCCACCTGGAGAATGATGCCTCATACACTAGGCTGTTGTTCATTAACTTGAGTTCAGTATTTAATGCAATTATTCCTCAGTGATTGATGAAGTTATCCTCACTGGGACTCAACACCCTTCTCTGTAATTGGATCCTGGACTTCCTCACAGAAAGACCACAGTCTGTCTGTGATGGTAGCAGAATATCAAGGACCGTTACACTGAACTCTGGCTCACCTCAGGGCTTTGTGCTCAGCCCGCTCCTGTTCATGCTATTGACCCTGACCTTTAAGCCTGTTCCATTCTTCGCAATCAGAATCAGGATTTATTGTCATGAGCAAGTCATGAAATGTTGTGTTATGCAGTAGAATCATAGTGTATACATACATATTATAATCATCCTATGGTATTACTATATAAAAAAAAAATAACAATAATAGAGCATGAAAAGTAAGGCAGTGTCTTTGTTCATTGAATATCCAGGAATCTGATGGCAGCGGGGAAGAAGCTGTCCTTGTGCTATTGAGTGCTCATCTTTATGCTCCTGTATCTTATCCCTAATGGTAGCAGAGAGAAGCGGAAATGGCCTGGGTGGTGGGGGTCCTTGAGGATAGAGACTGCTTTGCTCAGACACCACCTCATGTAGTTGTCCTTGATGGAGTGAAGTCTAGTACCTGTGAAGTAGAATGCCATGTTAACAACCCTCTGGAGTTTATTCTTGTCATGAGAATTGATGGCCCCATACTAGGCAGTGATGCAACCAGTCCGAATGTTCTCCACGGTACACCTGTAGAAGTTTACGAGAGTCTTTGGTGACATACCAAACCTTCTCTGTCACCTCACAAAGTATAGCCACTGGCAAGCCTTCTTTGAGATTGCATCAATGTGGAGATTCCAGGAAAAATCCTCAGAGATATTGACACCCAGGAATTTGAAGTTCTTGATCCTTTCTACGACTGAACTCTCGATAAGGACTGGGTCGTGTTCAGCTGACTTCCTCCTGAAATCCACTATTATCTCCTTCATTTTTCTGACATTGAGCTCAAGATTGTTGTCGTTATACCATTCAACATGCTGATCTATCTCCCTCTTGTATGCTTGCTTATTGCCGTTGATGATTCTGCCGACAACTGTAGTGTCATTGGCAAACTTGTAGATGGCATTGGAATTGCACCTGGTCACACAGTCATGGCTGTATAGTGAGTAAAGCAGTGAGCTAAGCATGCATCTTTGGGGTGTGCCTGTGCTGATGATCAATAAGGAGGAGATGTTGTTTCCAATTCGTACTGACTGTGGTCTTCAAACGAGAAAGTTAAAGATCCAGTTGCAGAGTTGAGTACAGAGGCCTAGAGTTTGTAGCTTCTTGAACAGCACTGGGGGAATAGTGGTATTGAAGGCCGAGCTGTAGTCTTTGAAGAGCAGCCATGTGTACAAATTGCTGTTTTTGAGGTGATCCAGACCTTAGTGGCAATCCAGCAATATTGCTGGAGGGATTGTGATAAGAGGCAAATTGCAGCAGGTCAAGATCTTTACTTAGGTATTAATTCTGACCATGACCAGTCCCTCAAAGCATTTCATCACAGTAGAGGTTAGTGCTACTGGGCATTAGTCATTGAGGCAGCCCACGCTACTCTTCTTGGGCACTGGGATGATTGATGCCCTTTGGAAGCAGGTTGGAACCTCTGACTGCCACAATGAGAGGTTGAAAATGTACGTAAGCACTCCGGCTAGTTGGTTGGTGCAGATTTTCATTACCCTGCCAGGTATGCTGTCAGAGCCCAGCACCTTGTGAGGGTTCTTCCTTTTGAATGATGTTCTGACGTCACACTCAGAGACAGATATCACACAGTCCTCAGTCTTCTCAGGGATTCCAGTAGTCATTGTTTGGTTCTTCTTCTCACAGCTGGCAGAAAAGGTATTCAGCTCAATGGGTCGAGAATCGTCACAGCATTTGTGCATGGGCACACACTCATCCACATAAGTCTTGATGAAGTCATTGACACCTGCTGCATATTCATTCACGTCTATAGATGAGTTCTTGAACATATTCCAGTGCACAATTCAAAGCAGTTCCTCAGATGCTCCTCCAGCCCCTTGGACCACACCTTCACCATCTTCACCACTGGTGCTGTGTTCTTCAGTCTCTGCTTGTTCACTGGCAGTAGAAGTACAGTCAGGTAATCAGACTTGCCAAAGTGTGGTCGTGGTTTGGCTTGGTATGACTGCATCACCAGATCCATCTCCAACAGGGTCATCAAGTTTGCAGATGATACAACAGTTGTTTGCCTCATCAGCAACAACAATGTATTACACTACAGAGAAGATGTGTAAAATCTCACAATATGGTGTTGGGCAACAACTTAAGTCTCAAGTGATGATCTTGGACTTCAGGAGGACCAGGAACAACCACCCTCCACTACATATCAACAGCTCTGCAGTAGAGAGAGTGAAGATTACCAAGTTCCTTGGAGTTCACTTAATTAGTAGCCTATCGTGGGCACTCAACATCTCTTCATTTGTCAGGAAGGTGCAATAGCGGCTGCACTTCCTGAGAGACTGAAGTGGGCAAGACTACTGATCACTATTATATCGATAGGAGTTCTATCAAGAACATTCTGACAGGCTGCATCGGAGTGTGGTATAATTGCTGCAGAGAAATGGTCAATCCACAGGACAATAATAATGGCAGAGAGGTTCAATGGAGTCTCCCTTCCCCCCCCCCCCCCCACCCCCAGTAAAGTGAACTACAGGGATCATAGTCTGAAGAGGGCATGCAAATTAATTGAGGACCCCTTCTACCCTGCACACAACATTTTTTAACTGCTCCCATAGGGGAAGAGATGCAAGAGTATCAGATCCAGCACAACCAGGCTGAGGAACAGGTTCTTCCCATGGGCAGTGAGAATGATGGACGACCAAAGGAACTACTCACACTAACCATCCGAGGCTCTCATTTGTACAAAGCAACATTTATTTATTTATTTTTATAGGTTAAAATACTTGCCTGTCTGAATGTACCTTATATCTGGTTGTGTGTCTGGATCTTTTGCATCAAGGACCGGGGAATACTGTTTTATCAGGTTGTACTTGTATAATCAGATGACAATAAACTTGATTTGATTTGAATACCTGGATGTAATAGTTATCACTAAAGAGGTGGTACTCAGAAAACTTGAAGGTATAAAGATAGACAAGTCCCTTGGTCCTGATGGAATGCATTCCAGCTTATGGAAAAAAATCGCAGAAGTTATAGTCCAGGCTTCTGTGATAATTTACCAAAATTCTCTGGTCTCTGGTGGGACCCAGTCGATTTGAAGACAGTGAATGTCAAATCACTGTTTTTAAAAAAAAAATGATGTTGGCAAAAGACAGGAAACTATATGCAGTTAGTTTAACATCTTCTGGTGTGAATAAAAGCTCTCACGACTGGAGGGAGAACAAACATTTTTGTTCGCTTATAACTGAGGGTAGGGTTCAACAGTAGTCTTCAGAAGGGTTCTGGATTTAGGCAGGAAACCAGGGTTATATATGGCCAGATAGGGGTGGAGCCAGGGAGCAGGGCCATTCATCAGTGCAACACCATACCAGTGAATCCCAGTTCACTGCATTCACCCCTTCCTGTAGAATTTAGGATCTGTGAATAAAGACAGAGAACATGGGTTCAGAACAAGTGGTAAAAAAAATATAGTTATTTACAACTTAAATACAAATTTAAGTGCTCTGAAGGTCTGAAGATCCTGATGGAGCTCTTAGCACCGGGAAGTCTTGAACTCCTTGAGTCTCCTGGTCCCCTAGTGAAGGAGGAGTGGTGGACTGTGTCTCCAGCTTGACGGTGGAGGGGGATGCACTTTCCTACTGAACTGCATCCTCTGAGGGCCTGACTAGGGACAGTGAAAATGAGCTCCATGGCTTGAAGGGCACCTGAGGCAACGGACTCTCTATTCCAGCAGGTGCCAGGTCCCTGATGGAGACGGTGACCTCCCAACCATCCAGGTACTCCACCTAGGCATACGTGGGATTGGCAAGGAGCAGTTGGATCCTTTCCACCAGGAGGTTGTCATGTGCTTCCTGAGAAAGACTGGATCAGTTGTAGTGAGCCAGACTGGGAGTGTAGTTACCAATGCCAGCATTCTTTTGAAATTGAATAGGAGCTCAAGTGGCAGCATCGGTCACTGTACATAGGAGTGACCAGATGGAGGACATGGGGAGGACATCCTGTCAGCGTGAGTCTGGAAGGCCTTTTGATTTCAGGGGCAGTTTGATTGCCTTCCAGACCGTGGTTTTCCTCCAAAGCTGCCTGTTCCCCATGGGGTTATAGCTAGTAGTCCTGCTGGATGCAATCCCCCTCACCAGCAGGTACTGACGCAGATCATCACTCATAAAGGATGAACACCGGTCTCTATGAATAAAGCTAGGATACTCAAACAGTATCAAAATGGATCCTAGGGCCTTCATAGCTGACGAGGTGGATGTGTCTGGACATGGAATGGTGAACAGGATATGGGAGTACTCGTCAATGACAGAGAATAAGAAGCTGTTCCTGTTCTTGGAGGGTAGAAGTCCCTTAAAATCAATGCTAAGCCCTTCAAAGGGCCTGGATGATTTGATCAGTTGTGCCTTTTTGGGGCGATAGAAAGGTGGCTTGTACTCCGTGCAGACCTGCCAAGACCTGGACATTTCCCTGACGTCTTCCATAGTGTAGGGCAGATTGTGTGCGTTGACAAAATGAGCCATGAGGGTGACACCTGGATGACAGAGCTCATTATGCATAGACTGCAGTTGGCTGGTGTGTGCAGAGGCACAGCTTCCTCTTGATAAGGCATCTGGAAGGTCATCAAGGACTCCTGGTCGATAGGCAAAATCATAATTGTAGGTGGAGGGTTCAATCCTCTTCCTAGTAATTTTGTCATTCTTGATTTTTCTCCTCTTGACATTACTGAACATGATGCGAATGAGCACTGGTCAGTGAGGAATGTAAATCTTCAACTAGCCAGGTAGTGTCTCCAGAGTCTTACAGCTTCTACAATGGCTTGATCCTCCTTTTCCACCGATGGCTTCCAGATCTTATGTCCATTAAAAATATACATCAGGACTGCCTGCCTGGTTGAGGGTTGTGGCCAGGGCTATGTCTGAAGCATCACTTTGCACTTGGAAATGTACATTCTCATCCACCGCGTGCATAGTGGCTTTCACAATGTGGTTCTGGAGATAGTTAAAAGCCTTTTGGGCTTCATCTGAGGGGAGAAATTAGTGGCTTTTAAAAGAGGGAGAACCTTATCAGTGTATTGAGGGATCCACTGGGCGTAATCTGAGAAAAACGCCAGGCATCTCCTCAAAGCCTTTGTGGTCCTGGGGATGGGGATCTTTAACAGGGGGAACATCCTATCGGGATTGGGGCCAATGATGCCATTCTCCACCACAACTGTTTAGGCCTGAACACACATTTTTCAGAGTTATAAATGAGGTTCAGGGCTTTTGCTGTGTGGATAAAAAATTGGAGGTTGGCGTCATGGTCTTCCAAGGTGTCGCCACTGATGGTGTCATTATTGAGGTAGGGGAAGGTAGCCTTCAACCCATACTCATCCACAATTCTCTCCATCTGCCTCTGGAAGATAGAAACCCCATTAGTAATACCAAAAGGGACCCTTCAGAATTGATAGAGACGACCGTTAGCCTCAAATGCCATATATGGACGGTCCTCAGAATGGATTGGCACCTGGTGATAGGCAGCTTTCAGGTCACTGGTCAAATAGACCCGATACTGTGCAATATCATTCACCATGTCTGAAATACAAAGGAGGAGGAATGCGTCCAGGAGTGTGTACAGATTATTAGTTTGGCTATAGTCAATTACTAGCCTGGACTTGTTTTTCCCCTTTATCTCTATCACTTGCGCTCTTCACTGGCTGGTGCGAGGTTCGATTATACCTTCATCCAGCAGATTTTGAGTCTCCTCCAACTTTATAAATTCTCCGTCTGCTGCACTGTACCTCCTGCTCTTAGTAGTAATGGGCTTGCAATCTGGGGAAAGATTCGGGAAAAGAGGAGTGGGGGGGTGTTGGTGTCGATATTCAGTGTGGAGAGGCTGCATATATGTTCTGATTTCAGGGGCCCTCCATTACGATCTGTTACAGGGGGAGGGGACCAGAATACTCCACTGTCAAGCTTTTAAGGTGACACAGGAAGTCAAGACCCAACAACACCAGAGCACACAGTTCATCAAGAATATACAAGCAAAATTTACAAAATTTCCCCATTCAAACAACCAGTGTACTAAACAATGTTGTTGAACCTGCATAGAATGCAATTTAGATGTGAGAAATATGTGGTAACTAGAAGGATACATCTTCAGATAGTATTTTTTTCACAGTCTGTGAGTTTATGTAGCTTTCAGTAGAGCCCATGTCGATTAGGCATTTAATGGAATGTCCATTTACCTTTACAGTCACTATAGAGTTGCTGAGCTGGTGAAGTCTGCCCAGATCTAGGACTGTCAATACTAGGTCCCAGAAGACTCCATGCTACTCACTCGAGTGGCCCCCACCGTCCTGGGTTGCCCTGTGTGAGTGAGATGTCGTCGACCTTGTGGCGCAGCAAGATGGGCATCCTCCTTCTTCCTCCAACGATGATGGCACCGAGTTTGAGTTCGGGTCACTGCAAGATGGCCGCTGAGTCATTTTGTGCTGTTTCCTCACAGCCACCCTCCGTCAGTGTGTCACGCAGCAAGTGGATTTGGGTGAATTCGGTGCAGATGGCTTGGGGCTGGAATTGGATCTGGGAGTGGTGCAGGCCGTGGACTTCCCTGGGCTTTCTCTCGCATGGCAAACCTTTGCCCATTGTCCTTACTTGCCATAGCTGGAATACAGCCAGGCAATGAGATTGGGGATGCTGGCTCTTGCTCAGAAAAATCACGCCCTGGTATGGGAAGCTGCAGCTGTTAGGGCAGTGGTAGTGGAAGCATCCAGTCCTTGGAAGGGCTCACCTGGATGGGTGAGCTCTCTGGCTTCTGGGTCGTCGTTCTCAAGCTTGGCACGTTCCAGCGATTTGGCCAACTCGACGTGGCTAGCTAGGTCCTTCTTTCCTGACTTGAGCATTCGCTACCTCATGTCCCTCGAGCAGACCCCTGCGACCAGAGGGTCCCGAATCTATTCCTCCTCACGAATGTGGGCCGTAGCTGCTTCATACCTGCACTTCTTGGCAAGCGTTCACAGATCCAGCAGGTAGTCATTGATGGTCTCTCCTGGCCACTGGCAATTTAGAGCAATTCGGTGCCTCACTAGGACCTTGTTCTGTGATTTCAGTTACCAAGCTTTCAATAGCCACATCATATGGAGAGCAGTCACTGATCACTGCATACTCTTTCATTCCTACCCTTGAAACAAGTGTGGACCTCCTGAGTACATTGGTGTGGAAGACGTCTCTGGCTGCAATCAGGTGGGCCTGGAAGCAGTCTAACCAATGGATGAACTCCTCAGCCGTCTTGGGGGGATAGAGAGTCTATTATTAGCATATCTGGCTTGAGTGGTGTTTCCATCAGGTATAAGCTAATAAAATTGTAGTGTGAATAAAAGCTCTCATGACTAGAGGGAGATCAAATCTTTTATTAGCTTATAATTAAGGGTAGGGTTCATCAGTAGTCTTCAGAAGGGTTCTGGGTTTAGGCGGGAAACCTGGGTTATATGTTATCAGATGGGGATGGAGCTAGGAGGCAGGGCCAGCCATCAGCGCAACACCATACCATTGAATCCCAGTTCACTGCACATCTGTAGTTAGGAAAATACTTGAAGCTATTATTAAAATAGATCCATCAGGCAAATGCAGCAAGGATTCAGCAAGGGCAGGTCCTGATTGCCAAATTTGCTCGTTTTTTTCTAGGATATAGAAAGAAGGGACCAAATGGATGTTGTTTACCTGGATTTTCAGAAGGCGTTCAATAAGATAGGACGTTAAAAAACATACAGAAGATAAGCATGTATAGAGTTTATGGTGATGCATTAGCATGGATAGAGGATCGGTTCACCAATGCAAAGCAGAGAGTTAGGATACAGGGGTGTTTTTCTGGTTGGAAATCAGTGGTGAGTGGGTGTCGCAGGGGTCGGTGCTGGGCCTTCAACTGTTCTCAGTATGCATAAACGATCTGGAAGAAGGGACCAAGTGCGGGCTATCTCAGTTTGCTGATGTCACTAAATTGAATGGAAAAGCAATTTGTGCAGGGGATACCGAGAGACTGCAGAGGGATATAGATAGGCTAAGAGAGTGAGCGAGGGTCTGGGACCATGTAGATATCTACAGAAAAGGATTGGGTAAATGGGAAATTTAAAAAAAAAACTCTGAATAAATTCCTTGAGGGACAAATTACGTCTAAGGCAACAGCTGCCTTTAACTGTGCTGAGATATGAAGGTCTATTGATCAAATATCAAACATCAAAATTCTTCAGCTCAAGGCATGTAGGGTAATTATCCCATTCCATTCACAGCCTTGGATCATGCAAGTGTACTTTGCATAAATGATTTTAAAACTTGTTGTTGAGTTTTTGATGTTAATGACCATCCCTGGTTACTTCTGTGCTTGGTCTATAATTCTTATCAAATTCAACAATGTGAGCTTTTCACACTCAAAGATTCAAATGCTCACGAATGACCACCTTATGCTCATCTATGTATCTGGTACACATGCATTTGTCCAAGACAATGCTGGTTAGGGAGAATCAGAAAATCAAGTCAAGTTTTTTGTCACCTGACGAAACAGTGTTCTCCAGTCCTTGGTGCAAAACATACAGACACACAACCAGACATAATACACATACTGACAAACAATACATATACAGGAAAAGTATTCAGAAATACAAATATATGAATATTGGTTTGTACATATGAGTGCCTCAGATGATTAGTATTAGCAGTTCATTTGGTCATTCAGCATTCTCACTGTTCGTGAAAAGAAGCTGTTCCTCAGCTGGTGGTGCTGGCTATGATACTCAACATTTCTTCCCAATGAGAGCAGCTGAAAGATGCTGTATGCGGGGTGGAAGAGATCCTCAATAATCTTGTGTGGCCTCTTCAGACAGCGATCTCAATAGATCATGTCGATGGGGTAGGATGGAATGAAAACTTCAGTAATCCTCTCTGCCACCCTTATAGTCCTGTGAATTGTCCCCTGATCCATTTATCTGCAGCAACTATGGAGATGAAGCTTCATCTTTACATTGAGAGAATCCTGCATCAAGTTGTCTTGCACTATACAGACCACAAAGGATGGATGAAGCTCGATCCATCTGGAGCAAACAGAAGCAAAATAGTAATCGTCAAGCTATTATTTCATAACCTGACTGACCCCTCGCTCCATCATTTTCAAGACCGAGAGATCAGCCCTGGTTCAGTGGAAAGTCAGATGTGGTTGCAGGGCCAGAACTAGGAGTACATTCGGAAGAAATGCCAGCAAATTGAAATTACAGTACAGTGTAAGGTAAATAGCAAAAGCAGTATTGAACACCAGCTCTAAACAGTCACACACAGTCAAAGTTTTGCAACCTTGCAATATTCATTCATGCACAGCTGTAGCCAAAAAAAAAATAATGTGCAGAGAGGAAAAAAGAACTGATTATTGGAAGTGTTCATCAGATTGAGCTGAATTCCTGGGGAGGGAAACAAATTTCATGTTTCAAGTCGAACTCCCTACACATTAGAAAAGGGAAAAGTGAGGACATGAGAATGATTTAAGCTGTAGAAAGGTTGATGGGTGGAGAGAATAGAGAAGATGCCTATGCAGGGTGCAAACCAAAGATGTCAAAGTTTAATTACTTTAAAGCAGGCAGGTAGACACAGAAGTGAAAGAGGCAGGGAAAGTGCCATTACAGCATCTCTGCATTTCCAGCTGGATGTTACTGTAATTCTCCTGTCTATTCTGAGCTGACAGTTATTGGCCTCCTATATTGCCACAGGGATACCCAACATTAAGTACAGGGAGAAAAATGAATTAAAACAGTATTTTTTCCCTTTCTCCACAGATGTGGCTGTACATCTTTCCTTCAATTTACTACTTTTGTTTTCCTTTCTCTGCCAGTTTTTACTGGATCACAAATGATTTAACCTTCTGCACTGATCTATCATGCATAATCTAATGAAAAGTCTTGGCAAAGTGCATAAGCACTTTACTCCTTATCAACACATTTGGTCACCTCTGCCAAAAAGAGGCAAAACTATTTGTAAACTTGCTTTCTGTATAATGCTCTGAAAGCAACTGCTTCATAAAATTTGCCATTTCTGAACACTGAGAACTCTTATCATTCAGTCCAAATCACTCTCTTTCAGCAGCTAAGGTCAGACAGGTCTATGAGAATCAGAGTCGGGCAGGGTGAGTTTGAAACCAAGAGAATCACCTGTTATTGGACAGGACAATGATATCAAATGGCTTGATAGTTTATGATAAGTGAAAACACAATGCTTGAGAAACTCAACAGATCACACAGTGTCTTTAATGTAGCAAAGATGGGCAGTGGTTTGCCCAACACATTTACAACGCCAGTGATTGGGACCAGTGTTCGCATCCCATGCTGTCTGTAAGGACTTTGCATGTTCTCCCCATGTCTGTGTGGGTTTTTCCCAGGAGCTCCAGTTTCTTCCCACTTAGATGGTTTGGGGGGGGGGGGGGGGTGGCGGAAGGGAAATGATACAGGTTTATTGGGCAGCATTAACTCATGGCCCAAAATGGTCTGTAACCATCCTGTATGTCTAAATTTTTATTTAAATTAAAAATTAAATTAAAATTCAAAAGATAAAAGTTCATAACCGTTGATTCATGCTTGAACTCTTCAAATGGTTGTCCAGAGCTATTTTGTCCTTTGCATTCTTGTTTTATGAATCTTAATCAAGCAAAAGGAAAAAAAAAAGATATCCAGAAACCAGCCCAGCACACAAAGAAAATAATGAAAATAAAATCACAGCTCTGAAAAAGGCATGTTCAAGATGCTTTTGCAAGAAAGTTTGATCTTCATTCTTGATCCACTCACATGTACCTTGAATTGTTTCAAATTACCAACAATATCAATACCCATCATTCTTCTTTTTCTCTCCTGCATTATTCAGTGTAGTAGTGAAAACATTAAACAAATCAATGACATTAGGTATATTAGAATAAATTGAACAAATTTATGAATGATGCTTGCCACATTGTATTCCATTTTTTGTGGATTGCGTGCCATATTTAAAATCTCGTCAGCATTTTCTCCAATTGATTTCCTCATGGGGGAATTACGCATACTGATTGGCCAAATGCTTTTATTGCTGTCTGCTGAGACTCAATTGGTTTTAGAATTCCTTGGGCTGTGCTTTGAAAGGACACGTTAAGGAAGTTAGACACATGCGTTGGCTGACAAATGTTGCTTCACATGTATTTTAACTTAAGCCTAATGTATTAAATGCTCTTGAGGATTGTAGAGCTCGTCGAAAGAACCAAAGACTTGTTGATCCAAACCAAGGCTTTTATTAGCAAAAGACCGGAGCTCTTCACAGGTGGCCGACCAATCCGGAATGATCTGACCTGGCTAGAGACACAACCCTTTAAGGCCCAGACAATAGGTGTGGCTTAGCTCTCAGCCAATCGCTGTAAGCACAGTCTAGATACAGTAACTATATACACTATGTACATTGGTGATAGATCTGTACTATCACATTCACCCCTTCTTGGAGAATTGACCCTGGGAAAAAAAAACAAAAACGAGGGAGAGAATGAAAAGGAAGGGGTAGGTCAAGGACTGTAGCGGTCAGGGGGTCTGACCATCCGGCGTGACCGCCGTGGTGCCGGGATTGGGGTCGCTGGAGTGGTGTCGCCAGCGGGCTCGTCGGGTGCGACTGCTCCGTCGCTCAATTCCCCAGTCATTTTGTCGGCAGGGTGGCCCGGGTCATTGGGGTGCTGTTGGTCCTTCTGTTGCAGCACGGGGCCTGGAGCATAAGGAGTTGGGGGGTTTGCTGGGTCTACCTCGTCCTGAGCTAGGTCCCGCACCGAAACAGTGTCCTCCCGCCCGTCTGGGAACTCCACGTATGCGTAATGTGGGTTCGCGTGGAGTAGAGTCACTCGGTCGACCAAGGGGTTGTTCTTTGAGTGCCGGACGTGGCGTCGCAAAAGGACGGGGCCAGGGACGGTGAGCCATGCCGGTACAGTGGTTCCCGATTCGGATTTCCTCGGGAAAAGGAACATCCTTTCGTGGGGGGTGGCATTTGTTGCAGTACATAGGAGGGAGCGGATGGAGTGTAAGGCACTAGTGAGAACCTCCTGCCAGTGAGAGGTGGGGAGACCTTTAGACCGGAGAGCCAGTGTAACCGCTCTCCACTCATGAATGAGGACCCCCTATCACTGTGGATGGAATTGTGGTACCCGAAGATGGTGAAAATACTGTGAAGGGCCTGTATCACTGAGGTGGCAGTGGTGTCTGGGCAGGCCACAGCGAATGGGAAGCGGGAGTACTCGTCGATGGCCGTAAGGATGTAGGTATTACGGTTGGTCGACGGTAGGGGTCCCTTAAAGTCTACGCTAAGACGCTCGAAGGGGCGGGTGGCTTTGTGTGAATCTCTGAGTCCAGGCTGAAAAGTCTAATAATATCAGAATTGCTTCACATCATGACACCTTCTTCAAACACAGTTTATAATAAATACTTGGCTTTGATTCATTACCTTTTATTTAACAGTCACATGATTTCCCTTTGACATTATTTATCTCATTGTGTCCAGCAACAAGGCTTGTATATTTAAACCCAGAAAGGGAAATTATTGAAACTAGCAGTAAGTGGGGAGAAAATTCTGGGGAAATATTTGATAGCCCAGTATTACTTCAAATTCATACATAATTGATACATTTTAAGCTAATTTGGTGGGTTAACCAGTGGATTCCTTCTCCACATTCGGAAGTTCTGATCCATAGGCAATGCTGCAGTTTCTCAGTTATGTCAATCTTGAAAATGCTGATGAAACAGTCAATAACAGTTTATGCTCTGATCGCACGCACGCACACACGCACGCACGCACACACGCACGCACGCACGCTCACCCAGATCTAGGCCTGATGTCCTGCTCACCCAGGGGAAAGTGCTCAAGTAATACAGTGCCTCTCTCTGTGTAGTGATCACCGTGTGGCCACTATCTGGCTTGTCACTGCAAATGGCCACTCCTATATTACTGCATCTAAAGCAAAACCTTCCCATGGTGTTCCCCATTTTCACTCAGTTTGCTACTTCATGGCGCAACCAGGTGTCTGGCAATATAACTGGATGGGTAGGCTTGGGTGGTTAGCCTTGGTTGGCAGCCAGCCTAAGAGAAGGAAAACTCTGATTTCAGGCAGATGGGGCTCATTAGGCTCGGCAGGAGAAGGGTACTCCAACCTACAAACCGAGAACCTGGCTATCACTGTCCTAGCGTGCTAGACATGGTGCAAAGGTGGGCTCAGTACTGCACACACTACACTCCACCTAAAAAAAATCCATTGTTCAGGTTCGAAGGACATGCCCATCTCTATGATCCTTCTTAAATCTTTGTCCGTGAAGCCTAGCCAAGATGAAAATACGTGTGTGATGTGTGTGTATACACATGAATATGTGTGTGTGTGCTATATATTGTATAAATATAGATACAGTACAACTCCTATTATTTGAGATCAGATTCTCCAAAATCCTATTATCTGAATTTTGAAAAAAAAATCAGTTAAATTAGGATATATGAAACAAATCTGAAATCTTCATTTATCTAAAATATTTTTTGGAGCTGAACTGACCGGGAATGTCGGCAGCAGTGGACCTTGGGCTTCCAGCAGTAGGGGACCTTAAGCTCCCGGTCAGGAGTGGGACCCTCGGGCTCCTGGCAAAAGCAAGGCCTCAGTGGGGAAATATTGGTGATCGGTGGTGGCCAGCATTTTTTTGGTGAGAATTAAACATTATTTTAATGCTTAAAAAGCCTTATCTTGTTTGTTGTTGTATAAACACTGTTACAAGTGATTTGCTGTTGTTACTGGGCTGTTTTTTTTAATGAACAGATCTCCGGATAAAAAACGTTTATCTGAAATATGCCTGGTTCCACACAGTGGGCAACTGCGGGAATGCCAGCTAGTCAGAGGCCGGCGCAGCGATGATGTCACTCCTGTCATCAGCGGCAGGGAATAAATATAAACAAAGCTGGCAAAGCATAAATCAGTCTTCAATTTCATTCGACTGTGTGTGTGTCATTTTTACTCCACACTTCACATAGCACACATGCTGCATTGGCGATTCTGACAGTTTCAACTGCAATTAGACCCAAAGACGATATACTAAGCAGATCTCCACTCAGTCTCACTAAAGATGCCAACATTCTCGGTGTCACAGCCACACATGTGGCTTGAGCAGGCCGAGGCGCAATCCAACCTTTGATAGATCGCCGCTGCTAACACCCGCTACTTCTATGTAGTGCGCTCGCTCGACTAGGACATAGCAGCAAGGGTCATGGATTTCCTGCGGCAGCCTCCAGAGCAAGCAAACATGGTGCCCTCAAAGAGCTACAACCCACACTTTTGGGCTATCATGGCACAAGTGCGCTGCCCATTGCTGCACTTAGATGGTTTGGAGGACAGGGTTCCATCCACCTTCATGAGCGAGATGCTTGCACTCACCGCGGGACACAAGCCTTGCCTGCTCCTTGAGCAGCTTTTCCTGGAGCAGCTGCCTGAGGATATCTGACTCATACTCACCAATGAGGACTTCAGCGACCCCAGGAAGATCGCACCCCAGGCAGATGTGCTCTGAAGATCGAAGAAAGAAAATGGCATCTCGGTGGAACAGATCACCAAGCCCCAACCCCAGCTGGCAACAAGGCCCCAACAGATGGAGAGGCAACCTACCCAGCCATATTGCCCACCCTGTGTATATCCGGGAAACTCCATGTCCAACCGCCATTAATGGCTGTGGCAGTTGGTCAACATGATCTCCCATTCACATTCATCAACCTGGATGATATGCTTATTGCCAGCCACAACCATTCGGAGTATATTGCCTACTCCAGACAACTATTCACCCACCCGCTGGTGTTTGGGCTGACCATCAACTCCGCCAAGCGTCAGTTTGAGCAGGACACAATTGACTTCCTGGGGTATCGGCTGAAACCACTGCCTGAGAAGGTGGAGCTGTTTGGCGGTTCATGAAACCTGTCACCGTGAAGGAGGTGCTGGAGTTTGCCAGTATGATTAACCTCGACCATCACTTCATACTGGCAGCAGCTCAGATCATGTACCTCCGTTTTGCACTCCTGGTGGGAAAAATAAAGACATTGCCTGGGATGGGGTTGCCTCAGAGGCATTCCAGAAGGTGGACACTCTGGCCAATGCCACCCTCCTTGTTCACCTGAGGCACCGACAGCCTTTAAGGGGTCCTCGAACAGCTAATCGAAGGGTAATGGCTGCCCCTGGCTAGCAGGTACCACCAGCCATCTGAACTTAAATGCAGCACCTTTGACCAGGAGCTATTGGTGCTGTACCTGGCCGTCAGGCACTTCCGATACTTTCTGGAAGGTAGACAATTCCAGGTCTTCTAAGACCACAAGCTACTGACATTTTGCTTTCCACAAAGTGTCTGACCCATGGTCACCTAGGCAGCAGGTGCAACTTTCCCACGTGTCCAAATTCACCACAGACATCCAAAACATCGCCAGTAAGAACAATGTGGAGGCCAATGCATTCTCCCGTCCCACCATCGAATCTGTCCACACCCTATCCCAGGGCGTATACTATTCAGCCTTAGCCAAGGCACAACACAACAACCTTGAGATCCCAGAATACAGGACGGCACTTTCCAGTCTGTGGCTGGAAGGTGTTGTCATCACCTCTGGCAACCATATGTTCCTCAGTGATGTCTCCACCGGCAAACCCCACCCCATCATGCTGGCAGCATGGAGAAGGCAGGTCAATGATGTGCTGCACAACTTGGCACATCCGGCCATCAGAACAATGGTAAACATGGTGGCCAGCATGTTTATCTGGCACAGGCTCCACAAACAGATCAGTCAGTGGGCCAAGACCTGCACAATCTGCCAGGGATCCTAATTGCAAACTCACACTAAAGCATCTCCCCAGAATTTTGAGCCAGCATAGCATAGGTTCAGCTACATCCACATCAACATTGTGGGTCTGCTTCCGGTTTCCTGTGGGGTGAGATACCTCCTCATTCTGGTTGACTGCTCCATGAGGCACTAATCACCTGTGTGTCCAAGTTCTGAGTTCTGGAACATCTCACCACCGACAGGGGACCGTAGTTTACCTCTAGGCTCTGGGCAGCATTGGCTAAACCGTTGGGAACCCAACTCCTCCATAACAGGGCATATCACCTGTAGGCCAACTGGTTAATAGAGTGGTTCCACAGACACTTAAAAGCAACCCTGATGGCCTGGCTCAAGGGGCCCAACTGGGAAGATGAACTGCCTTGGGTCCTTCTGGTGCAGCAGAAATGGTCTACGGTGCATCCTTGGTAATCCTGGGGGAGTTCTTGCCACTGCTAAGGATCTGTAAAATCCCACTGTTGCACTGAAACTGCTGAGGGAAAGATTGGGTACCTTAGCCCCTCCACAGCCCCTGCCTTATGGCCAGCCTAAATCTTTCATGCCCAAGGACTTGCATACCTGTGAATATGTTTTGTGCAAAGGTAAGTGCACCAGGCACCCCTTCAATGGCTAATCGAGGGGCCGTACAGAGTTGTCAGGCATAATGGGTCTATATGTGTATTGGACATTGCCAGCAAAGAGAAAACCTTCAACTTGACCGCCTGAAACCTGCTCATGTAGACATTAGCCAGCCAGTGGAGACTCAGCCACAGTGACATAGAGGTATGCCACCCTAAATGGCAATGGACACTCCAATCGGTGGTTCTGGGAGGGGAGGGGTGTCTTCTGGTAGTGGCCCATGAACCGAGTTGTGACTTGGCTCATAAAATCACCAGAAAATATGGCGATCACGAGGGCCACACAGGGACCAACAGCTGTCGTCCTGCATCCCCTCCCACACAACTGGAAACAACGGGTAGTTGAAGACCAGTGCTGGATGAGTTGACAGTGCAGTAAATCAGTCTTCGACCTTGACTCAACTGTGTGTGCGTTGTTCTTACTCTACACTGCATGGCATGCATGGTACATATACATATATAGACACACACACACACACACACACACACACACACACACACACACACACACACACATACACAGATGTACATAAATATATATATATAGAGAGATGAATATATAGATAGAAATACTGATATAGATACAGACCTCTCTTTCTCTCTCTATCCCTCTGTCTCTCTCTCTCTCTCTACATATATATATATATATATATATATATTTACACAAACACATAAATAGATAGATCTATATCTAACTAATTTTCTATATATTCTATGTATGTGTGTGTGTGTGTGTGTGTGTGTGTGTGTGTGTGTTTACACAGTATATATAAAATAATGCAACAATAGTCAGTGATCTTGAGCTTACACTCCATCACTCACCAGACTCCAAGACTCACCAGAATTGGCACAACATGAGCAATAGCTACAGAATTTGGAGTGGAAATCATGTTTAGCAAAAATGGACTTTTCTTCACACTTGGATTCAAAATGTTGAACTGGAATCTATTTATGAAATGGTAAATTCAGCAGTCTAATTCATAGTCCTGGGATGTATGCCTCCAAAAACTTAAAAGAGGTATGCAGAAAGATCTTGAAGAAATGTCTTTTTAAAAGGTACTAAGGATGACTCTCGATCAAAATCACTCAAACATATGCAGTTTTTATATTATTTGAAGTCATCCTTAAAATATTTAAATTGGATTATTTTTATTATAATTATATTTTCTGCTATATAAACTATACTGAAAAAAGGATAATGTTCAAAGAAAGATTTTAATTAAATGCAAAATCAGATATTATCAATTCAATTTAGTATATTAATTAATCATTAATTAAGTTTGAATGGAACATTTGGGGAAAAGTGCATTGTTCAAAATGAGGATGGTTTGAATTCAGTGTAGAAATTCTCCTATCTATATCTTTGAGAAACTTCAGTCACTTTCAAAGTTCAAAGTTCAAAGTTCAGATTTTTTTTTCAGAGTACATATATGACATCACATACAACCATTCTTTTTTTTTCCTGTGAGTCAGGCAGAAATGCAACTTATCAGTCGTGCAAAAAGCCATACTCAAGAAGATACGCCTCCCTACAAACAAATAAAGAAATGTAAACAAATTGTCCAACACAGAGAGAAAAAAAATTAATAAAGTGCAAAAGTAAGAGTTCTTAAATGAGCATCAGATTGAGTTTTTTTTTCTGTTGAGGAGTCTGATGGAGGAGGTGTAGCAGTTGTTTCTGGACCTGCTGATCAAGTCTTGTAACACCCATGTTTTTTTTTCCTGATGGCAATATCAAGAACAGATAGTGATAGATGGTGTGGATCCTTGATTGCTGCTGTTCTCTAATGGCAGCATTCCCTGTAGCTGTTCCTGACAGTGTGGAGGGTTTTGCCTGTGTCCAGGGCTTTCCGCTCAGGGGTGGCGGTGTCCCCATGCCAGGCCGTGATGAATCTGGTCAGCACACTTTCCACCACACATCTTTAGAAATTTGCCCAGGTTATTGATGTCGAACCAAACCATTGCAAACTCCTGAGGAAGTAGAGGCACCGATGTACTTTCTTCATGATGCCATCAGTGTGATGGGTCCAAAAAAGATCCTCTGAGACAGTGACACTCAAGAACTTAAATTTGCTCACCCTCTCCAGCTCTGATGCCTCATTGATCACTGGATCATACACCTCTGGTTTTCCCTTCCTGAAGTCCTTTGTTTCTGGAGGTTGTTGTTGGTGCACCATTTAGACAAGTTTTCACTCTCTGTCTCATTGCCCATTTTTTTATACAGCCCACAATTGTGGTATCATCAGCAAAGTTGTAAATGGTCTTATTGTCGACCCGAGCCACACAGTCATCTGCATAAAGTTAGCAGAGCAGAGGTCTAAGAACATAGCCCTGTGGTGCTCGGATATGGGTGGAGTTTGTGAAGGTGATGTTCTTACCATCCTCACTCTACTTGAGGAAATCCAGGATCCAATTACAAGGTGAGGTATTGAGTCCCATATCTTGGAGTCTCCTGATCAATTTTGAAGGGATGATGGTGTTGAATATCTAACTGTAGTCAATAAATAGAACCTTGCTGTATGGATCCTCGCTGTCCATGTGTTCCAGGCTTTGTGTAGTCAGGGAGATGGCGTCCACCTTAGTTAGACCTGTTGTTACGGTTAGCAAATCGGAATGGATTCATGTTGCTGCGCAGACAGGAGCTGATATGCTTCGACATAAGCCTTTCCTCTGCTTCCCTAGATTGACTGAATGTGCCAAATACTGTATGTATACGTTTTTGACTTGTTAAAATGCTGCAGTCTAGGTGCAACCTGAAAAACTTTATAGTTGCTAGACCTTTGTCACTTAAAAAAAAGGGTCACGTTTGTTTAAAAAAAGAGACATGAAAACATTTAGCTGCCAATTGCAAATGATGTCCTTGCTTATGAGGCAACATCTGTTCAGATTAATTATTTCCTCTTGCATCAGTTACTTTTCTTTAACCTCAGATGCAGGTGAAAGAAATGTTGATATGTTTCCAAATAACAGATCAATTACAAATGATTATTATAATCCAATTTTCATTTTGGCATCATAGCATAATTATGAAATGGAATTCAATTGCTTTTGTGGTTCACATTTTTAAACTGCTTCTATTGCTTTACATTTCCACTTTGAGTTTAATTCATGTCTAGTCTTTGGAGGAGTTAATTAGCAGCTTGTCTGCCTCAAGCCCAGATAATGACAGGCGCAAAGGAACACAATCCAGATGTTACCCTCCAAGTGACATTAACAAATAAATATTGAACATTATGTCATGTTCTTTTGAGGTATAAACACATTTTTCAATGGATGTCAAGATTCAAGATCAATTCCATTTATTGTCAAGTTCACAAAATTTAAAAAAATCCACTTTGTTCACATTTTAAAGGCCAAGAAAGAGAAGCTACTAGTGCAGTGCCACTATAACGATGAGTCATATCCGATCAAAAAAAGTATTCCTGATTCAAAACTGGACTTGATTTGTTAAAATATGGAAAGGCAAATGAGGAAAAGGAATGTTTTCTGTTGGGTTTCAGAAGACAGGGTTAGGGGAAAATTAGAGGACCATTTCTTCAACTTGACATTTTTTTCCATGAGGCTGTCGTGAAATATTCTCTATTGAGCCACAATAGCTGTGTGTACACATTGTCTAGTTGATGTATATACAAGGAAGCCAGTGTAGATTCTAGTGCAAGACTGACACCTCTACGCTTGCATACTGGGCTTTGAAACATCACTGCTTCTGTCACATGAACAGGAAGTGATGTCATCTGTGAAGTCATCAGCCCAGATAAAAACCTGTATTGGATGCAGGTTAATTTCCTGCATTTTCCACAGCATATCTGTCTTTTTGGGAGCTGGTTCACTTGCTGATAAGTGGGACACTACGAGGTTGCTTAAGTAGTACATGATATGTTGTTGATAATTTTCAGAAGTAAAGCAAAACATTATCAAACCCAATATGGATAAAAATTATAACCAGAAGAATAGAGTTTCTGAACCTCTTGGATATAATAAAATGTACTGGTGAGGAACATTCAAGGATATCTTCAGTTATCTGTGCTATCTTGAAGATATCATCAATTATGTCTCCTAATGATGATTTTTAAAATAAATAAATAAATAATACAGAAGGTGAAATTCATAAGAATCTTGGAGGGGTTTCAGAATTTATTCTTAAATGGGAAAACATAAAAAAAAAAACATGGAACTTCTGTGAAAAAGGATAAAGCAATTCAAATGTCAAGATAAAACTTTGTCCAACCCAAAAGATTGTCAGCTTGAATACTCTGCTCTTTTTGTGTAAAAATAAGTGGTCACTTGTTTTAAGATACCTTTCAAACAGCACTGGGGATCATTGCCAAATGGTCATCCCAAGGATAGCTACTGAACATGCAATTACCCAGTTCAAAGACATAAACATTAAATTTAACAGTGCCTCATTCACTGGGATGAGATATGATTCCCCATAGTTTTACTCGGAATGAGATTTTCCCTGAAAACTAAATACAGGCAAATGATCTCTAACTACCTGCAAAAAAAAAATCTTTTATGTGCATGGAGAATTCATGATATTCATACTCCTTTTGTGAATTAATATGGGATGGAAATCCAGATGCCTATGAAGATAATTCCTCTTCCTTTGGAGTCAGAGGATGATGGAATAGAAACCACAAATAGAACTCCTAAGAATTGTGATTACTGAATGCAAGGAAGATTCAGAGACATGATTATGAGAGGTCAAAGGTCCACCTGGCTGCTTTTACTGTCGACCTGACACTTCTGATCTTCGGCATAAAAATTATGAGCAGTGGTTTATTTTTTCATACACTGATGCTTCATTGTCAAGCATTGCTTTTACTGTTGTTCCATGGATCCAGACATGACTGATTCATTGATAAAATGGCCAGCATGTATTTGTTAGGTTGGGGACATTGGTAGTTTGGGAGATAGCATTGCCCTTTCAGCAATTTCTCTTGACTTAGATGTTTTCTTGATCGATGGATTCAAGATTCTCAAGCCCAACCTGAATTCTTTCCAGGTTACGGATTGGGGATTCCCAGATATCGGTGAGAATGTTTCAGTTTTCAAGAAGGCTTTGAGAACATTCTTGAATTGTTTCTTCCTGGCAAATGGCAATATCTTGTCATAACAAAAATCAAAAAGTGTATTTGTTTTATGAGTCTAGCATAGGGAATGCTCATTATGTGTTACTGGGCATTCATACCAGGGACATTGGCATGGGAAAGGAGCTGACAATGGTTTGTTTCTTCAGCCAATGGATTTGGATGATATTGCAGGTAATTATCCTCTTGTCTCATGTGCCTTTTTAGGAATTCAAATCCAAGAAAAAAATCCAGCCAAGCAGTATCACTGCTGTCTAATAGGCCACGAGCGTTAGGTTGGATATGAAGTATTCTTTTCAACAGTGACCAAAACCAGCACCAGTGGACTGAAGTCGATGGTTAAGTTCACCATCGAAGGCTGACTTTGCTTGAAGGTAACTCCAAGATATTGGAAGTAGTTCAATTTTCAAGAGATTATGGATTTTTATTATTGGAGGATGATGAGGTAAAATGGAGCCAATTTGTTAAAGGATCTATGCTTTGTGAATGTTATCTATAACTTAATCCTCCAAATGAATCATTGAATGAGTTCATGATAACCAGGCATTTGATGTTTAACCTTGGAAAATACAAATGGCTGCCTGCTGCAACAATATTATCCATGTTCCTTTGCTCCACCTTGTTTCAATCATGAGGACCCCTATAAAATCCTTACCCCATGTTCTCTGAATTGCAGTTCGATTCTGTCTCATGTTTACGTTTTACAATTCTTATACAACCTGCATGATGAGCTTTAAAAAATGGAGGTGTTGGTTGGTCTGAGGAGCAGGTTAATTTTCATGTCTTTGACCAATCTTTATCTATTTTGTTGCCAGTAATTATAAGCAAGGAATTTTTACTCTTGTCTGTATCCTTATCATCCTTGGTGGGGTGTGGTGGGGTGGGGGTATCCAACTCTGTCTCCATTTACCATAATGAGGAAAGAAAGGAAGCATAAAATGAAAGTGAATGATGTATCAGAGATACTGAGATGATACTGAATGAACAGTATTTCTCCCAGAATCTATTAGGAGATACTGTCTGTCTAACATAGAGCATGGAACATTATAGCTTTGTTCTTTTATCTCAGTCCTGCCAACTGTAAAAATGTTACACAAATATCAGGCAATATTTTTAAAAATCTGAATAAGATTTGGAGCCTTAAGAAAAGCTGAGCATTCATTCAATATAATGAGGAAGGTGAATTTAAGATTTTCATTAAAAGCAGTGTAAGGAAAGCAGGGTGATATTTTTTTAAACATAAACTCGTTAGAATTCAATATTTTTGAACTATGATAATATTTGGCCTGGTAATTAGACAATCATTTTAGAATAAAATAAGATTGAATGACTATAATTAAGCCTGTGAAGAAATGATGGTGGTGAATTATTTGGGAAATACTGGGTTAGAATGTTTCTCCAGGTATAATTATTGAAGACAAAGGAATTTGGGCCTCAAAACAGTCAAAATACAATTTGAAGAAATAATATGAAATTGGCAAAGTTTCTGTATTATCATACAGAAACATTAGACTTTTAAACAATTACCAACACAGGAGAGCTGACAGGACCCTTTGTGTGTCCCTTCTCCTGCCAGAGAATAATTAAATTACCCAGCAGATATTAGAAGTATAATGAACATTGGAGGACCAATGAGGTTAAGTAAATTGGGATTACAGCCATTTGTTTGTCAAATCACGCCATTGCAAAGATTCCATAGGGCGTTTATGATTACATGTCACCATGAATCTATAAATGATTTCCAAGCCAGCTGCACAAGGTTATTGTCTGGAAAATTGGGTTAAATTATTCTGAGGAGATGACATCATTTGGTCTATCCCTCCCACGGTCAATTTTTATCTCTAGTCAGCTTCGCCAGAGATGCCAGTCACATCTTGAACTATCCCAATTTCTGACCTCAGCTGCAGCATGTGGAGTACAGATGCCATGAATTGTGCTCCAGCAGTCCATTGCTGGGAATAATCATGTGTGTCCAATGTAGCTGCATCATTGCATGTGTTGAACAGCACAAATCTGTTTTTAGGCTAGGATACCAATCAAATGCTTGCTCTAGCCTTATTTGAGCTAAAATATCTTGCATTGTTTTTTCACTTGAAAGAAGTAATGTATCATTTATATGATGTTTGGAATCTGTTATCATTAGATTTTAGATGTATTGTCAGACATCACATTCAACCCTGATATTCTTTTTTTACCCCTGAGTGTGTGTGGAGGAAACATAGCCTGCCTACCTGTCTGGAATGTGTGCATTGTGAATGGTTATGTGTCCTCCCTGTGCAAAACTTATTCAGAAGTCACATCACCTGTCAATCAAGTTTGAACTCTGGCCACCATTAGTGCACATCTTGTCACTGTCTAATTTAAATCACCTAGGGTTATTATTGGCTAGAAGCACAGATTAGCACTCTATATAACACCAACACACAGGACATTCTTCTTCTCTGCCTCATGGTCTAAGCCCTGGATCAATCGATGCCAGGCAACTACTGTGGACATTGCTGAAAGTTTTGCCGTGAAGGTGCGCACTACAATAAAGCTGAGCCATAGTATTGCGATAGATCAATAATCTCAGAGAGTTGTACTCCCATTGGTAAGGAAACTGGGTGTGTGTAAGAGTCCTGTTTGTAGTCTGTGTACTCGAGTGTGTAAGCATGTTGAGTATAAGTTTACTATGGTCGGAGTCCAACCTTGTCCGAGGTGAATGCCTATATCGTTGCTTAAGTGAAATAGAAATTGAGTACAGTTTAATGTTCTCCCTTGTTTGTTACCTGTGTATTAATTAAAGTTGTGTGTAATTGTAACATTTGAGTCCAGACTCGTCTCTCTGTGAACCCATTGAACCTGATACTCTTCCCAACATGACAGGGCCAGGCAGGATTACTATTTTTTGGTAGTGCAAAAAAAAACTGTACATAATGTACACGTAAACAAGTGTAAACTACTGTCTGTACAATAGAAAAAGTACAAAGAAAAAAAAAACAAACAATAAAGTGAAAAGGGAAACAGCATTAAATGAGTCCCTGATTGAGTTTATTGTTGAGGAGACTAATGATGGAGGGGTAGCAGGTGTTCCTGGACCTGGTGGTGTGAGTCTTATGGCAACCATACCTCTTTCCTGATAGTAGCAGTGAGAATGGAGTGTGTGCTGGTTGGTGTGGATCCTTGATGATTGCTGCTGCTCTCTAACGGCAGCATTCCCTTTTGGATGTTCTTGATGGTGGGAAGGGAGTTGCTTGTGATGTCCTGGGCTGTGTTCACTACCTTTTGTAGGCATTTAAGTTCAGGGGTATTGGTGACCCCATACCAGACCACGATATAGCTAGTCAGCAGACATACCACAACACATCAGTAGAAATTTGCCAGGGTTTTTGATGCCACAGCAAATCTCAGCAAACTCCAAAGGAAGTAGAACACTGATGTGATTTCTTCACAAATCAATTAGCATGTTGGGTTTAGGAAAGATCCTCCAAGATAGTGACTTCCAATAACTTAAATTTTCTCAACCTCTCCACTGCTGATTCCCCTATGATCACTGGATTGTATACCTCTGGGTTTCCTTTCCTGGTCAATTATCAGCTCCTTAGTTTTGGTGACATTGAGTGTAACATTCAACCAAGTTGTCAATCTCCATCCTGTGTGCTGACTCATCCCATCCTTTATGCAACCCACTACTGTGGAATAATCAACAAATTTGTAGATGGTGTTATTGTCGTACCCAGCCACACAGTTGTAAGTGTAAAGAGAGTAGAACAGAGGGCTAAGAACCCAGCCCTGTGGTGTCCGGTACTGATGGAGATTGTGAAGAAGTTCTTACCAATCTTCACTGATTGTGGCCTGGAGATGAGGAAATTCATGATCCAATTACGCATTCATTTCTAACCTGGCCCAACTTCAGCTGTCAGTTTCAGTAGCAAGAGTTGGGAAGTGTGTGGAAATTGACAATGATTGGTAGATTGGAAAGTCCACCAACACAGTAAAGGTCTGATACAATCTATGGCTCAAGAAGCAGGTCACATCACTCCCTGATTTTGAAATGGCCCCATATTGGGTTATATGCAAACATATCCAGATGGATTATATACATAGATCAAGTTCAAATACATGATCATCTGGCTGTACATTCAACCTGACAAAACAGTGTTTCTCCTGACCATGGTACACACACATATACACATTTTAATATTAATATAATTTAATATAAATATTAAGCACATTTGTACATAATATATACTATTGTGGTGACACACATTCTTGTAGTGGTGAACTGGCCCTGTCCGTCATGCATGGTAGATGGGGCAGCCACGGCAAGTATGGCATTGCGGAACTGTCTCTTCTGGTCAAGGCCAGAAGGTCGCGCACATGCTTGTATCATCGGGAGGCAAGTGTCGGGACATCGGGGGCGGAACGCGACAAGGCTTAATGCTACAGCACAAGATTAGAATAACGCTGGTTATGATAGTGGAGCTCACAACCTATTGTCTCAGCCTTTTCGCTGCTCTCACTTACAGCACGCCACATTGATGACACTGACAAGCCTCCACATCCTGAAGACTCGGGGAAAAAAATGCCACAAGCAGCTGTATTGAAAGCTGCTGACTTTCTGGACAAACAGGCCCCGCTTTTGGTTGGGCCCAAGCAGAGGCCCAAATCCAGATCAAACAGATAACCTCCGATTCGACGAGATACTTCTACATCGTCAACTTGCTCGGCTAGGAAGCCGTTTTACGAGTCGATGACCTCAATCAAGCACCGCCAGAAGAAGGTAAATAAATGGCTCTGAAATACCTTCTCATTTGCACATACAGCATCTCGTGGCGTGAGCGAGGAGCCAGGCTCCTGCACTTGGATAGCCTAGGCAATAGAACCACCTCTGCCCTCATGGACGAGATGGTCATGATGATGGAAGGGGACATGCCCTCCCTCATGTTTGAACAACTGTTTCTTGTGCAGATGCCCAAGGACATCAGGCTCCTCTTGGCCTATGCGGACTTCGCAACCCCCGCAAAGTTGCAGCATGGGCAGATGTTCTCCACTAATCAAAATGCAAAGCCATAGATTCTGTCAAACGTGTTTCACAGCCACCACTGAAGACAATGCCCAAATCTAGTCCACTATGTGAACAGCCCCCAGCCTGCTAGAGGACAAAGGGGTCCGATCATAATTGGTGTTTCTCTCACCAATGTTGGAGGGCATCTGCCTGCAGATGCTGCCATCCATGTTTGTTCCTGTGAAACAATGTGGCCAGCCGCTGTTAGAGGCTGCGAAGGCTGGCTCACCAAATAGCCTTCTCCACATCTGGGACAGCATCTCAGGCTGCAGGTTCCTGGTGGACACGGGTCAGAGATTAGCGTCATACCCCTTACGGAGCTCAAGATGTGCACGAGGCCATACGGACCTTTTCTTCGGGCTGCTAATAACACTGTCATCTGAATCTTTGGAAAAAGATGGATTCCTGTACATTTTGGTGACAGCCATTCCAATGGTCCTTCACCCTCACTTCAGTGCACAAATTTCCTCTGCACCCACTCCCTACTCATTGATTTCGAAGGCAGGCAACTAATCCACGCTCAGACCTTCGACACAATTTCACTTGGCAGATCAAATGAACCATCCACGCAGCTCGCTTCTGTGGAGACCAAGCATGGCCAGTACGGTCAACTCCTCACAGACTTTACCCCCATTCTGCACCAACAGTTCATGACAGCCATGCCAAAACATGGCATCCAACACCATATTGCTATCGCTGGTCCACTATTGCATTCACTTGCCACCACTTTACCGCAGACAAACTCAACCTCATCAAGGATGAGTTTAGGTGCAAGGAGGAGCTGGTCATCATCAGTCATTCCAATAGCCCATGGGCATCACCCCTCCACTTGGTGCCTAAGTTCAATGGTAGCTGGAGGCCCTGTGGTGGTTGAAGATGTCTCAATGATGCAATGACACCAGACCACTACCTAAAATCCAGGAATTCTTGGTGAATCTTCATTGCAAAGATTTTCTCCAAAATCGACTTAATTCGGGGATGCCATCAGATACCTTAACACCTGGACAATGTCCAAAAGACCACTATCATCACTCTGTTCAGCCTGTTCGAGTTCCTACACATGCCATTTTGTTTGAAAAACATAGTACAGACATTTCAGCGCCTCATGGACATGGTCGGGAGAGATTGCCTTTCCTTTTCATCTACCTCGACGACATCCTGGTAGCCAGCAGTTCCCCTGCAGAACACATGATGCACCTCTGCCAGCTGTTCACTCAGCTTGTACAGTTTGGCCTCACTGTTTGTCCAGAGAAATGCCAGTTTGGCCTCAAGGAAATAGACCTTCTGTGCCACAAGATTACCCCAACTGGTGCCATTTCTTTACCAGGGAAAGTCGAGACCCTCTAGCGGTTTACCAGACCAACAACACTGAAGGGCCTTCAGGAATTCGTGGGCATGGTGAATTTCTACAACAGGTTTATCCTTGCAGCAGCCAAGATTATGCGCCTCCTTGACTTTAATGTCTGGCTTGTCGAAGGAGCTTCAATGGACAGAGGAGGTACAGAGTGCATTCAAACGGACGAAAGAGGTTCTGGCCCACCCTACGATGCTGGTACACCCACAGATGGATGTACCAACAGCCCTCACCTTTGATACATCCAACATGGCTGTAGGCACTGTCCTGGAACAGTATGTTGATGACTCATGGCAGCCTCTTGCTTTCTTCTAAGGGCACCTGCAGCCACCCAAATTGAAGTACAGCACATTTGACAGGGAACTACTCTCCCTTTACCTGGCTGTCCACCATTTCCATTATTTCCTGGAAGGGGGCCCTTTCACTGTCTACACTGACCACAAGCCACTTACTTTTGCCTTTGCAAAGTCTTTTGATCCGTGGTCTGCCCGACAACAGACACACTTATCCTGCATCTCTGAGTTCACCACTGTTATCCGACACCTGTCAGGAAAGCACAACAGGGTTGGAGTCATACTTTCCAGACCATGTCACAGGGCATCAATTAACATGATCTGGCTCGGGCACAGCAGAATGACCCCGAGACAATCAGATTCAGAATGGCAGTTAAGGGGATGCGGCTCCAAGACTTCCTGCTTGATGCTGACAGCACTATGCTCACTGGCCAGTCCGTCCCTCTCATCCCTGCCCAGTGGAGGAGAACAGTTTTTTACTTAATCCACGGCTTATTGCACCCCTCCATCTGCACAACAGTGCGGCAGTATCCGCAAAATTTGTTTGGCATGGTCTATGCAAACAGATCACTGAGTGGGCGAAGAACTGCACAGACTTCCATATGTCTGAGGTCCAGTGATGCACCAAGCATGACCTCCAACACTTTGATGGCCCAATCCAAAGGTTCCAACAAATCCATCTAGACAGTCAGGCCCCTGCCTGTCTCCTAGGGATCCTGCTACCTACTCACAGTGATGGACAGATTTACTCATGGGCCAGAGGCCACATCATCCCAGGTTGCTCCACAAAAATATGTACTAGGGTTTTTTTCTCCACCTGGGTCTCCTTTGGTGTCCCAACAGAGGTTATGACCAACTGGAGAGTACATTTCATCTCTGCCCTGTGGACATAACTCTCCAGATTCCCGGGCACCCAGCTTCACCATACCACAGCTTACCACCCTCAAGCCAATGGACTAGTGGAATATTTCCACTGCTACCTCAAATCAGTGCTGATTGCATACCTGAATAAGCCCAACTGGGTAGACAAGCTGCCCTGGGTTCTCCTAGACATTTGCACAGTGCCCAAGGAAGACCTCAGGACCTCCTCAGCTGAACTAGTCTACAGAGAGACCATTGCAGTGCCTGGACAATTGCTTCCCTGGCAACCAAGCAAGACACCAATGCCGCCATCATCCTTGAGCAGCTGCATAGCAAACTATGCTCCATCGCACCACCCCTGCCTGCCCGGCAACTACCCCCTGCACTTGTCCTCCTTTGAGTACATGCTCATGCGCTCTCCTTCAATGATCTTATGAGGGTCCATACAGGGTGCTACTCCAAAACATTTCAACTTTCACCCTTGACGTTGGGGTCAGGAGGAGGTATTCACACTCGACTGTTTCAAGACAGCACATGTGGACTTGACCCAACCAATACAATCTCCCCCACCAGCACATAGAGATCGGCCTCCAAAACAGCACATCTCTCCCGCAGCACATTCCAAGGCATTTGATGCTGGTTCAGAGGGGTGGGGAGGCGGGGGAGGGGGTGGTTGTGCGGCGATGCACACTCTTGTAACAGTGAACTGGCCCTACTTGTCACGCGGGGTCAACAGGGCAGCTGCGGCAAGGATGGCATTGCGGGACCATCTCTTCTGGTCCAGGCCAGATGATCGTGTATGCACTTGTGCCATTGGGATGCAAGTCTCAGGATGGCAGGGGTAGAACCGATTAAAGGCTGCAGCGCGAGATTCAAATAAAGTCAGTTGTGATACCAGAGCTCACAGCATGTTGTCTGTCTTTTAGCAGCACTTGCTCACAACACACTACAATATGTAATATAAATGTAGAATAAATATAAATATATATAAATATTTTGCTCCTTTCATTTATAATAGACAAGGTTACAGGATACAAACAAACTCATAGCCTGTAGGAAGAAGCTATTTCTCAGCCTGGCAGTCCTGATGTTGATGCTCCTGTACCTGCTTCCTGATGGTAGTGGGTCAAAGAAACCATGTGATGGATGAAAAGGGTTCTGAATAATCATGTGAGCTCTAGTTAAGCCACACTTCCAGTGAATATTGTCATAGAGGAAAAGGAGATGCCAGAGATTTTCTCAGCTGTTTTAAAGATCTTCTTTAAACTATAAATTACTTTGCAGCTTGTCCTGACATACAGGTTTGTGTATACAAAATAATTCATCCACCACCATGTTATTTTTTTCTCTGAATAACAAAATCAGAAAGAAATCTGAGGATGATTTGCCAAAATAGTCAATATTCCCCATTTCCCATGAGTTCCTTTGGGATTTGATATCCACTTGTACTAAGGCAACACCCAGATTTGTTGATGTACTGTCAATAATTCACCATCAGGCGTTAAATAGCTAAAGCCCAGAACACTATCAAACAACCATCCACCTCCTGGGTGCTCTGGTTTCCTCCTTACCCTTCAAAACATATGGAAGTGGAAGGTCAATTAGTTTCAATATTATAAATTAATTTAAGCTTCCTCACTTCATGACCACTCTATGTTTAATAATTGCCATCGCTTGGTAATTTTTTTTCTGTGACTATTATGTAACAATATTACCACAAGCAGGACAATGAATAAATATTCCTCTTATTTCCTGTTATATCACTAAAAATGTAATGGAATTGGGATACATAAGACAGAAAAATTACAAGGTACTGAAAGGCATTACTTTCCATTCTCTGTATTTCACAATGAATCTCAAATAATTAGTTCTTTTAAAATTTGAGCTTCTTTAGAAAATTTGTTCCAAGCTGAAAATATCTTGCAGATACAAAATGCAAATTCTACTTAAAAATTCATGTTGCATTGTTGAAATTATTTTTTTTTAAGATTTAGAAGAAAGAAGATAAATAGTGTTCAGCAGGTTCCCATTTCTCGCACTTTAGGGGAGTTGTCAGATTTATAAATAAGTGACATTTCAAAGGTTTATGCAAAAATTTCCCATGAAGATAATTTCCAGTTTAAAAAAAAGTCACGAAAAATGACATTTCATTTCTTACCCCACACAATAAGATCGACATGCTTGTCAATGGTGAAGAATCTTGATGTTTCTTATAGGTCTGAACTACATTAATCTTTGTTCACAACATATTGTTTCATTGAAAAATACTATATAAAAAAAAACTTCTGCTGATTTTCTCTTGGATGTATCCTAACTACTCGAGGTCGTCACTATTTATATGCCAGATTGCAACTGAAGCGCTCAGTTTTATTCAAAAGTTGTAAGTGGTAGAAATTCACTCTCCATCATGTGGCAGATGCAGGATATAATACTTTCCCATTACCCATACACCTATTCCCTCCCCTCCCATCTGGTAAATATTCCTCACAAATACTCATTTTATTCATTATTTACAGATTAGAATATTATTGAGATCTCAAATGCATGCATTTCATAAGAGCATTTGATAAGAATTTAAAAGATGTCATTTTTAATTTACAACCTTTTTTATGGTTTAATATCTAACATTTATAACATGTTGTTGGTGATAAGGTCCCTTTTTAAAAGCCTGGGAACAGGATCTACAATTTTTAATCTTTGAAGAAATTTGGAATATAATTTTTAAATACCTCATCTTTGTGTTTGCCACTCTTTCCTGCATTTTAAAGTAGAACATAGGGCTCACATGTCCAAAGTCAAACTATCTTGCTTTTACATGGATGTATCTCCTCGTTGTGATAGATCCAACAATGCTTCACAAATTCATGTGTTTTGGACATTTTTCTGTACTCTTTAAATAAAATTTTAAGCCTAATCCTTTAACTGCCTTGTTTGGCATTGTTGGAGAGAGTGGCATATCTTTAATGGCATCTGACTTGCATGTATTAGCCTTTATTTCTCTTATGACTAGGTAGGCGGTGTTGCTCAAAAGGAAGGATGTTGCTCTGCCTCCCTCATACTGAATGGCTACGATATGTTATGTCATGTTTAAATTTAGAAGAGGTTAGATACTCAATTTCTGATATGAATTTACACTGTGGGGACCCTTTTTCAATTACTTTCAAAATCTTTGATTTGGCATTAATACAGAGGTGTTGAGTAATAAGATAATTTATTACTCATAAGGATTTTCTTTTCCTTTCTTTGTTAAATAGCTTTGATTTTAGTAGTGGACTTAAATTTTCTTTTTAAAATAAAATAATAAAATTATTACTATAATATAATTTGTTTGATTGGGAATGTGGATGCATTGGTATGATCCTAGTGTACTATATATTTTTTTAACTTGTATCTCTTGTGTATCTTTAGTACTCTATATTTCAAAGTGGTATTTCAATTTCAATAAAATATTGAAAAAGAAAAATTAAGTTGAACATACTTTGATAATTGTACTTGCACCTTGTTAATATTCATAGCCAAATGAAGTTGAATGGGGAAGTGAAGACACTCAAATTCAAAAAGTTAATAACATGAGATTATTGGCATCTTTGGGGTTAACATTTTCCCCCACAGCATCACCAGTCATTAGTGTCACCTCATTTACATATGCTCTCAATTTTAGAATGGATAATCTTATGTCATTGCAGAGTATTGGTGGATCCAAATTCTTCAGAGGCAAGATTGGAGCTCCTCCATCTAGTTCAAAAGTATGAGAATGCAAACCAAGTGGTGACGGTCTAAATATTCAACAGTCTCATCATTTTCTTTCACCTTGTCAATATATTTATTTTGTACAATGGTCTGGGAAGCTGCGAAAGAAGGTCTCAATCTATTTGGTGACAAAATTTCTCATTCAAGCACTGCTGGCAATTCAAATGGTGTTGAGCGACATTTGGGTGTACAGCTTGCAGAAGATCATGAAGTGAAACTTGAAAGTCTGCAGATGCTGTGATTGTAGTAAAATCAAAATTGCTGGAGGAATTCAGCAGATGCCGCATCAATGGGAGGTAAAGTTATCAAACCCATATTTCAGGTTTTAGCCCTTAAATTTTTACAGCAGATCCTGAAGTGGTGGCCTAAGTTTTTCATGAGTTATTTCTGTTGAGTCTTCGTGTGTTCCCACTTCCTAATTGGAGTAAATTTGAAACAAACTTTCTCACAGAAGAATCATCTACCAAATGCTCTCACATAATGGTTTTCAAAAGTAATCATTCAACATTTTCCAAATTATGCAATGCATGGCATTCAGAGGTGGCCACTTTCACTGGCACACCATATTGATCATGTATATTTAATTCTTCTTCACCCTACATTTTTGGTTTGCAGGTCACTGGCCCTGGTTTGAGTAGGTTGACTGACCATTTGATTTTATGCATTGGTGATCTATGAATCCTTAAGCATCACTTCAAACTGCTACAGAAGCTTTGTTAAACATAGCTGTGATGCATTCAAACTAAGTATGTTTAGCTATTTCATTATTAACTCTTTCAGTCTATTCACAAGGCTTAGTTGACATGAAGAGCCATTACAAACAGCAGGCTTGTCCTTTACCCAGTTTGAAGTATTACACATTCCATTTGGCCAGATATTCTCAGATCCTCCCCAGACTCCCTTCTTTTTTTTTAAATGCTTCCACACTATGAACCATACTGACCAAAATACACACAAACATTTCCCTCTTGAATATACACAGTGTCATTTTCTCCCCTTTTCCCCCCTCCCTTCTCTCCCTCCTTCACCCCACCCACTCAACGTTCAACCTATATGATACATTAATGTCTACATGCTTGTACTGATGTTATCTTGCCAATTCTCTGGCTCAGTGTATTCTTAATGTGATCTAAGTGGAAGTATGTTCCTCTAAGTTTGTCTTCTGGCAATCTTTTAGCTCCCATGATAAAATTATTGTTTGTGGATGTGTCAATATTCATTTCAATGTTAATTTTATGCTGATGTTAAAATTGTTTTTCCATCACCATTAACAGCATATGCGCCCCACATTTTTCATTCATTATCATATTTTTTAAGCTTTATTCTGTAGCTTTTACTGCAATTGCTTGTTTCCCAATGGGACATTATTTGATCATCTTGCTTAGCTTTGAACGTGGCAGCTGTGTGCTATTGCTTCCTACAATGCTAACATCTGGCACCTCTAAATGATATTTGCGCTGAATGATTCCAAAAACAATAGTACTGGGATTTCCCACAAAATCTGTGGTTTTTGTCACTTCTGCTCGTGTAAACATGACTAAATGTTAGAGATCCTACCATTGCCTCTTCCATCAGTCCACTCATGATGCTTACCTGTTTACACTAATGTTCTTTAATGATTGAAATCTTTCACATTCCAGGAGAATACATTTGATTTCCCATTTGAACAATAAAACTTGAAAATATGCAATGAGGGATTGGTCGTGCATATTTACTAATACACACACAAACTAACAGGGTAACATTGTATCCTGCAATTCCTTAGGTTGCAATATCATGACTTATCTTTAAAAGCTACTCTATATTATTGATTCTCTTTGCTGACTTCTAAATGTAGGTTCTAAGCAGAGACTGTTCCACAATCTCCAACATTGGGCTGAACTGATTTTGTAATTTTCCCCATTTCATTAAATTGAATGCCCTCCAGAATGTGTCCACTTACCAACATTTCAATGATCTGTTCCTGTTCCTACTGATAAAATTGCTTGGTCCTTTGCTTTCGTAAGGTTGTTCAACTGATGCAACAGCTCCATCCCCTTGGAAACAGTGAGATGCTGGAGAAACTCAGTGAGTCAGGCAGAATCCAAATGGGCAACATTTCAGGGCGAGATGCTTTATCAGCATGAAAGTGGGAAGGAGAGATCTCGAGTACAGTAGATCAAAGGGTGAAAGAAGCTAGGGAGGTAGAGAGACAGGACGAATGACAGGGATATATGTTAAGAAATGGAAAGATATTTACCTGTTTCGTTCATGTAACACACTCCATGTTGAGGATAAATCTCCACGCTGGCCTTGAAACTCGTGTTAAAGCCCGTAACACTTCCCATATAAATCCTGCTGATTCCTAACTTGGTACCTCCAACTTCACATGATACTCCTGGCCTTTTTTTAATACTGTAGCACTGACAGACTGACTTCAGACATTTATTTAGCTATCTCCACCAATACGGTCCATGCAGTTTCTTCATTGACATCACTTTGATCAGTCACACACAGATTCAAGATACTGCCTCTGGATAACCCACTTTTCCAAATCCTTTTCACCCGCTTTGTCAAACGTTTTCTCGAAGTGCATTCCTCCGCCTTGTTTGTGTGTCAGTCTTCCACTGTTAGATCACTTTGTGATTCGAGACCTGTTTCCTGTGGCTTTGCCTTTGTTTCTCCATTGCAACGACTCTGCTTTCCTTTTACCAGTATCTGCACCACATTGTCCAATTAAGAATTATGAATGTCTCTTAACTGGGCCGACTTCTACAAAGGTAAATAATAAAAAAAACCACCTAAAGGGGTAATTTACTACTGTTGTATCCTCCTTATGATGGTTGGGAATGGCAAACTTTGGTGGCGTATCACAGGCAATTCAAAGAGTCAATGCACAGGCAATTTAAAGAAAAGCAGACAGAGGAGGGCAACAGGTAAAACTAAGATGCTGAGCCCTGAGGCCTCTGCTTCCTACCATCCACTTGGACAATTTACAATCTTTAGAAATTAAACTGGATGAACTCAGTGCCAGATTACAGTAGCTGAAGGACATCAGGGATTGCTATGTGATGTGTTTCAATGAGACATAGCTGAATGAGGGCATTTCAGATGCAGCACTGCAGCCCAAGGGGTTCACCCTCCACCAGGCAGGCCGAGCACCAACATTAGGCTAAAGCAGTTGAGGTGGCATTTGCATCATCATCAATTCATCATGGTGCACAAATTGATGGCGATGTCCCAGTCCTGCTCTCCTGACCTGGAACATCTGGCTATCAAGTGCTGTCTATTTTATCTGCCAAGGGAGATCACTGCCATCATCCTGGTGGCTGTGTACATTTCACCCTAGGCTATCATCAGTCTGACACTGGAGGAGCTGAGCATTGTTATCAGCAGCCATGATACAGGACCCCCTGATGCCTTCCCAATCATTATAGGAGACTTCAAGTTGGTTAAACTTAAGAATTCTTTAACAAACTACCACCAACACATTAACTGAAGAAAAAGGGGAGCTAACACATTTGAACTCTAGTACACCACCATCATGAATGCTGACTTAGCCATCCCATTTCTGCACTTCGGCATGTCTGATCAACAGGCTCTACTTCTACTCCTGGCGCACAAGCAGAGACTGATGACTACAGCACCAGTAGCAAAGACAGTGAAAGTATAGTCAAGGGAAGCAGAGGAGTGCCTAAAGGACTGCTTTGAATCGGTGGACTTGAACTTGAAACTTGAACATTCAAACTTGAATGAATACGCCAGAGCTATCACCGACTTCATCAAGACCTGCATGGATAAATGTGCACATACTGTGAGTATCCCAACCAGAAGCTATGGATAAATCAAATGATTTGAACTGCTTATGGTGAACTCGATGGTGTTTTGGACTGATGATCCAGATCTCTGCAGGAACTCCCGGAAGGCTATCTCAGAAGCAAAGATGCAATCCTGAGGGAAGCAAGATACTTGCCATCTATGTCAGTGGTTGCAGGCCATTACATTGCATAATGCAAAGTCGAAAATTATAAATGGCTGTGTTGCTTCACTGCCCGATGAGCTGAACACCTTTTATGTTCACATTGAAAAGGAGAATTCAAAAATACCAATGAGAATTCCCACTGAAGCTGATGACCCTGTGATATCTGTCTCTGAGACAAATGGCAGAACATACTTCGAGATTAAACCTTTGCAAGGCATCAGGTCCTGCTGGTGTACCTGGCAAGATACTGTGAATCTGTGGCAACTGACTAACTGCAGTGTTCATGGAAATCTTCAATCTCTTTGCTGTTGACACCTGCTTCAAAATGGCAAAAGCATGCTCATTGCCGAGGAGAGCAGAATGAGCTGCCACAATGTCCATCACCAATTCGAACTCAGATCCACTGGTGAAATGTTTTAAGTAGCCTGTCATGGCCAGAATTAACTTGTACATAAGCAAAGATCAGGACCCACTTTAATTTGTCTACCATCACAATTGCTCCACAGCAAATGCAATCTCATTGTCTCTCCACTCAACCCTAAATCACCTAGAGAACTGTAACACATCCATTTGGCTACTTTTTATCGATTACAGTTCAGCTTTCAGCACCATCATGACATCAGTACAGACCAACAAGCTTCAAAACATTGGCTTCTCCACCTCTCTCTGCAACTGGATCCTTGACTTCCTCAGTGGAAGACAGGAGTCAGTACACATCAGAAACAACATCTCCTCATCATTGTCAATCACCACATGCACACCTCAAGGATGCATGCATCACTCGCTATTCTACTCACTCTACACTCACTGACTGTTTGGCACGTCACAAACCACAATCATCGCCAGAATCATCAACAATGAGGAAGCATGCAGGAGTGAGATAGATTAGCTTGTTGTGGAGGAACGACAATAACCTTGGACTCAACTTTAGCAAAGCTAAAGAACTGATTGTGGATATCAGGACAACACAAACCAGTCCTCATTGAGGGATTAGCAGTGGAAAAAGTGAAGAGCTTTGAATTCATAGGTGTCAACATCTCAAAAGATCTATCTTAGGGCCTTGTCAATGCAATCACGAAGAAAGCTTGCCAGCCACTATACTATGTGAGGAGTTTCATCACCAATGACTCTGTCAAATTCTACAGTTGTACATTGAGAACATTCTGACTGGTTGCATTATTGTCTGATATGGTGGTGCAAGGCAACAGATTTGTGAACTGAAGCAGTGCTATCATGGCCATTAGACTCCACTCCATAGAGGACATCTACAAGAGGTGATGACTCAAGAAAGCAGCCTCTTTCCTCAAGGACCATCATCCCCCAGGCCATGACATCTTCATACTGTTACCATTAGGGAGGAGATACACGAGCCTGAATACGAACACTCAATGGTACAAAAACATCTTCTTCCCCTCTGCCATCAGATTTCCGAATGGACAATGAACCACAGACACACCCTCACTTTCTCTTCTTTTTGCACTTATTTCTTTACTTTTTGTTCATGACATTTCTAGCAATATTTGCATTTGTAATGCTGTTGCAAGACACATTCATAACAATAAATGTTGATTCAGTTAAAAATGAATGAAACTACTTTTTAAGCATAATTAACTTAATTGGGGGTGTAAAAAGGACATCTTCCTTTGAGGGAAGTATAAATAAAGGAAAGTCCTGTGGAGTAGATAATGTGTTTAATCTGATATTTCCTGTTTTGTGCCTCCAACTGAACTTAAAAGTCCCATTTATGAAAGCAGAGACAATTTTTCTATATCTGCTCTCATTAAAAACAACATTACGTGGGTTACCTTTCATTAGTGCTAACTCTAATGTTATGACCACTAAATAGAAAAGCTGAAAGCAATTGCCTTTAAGATATTCATTAACAACATGATAAATAATACAGTGATGTTTCAAAATTCATTGTGAAAAGTTTTAGTTAACGGTCCAGCTATTGTAGCTTCACTGCCCTGTTATTTCTTGAGGCAGTTCTAACATTGGGATGATTTTGTGTATTTTAAGTGGGTTATTTACATCCACATATAGAGTATCCAGACAAATAATCTCCATGAGGCAACTATATTTCAAACTTTTGAATTCTCACGATTAATGCAGCCATCTTTGTTCAGCCAACACAGTAGGATAACATGGCTGAATTTCCTCTATTCACTCTGATAAATTTCAAGCAGTTCAAAACATTTACAGCAAAATGACACAGCTATTCATTATGTGAACATTTGGTTTAAAGGTATGCCCTGAGGGGTGACATAACTTTATAGTGTTAAAGAATGATACATCTGACTTTAGAACTTCAAATCTAATGATGAGGTCCATTTAAAAACTTGTTCAATAACCTGCTAGTCTTAACATTTAGCTAACATACATAGGGCCTGAAAATTCATGGTTACACAGTAGGAACTAGCTGCCTATGGATCACAGAAACATTTTATTTTTCTTGAAATCCAATATTGGAATAGGAATGTAGAAAACACTGGAGTCTGACAGGTAGTTTATATTTTTTGAGGACTGTTTGCAATTGTGCTTTGCAGTAGTTTAAAAACAACTAAGAACTTTATTAAAGAAATACAAATGCCATACGCCGTGGGAGAGTCAGAAGGATCTCCTGCTCCTGGCCAGCACTAGATTCAATTGACACATGTCACTGCTGGTCCTGCTCCTGCGCAATACACGGGCCCATGTACGGTGGCCTTAATGCGATTCTAGCGGGGAAAGGGTGTCGATTACTGTGGCTGTCTACATCCCCTTTCATTATTTGACCCTCGCATGTCCTGGAACAGCAGTAAAAATTTCAACACAGTAAAACAGCAGTAAAAGGTTTCAAAACATGTAGCAATGATTATTTACACTCCTATTCCATACATGGTATACCACAGACACCAAAATCCTTTCATACTTGCCTCAGAGGCCAGTCAATCCATGCATTTGGGATTGGACCTGCAAACATGACCAGCTCATGTTCGATACAGCCCATCAGCTGAAGTGGAGGGCTGTGTCACCACATCCTGAGTATTCTCCTCTGCTGCGATCTCAGGATATGTCCTCAGTATCTACAGCTTTAGCTGGAGACTGATCCTCACCCCAGGGGTTTCTTTCCAGGTCCTCTGGAATGTTTACAGCAGAGTTTTGTGGTCTCTGAGGTGTTCTGTCCCATGGACAACTCTCCAGGTCAACAGGTGGTAGTATAAAGGTTGAGTTTATTGTAGCGGGGGCAGTTCACATGCTGGAAGGTGTTGCGGTGTTGATTCCTTCCCCTCAGACGAGACGAGGTATGATCGTGGCTCTTCGCAAGCTTTCACCATCTCTGCAGGTTGGTCGTGTACTTATGGGATCTGCATGCCTGACGCTGCCGCTGTCGCTGCTGCTGTTGCCACCACCGGTGGTGGTGGACCCTTACTGGACCTATCATAATGCCCCTTTCGTGCTCATCCCATATTGAGGATCTGTGCTTGGATACTCGGGGCTGTGGGTTATGTGCTGGAAGTCCCACTCAGCAGCAAAGTCTCTGAATTTATGACTAGAAAATTGGGTGCCGTTGTCTGATAATATCTTATGCTGGGTCTGTGCACTGTGAAATGGTGCTTGAGCTTTGTTATAACTGTAGTTTCAGTAGGCTCCTTGAGTAGATCAATCTTGAACCACCTGGAGTAGGAGTCGACTACAACCAGGTACTGCTGCCAGTTCCACTCAAAAATGTCCGCGGCAACAGTTGACCAGGATAAGTCTGGTACAAAATGGAGCTCCAGGGACTCTTTGACCTGGTGGAGCTTGGTAGTGTTGCACACGGCACAACCCTGGACCTGGTCGGTGATGTCTTCTGTCATCCTTGGCTAGAAAGTAACATCTCTGTCCCTGTGCTTTGTCACCTCAATGCCTGGGTGACCCCTGTGGAGAATTATGATGTACATGGCAAGTAATCACTGGGGAATGACTGGCCTCTGGCCTTTCATAACAATGCTATCATCAATAATTAGTTGGTCCCTAAATGGAAAGAATGGTTGGATTGCTGCTGACAGACCCCTTTGATTGTCCAGCCAGCCAGGTCTGATGTAAGCACTTGGGGCACCTAAAATGCTTTCTTCGACGGTATGGGTCTGGAATTTGTCCAGTCTAGATAAAGAGATGTTGGATGAATCTGCCTCTTCAGCTAATTGCTCTATGCTTTTACTGGGGCCCTTGACATGGTGTCAGCCAAGTGCATTTCCTTGCCCGTCTTGTGGACTAGCTGGAAGTTGTACTTCTGTAGCTGTAGCATCATGTGGTGGAGTTTCGCCCGTGCTGCATGAATAGGCTTGTTGATAATAGTCACTAGGGGAAGATGATCTGTTTTGATGGTTATTGGCCTAACTTAAATGTAATTATTACATTTGGAGCATGCAAGCACCATGGTCAGCCACTCCTTCTCCATTTGGGCATATTTTGTTTCAATGTCTGTTAAGGATCTGGATGCATACACCACTAGCCTACCGTCCTGGAGGCATACTGCTCCAAACCCATGCTATGAGGCATCACACATTAGTGATACTGGGCACTTACTGTCATAATAAGCAAGATCCAGAGGGCTGGTCATATGATATTTGAGGGAATCAAATGCTTTCTGCCTGTGGTCCTCTGAAGTCCACTCCTCATCCTTGTATGTGAGGTGCCTGAGTGGTGCAGTCAGCTCGCAGGCATTAGGAATAAATTTTCCAAGATAGTTTACCATTCCAAGGAACCTCTGTAATGCTTCTACATTGCTGGGCAGGGGCAGGGGCATATCATTTATGACCTTGGTCTTGGTAGGATTGGCCTTGACACCTTCACTGGTGAAGATATGCCCTACGTACCCCAGCTGATCCAGGGAAAACTGCATTTCATAGGATTGAATCTAAGATTAGCCTTCTTTGCCCTGTGCAGTACCTTTATTGTGTTAGCATCATGCGCAATAACCATCTTGCCACTGACCAGGATATCATCAACAATGATGGTATCTGGGTAACTAGGAAAGATTTGCTCCATAGAATGCTGGAATACTTCACTGGCTGAGTTTATACTAAAAGACATTCTTAGAAATCTGTAATGGCCAAAAGCCATGCTAAAAGTGGTGAGTAGAGAAGAACGATGGTCAAAGGTAACCTGCCAAAAGGAGTTCTATGCGTCCAGCACGGAAAACACTGTGGCGCCAACCATTTGAGCTGTGACTTCCTCTACGGTTCACATGGGATGGTGTGGTCTTTTGAGTGGCATGTTTAGATCTCTGTGATTGATGCATATTCTGATATTGTTGGTGTCTTTTTAACCACTACCATCGAGGACACCCATTTGTTTGGCTTGGGCACTGGGACTATCACCCCTAGACCTTCCATACAGTCTAGTTCTGATTTGACTTTGTTCTTCATAGTCACCAGAAACCTCTGCACTGAACAACACAAGACCAGATTCCATGCATGCACTGATGTCAAGTAACAGGATTAAATTCTCCTTCACGATGAAGAACATGAGGATCTGCTTGTGCCCTTGAATAAACACACCACTGCTGTGCAGTCCCCAAAGGATGGATCTTGCTCCTGCCATAGGCCACAAGGCTTCTGGACTTGCTGTTTGACTGGACCTTTCCCATCTACCTGAGCTGGTTGAAGAATTTGAGGGACATTATGTTGCACTTGGCCCCCATATCTATTTTAATTTCTGTCCTTATGCCATTGACCAACACCAAGACAAACACCACATTGTTCCTTCTTAAACTAGAGCATAATGGACCGCTTGTTGTTCTAATAAACAAACTGTCTACGTAGTATTCACCATCCGAACTGTCCCTTTCCTGGTCCAGGGCCTCAACATCCATGGATCTTTGTTGTCTGCTCCATGCTTTCACTTTCCATGTAGTCCTACACCTTTTTACATAGTGGTTCCATTTGGTGCAATTCCTGCACTGTTGTCCAAAGGCTGGGCACAGTTCCCTCCTGGGAATGTGATCTGTTCCATAGTTGTTGCACGGTGCCTGCTCCACAAGGGGTCTTGGGTGGCTCACCTGAGACCTATGATGAATTCCCGCCTGTGGCTATTGCTAGGCGTTACTCATCCCCCAATGGCTGCTCAGTGCAGCTTCCAGCAATGACTGCTACTCGATGCAATTTGAAGTGCATCAATCTTGTAGCCAGTGGTTGAGGACTCGTTAGCCGTTTGCTATTATCTTCAGTAGTTTCGTGGGCTAGGCATTTTGAAACTGCATCAGTGAGGTTAAGCTCACTGACTTGAAGCAGAATCTTGTGCAAATTATTGTCTAGGATGCCGTACACCCTGAGACTTTTGAGTTTGTCTGTGAGCGTGCTGAATTTGCAAGATTTTGACCTTAGCCTTAAGGTGCTAGCATATGAATGAATTGATTCCCTGGGCTTCTGGTCATGCATATTAAATCTATGCCTCTCCATGGTCACATTAATCTGGAGGCTACACATGTCCCTAAATTTATACTTAAGTCACTCTGGGTCCTCCTTGGACTCAGCAGGTTGAATCACGTGGTCCCCTTCAAGACCCACTTTGCTATGTGAATGCCCTTTCTTTTTGATAGCTCTGGGCCGCCAAATTCAGGAAAATATATGCTTTCATATGAGTTGATGTCCCCATGCACAACAGCTATAAAAATATTATATTCTTGCTGGAATATCCGCCACTGTTGAGCTACATTGCCACTGAAGATGAACGGGTCTGGTCGTCTGAAGTCGTCTGCCATAATGGCAGTCGAAAACGTGGCAGGGGTTTACTTATTGCGTCAGCTTCAAGCTTGGGATCCTGTTGATCCCACTTCTGAAACCATATTTGCAATTGTGTTTTGCAATGTAGAAACTTGAAACCAGAGTTAAAAACAACAAGCATTTGATTAAAGAAATACAAACACCATGTACCGTGGGAGAGTCTAGAGGAGATCCTGCTCTCAAACATCACTAGATTCAATTCAAGCCCAAGTGCGGTAGCCCCAATGTGATTCTAACGGGGCAAGGACAGCCATTTGTAGCAGCAGTCTACAATTATAAAAACATTAAATAGAGCTTAAAGAATCATAGAAGACCTTTTCCATCCAACACACAGTATATATGACCCACTACTGGAGCATCAAGAGATATAGGACTGGCAGGCTGGAAAATAATTTCATCCTGCAGGCTGTGAGATCGATGAACAGTATCCTGTAACTGATTAAATAATCCCAAAATGTGTGTATATATTTATTTTAAGTTATATCTTTTTTATATGTAATTATATATTGTCTGTGAGTGTGTATTTACTATGGTCTGGAGAAATACTGTTTTTGTTGGATGATATATGTACAGTAGGTTGATAATGAACTTGAGCATGAAACATAGTAAAAACAAAATGCTGGAGAAGCTCAGCAGGTCAAACAGTGTCCTTCATGCAGCAAAGGGAAAGATACAGAACTGACGTTTCAGGCTTGAGCCCTTCATCAAAGTATGAGAAAATGCTAGCAGGCATCCGAACAAAAGAGGGAGGGATGTGGGTGGCAAAGGTAGAAGATGATAAATGGAGAAAGGAGGGAAGAGAGAGCAGCAATGAGGGGAAGGAGGGAGGCTGAGTGGATGGAAAACTGGAAGGACAGGAAAGGGGAAGGGGAAAGTAAAGGCAAGTAGATTTAACGGAAAGCAGTAAAGTCAATGTTCATGCCATCCAGCTGAAGGGTGCCCAGATGGAAAATAAGGCGTTGTTCCTCCAATCTGGGTGGCCAGGGTGGAACAATACATAAGACCACAGGCAGACATATGAGGGCTGGAGGGTACTCCAAATTGAAATGGTTGGCCACTGGGAGGTCGCTGGGGTTGCAAATGATAAGAAGGTGCTGAGCGAAGCGATCTCCCAATCTGTGACAGGTCTCTCCGATGTAGAAAATGTTGCAAAGGGTGCAATGAATGCAGTAGATAAGTCCTCTGGATGTACAAGTGAAGTGTTGTTTCATTTGAAAGGCCCATTTGGGGCCCTGGACCATGGTGAATGAGGAGGTATGGGCAGAAGTGTTGCACCTCCTGTGGGCACAGTGAAAGTGCCAAAGGTGCGATAGTTGCGGAGGGATGAGTGCACAAGGGAATTGTGGAGGGAGCTGTCCCTGCGGAAGGCCGAGAGGGGAGGAGAAGGAAAAATGGGGAAGGGATCCCGTAGTAAGTGCCGAAAATTCTGGCAGATATTATGTTGGATGTGGAAGCTGGTGGGGTGGTAGATGAGGATGAGGGGGATTCTGTTTGTTGCATCTGGGGGCAGAGGGGGCTAGGGCAGATGTCATTAACATTGATTTTACTGCTTTCCATTAAACCTGCTTGCCTCTTCTTTCCCCTCCCCCTTTCCTGTCTGCCCAGTTCTTCCACCCACTCATCCTCCCTCCTCCCCCTCATTGCTGCTGTCCCCTCCCTCCTTTCTCCGCATATCATCTCCTGCCTTTTCCACCCCTTTCCCTCCCCCCAAACTTTTGTTCAAATGCCTGCTTGCATTTTCTTTTTATTTGACTTTTTAATGATTTTCCAGACTTAAATTCAGTTATTGACATTGTCGACAATATGAATGGCAGTTGAAATTTACAATTGTCAGTTTTATACAAAAGAAAATTCTCTGTAGAGTTCAAGCTTTATTTTTCCTTCCCGTCCCCCTATACCTTCCACATTTAAAACCTGACACAATTACGCATAACACTTAGAACATTCACAACAATGGCATAAATTATACTACAGGGGTTTGTGGGTTTGTTGCGTCCCAGCAGATGTTTACTTCTCGTGCCGTTTTCTAGTTGAGATGGGTTGCCCCCCCACCCGTTTTACTGCCCCCCACCCCACTAATTGCAGGGCTGACGGGGAGGATGAGGTGGCGAGACATGACAGTCCTCCCTATAATTGGGTTCCTATGGAATTTAGGTATGCTTTCCAAATTTTTATGAAGGTTTCATACTTCTTTCTAAAGTTGTAAGTGATTTTCTTCAGGGAAACAGAGCTTTGCATTTCCATATTCCAGCACTCAATACTCAAGCAGGAGTCAGACTTCCAGGTAACCACAATGAACCTCATGGCCACTGCCAATGTGATCATTATGAATTGAATTTGAAATTTGGACAGGTTCACCATGAGTCTTGTGTCCATAATGTTTCCCAACAGAAATAACTCTGGGTCCTGTGGGAATTCTTTATCTATAATTTTTTCCAAGGTTTGGGTTTGACGTAGTTCCACCAGAAAGGTCTCATTTTGGTATATGTCCAGGTCGCATGCACAAAGGTTCCTGTCTCAATACCACATATGAAGCATCGGTCTGATAGTTATGGCTTGGACCTGTTCCGTTTTTGCGGCGTCAAGTACAGCTGTTGCAGAAAGTTGTATTGTACCAGCCTGGTCCGCACATTAATGATTGTAGTCATACCAGTCCGACACAGGTCAGAGCAGAAGCACTCATCAATCGATATTCCTAAGTCTGACTCCCACCTCTGCCTTGACTTATGAAGGCCTGGTTTCAGTCCTTCCACCTGGAGCATGAAATACACTACCAAAATAAACCTGTGTGTTCTCCCTTCAAATCAAGGTCCCCATATCACTGCACTCTGGTAGGGCCATCATTGGACTTAACTTTTCCTGCAGAAACTATCTTATCTAAGGGTGCAGTTTGTAGATTATATTTTTTCATAAACTGTTCAAATGATATTAATCACCCCTGCTCATAACATTCCTCTATGCTACTGATGCCATTGCAACATTAGGTGTCCTGGATCTTATTTCTCACCATTTACGGTATTAGTCTATTTGGAGTCAGGGTGTTTTTGGAAACAGCCCCACTTTGATTCCTAAATATTGGTTGATTTTATTCCATATAGATTTTTTTTTGTTTCAATATGGAGCTGATTGCTTCTCCAGACAACAATTTAGTATCCCACGTATAAATAAAGTCCTCTGCTACCTTGACACCTACCATGTGCAGGCCAATTTGTGCCCAGGAAGGTACACCTTCCACCTCAAAGAGTAGGGAGATGTATCTCAACTGAGCTACCCAATAATATTTCTTGAAGTTGGGCATTCATAATCTGCCAGACTATAGTCATTGACTATAGTCAATGTTTTCATTGAGACCCTGGCCACATTTCTTTTCCACAGAAATGTCTTTATCGTGAAGACAAATTTTTGGAAGAGACTCTGGAGAAATGCCACAGGAAATGTCTGGAAGAGGTACTAGAGCCTTGGCAACACGTTCATTTTAATACAGTTGAACCTGCCCACTAATGTTATTGGCAGGGGCGTCCATCTGATTAGGTCGTCCTTGATTCTTGCCAGCAAGGGTGTGTAATTTAATTTATATAATTTGTTCAAGTTATTGTCTATTTTGACCTCCCAGGTATTTAATCTTGTTTTGCGGTCATTTTAGATGAATATTTTCTTGACATTAATTATCATGGCTCTCAGTAAGCGGCATGATTTTGCTCTTATCTCAATTGTTTTAGCGGTAGTATTCTCCATTGGCATACCAGAAATAAAATGGTGGAGAAAATTATGTATCCATACAGGTCTTCTTTGGCTTGGCTTGGCGGATGAAGATTTATGGAGGGGGTAAAAGTCCACGTCAGCTGCAGGCTCGTTTGTGGCTGACAAGTCCGATGCGGGACAGGCAGACACGGTTGCAGCGGCTGCAGGAGAAAATTGGTTGGTTGGGGTTGGGTGTTGGGTTTTTCCTCCTTTGCCTTTTGTCAGTGAGATGGGCTCTGCGGTCTTCTTCAAAGGAGGTTGCTGCCCGCCAAACTGTGAGGCGCCAAGATGCACGGTTTGAGGCGATATCAGCCCACTGGCGGTGGTCAATGTGGCAGGCACCAAGAGATTTCTTTAGGCAGTCCTTGTACCTTTTCTTTGGTGCACCTCTGTCACGGTGGCCAGTGGAGAGCTGGCCATATAACACTATCTTGGGAAGGCGATGGTCCTCCATTCTGGAGACGTGACCCATCCAGCGCAGCTGGATCTTCAGCAGCGTAGACTTGATGCTGTCGACCTCTGCCATCTCGAGTACTTCGACGTTAGGGATGAAAGCGCTCCAATGGATGTTGAGGATGGAGCGGAGACAACGCTGGTGGAAGTGTTCTAGGAGCCGTAGGTGATGCCGGTAGAGGACCCATGATTCGGAGCCGAACAGGAGTCTGGGTATGACAACGGCTCTGTATACGCTTATCTTTGTGAGGTTTTTCAGTTGGTTGTTTTTCCAGACTCTTTTGTGTAGTCTTCCAAAGGCGCTATTTGCCTTGGCGAGTCTGTTGTCTATCTCACTGTCGATCCTTGCATCTGATGAAATGGTGCAGCCGAGATAGGTAAACTGGTTGACCGTTTTGAGTTTTGTGTGCCCGATGGAGATGTGGGGGTGCTGGTAGTCATGGTGGGGAGCTGGCTGATGGAGGAACTCAGTTTTCTTCAGGCTGACTTCCAGGCCAAACATTTTGGCAGTTTCTGCAAAGCAGGACGTCAAGCGCTGAAGAGCTGGCTCTGAATGGGCAACTAAAGCGGCATCGTCTGCAAAGAGTAGTTCACGGACAAGTTTCTCTTGTGTCTTGGTGTGAGCTTGCAGGCGCCTCAGATTGAAGAGACTGCCATCCGTGCGGTACCGGATGTAAACAGCGTCTTCTATACAGGTAACTCCATGACATATGTCAGTGTTCCATTTTGGATGACTGGTTGTATCTTGGAATGGACGTATGTTGGGGAGTTGCCCTACCTGTGATACTGAAGAGTAAAACTATTGATTTTCTCCCATTCTCTATTTCCAAATCCTACTCATTCCCTCTGTTGCTGCAAATCCTGCGGATTCTACTGCCCTCTAAAATCTGTCTGACTGTCAGAATATCGAGCAACAGAATCAGGAACAAAAAAACAGAACACAAGGAGTTAAAACACAGTGAAATATCTCAACACTGGTGGCTACCAAGGGCAGCTCTTGGGAGAGATTAGCCAACAGCTAACATGGCAGCCACCATATATAGGCCTGATTTTTCATCATGTTTTATATTTTTCTTTATTTTTTAAAAAATAATTTGGTTGTATGTGCAGATCGAAGTAAGCTACATAGTTCACAAGTCAAGGAGTACCTGTATTTCTAGATCAGGAGAACAAGGCAGCAGAGATGAGGTCTGCAAATTATTAGATTATAGCTTGCTTAGGGTGGCATGGTTGACATAGCAGTTAGTGCAATGCCTTTACAGCACCAGCGATCAGGACCAGGGTTTCAATCCTGTGTTGTCTGTAAGTAGTTTGTACATTCTCCCTGTGTCTGTATGGGTTATTCCCAGAGGCTGTGGTTTCTTTCCACCCTTCAAAAATGTATTGGGGATATAAGTTAATTGGGAGAAAATTGGGCAGCATGGACTTGTGAGCCTAAATGGCCTCTTACTGTCTAAATTTAAATTAAATTGAGTTAACATAGGTAATGCCTCCTTGACTCTTTCAGATCCCATCAAGAAGCTATGCTGAGCATCTCTAACAACTGTGCTTTGACACTAACATACAAATTCTTCCAGGATTCCTCAAGGCATTGGTGCAAAATTAGCCATCAACCTCTACAGCTGTTCTCTTTCCTTGATCAGCTGAGTTTCTGCACATATGCATGACACAAAAGCAGTGCAGGACAGAGACTGGACTCTCCACGTGACAGGCACCATGGTGCTGCGTGAAACTCCAATCAGAGTTGTCACAAGATATGTGAACTCCAGGACATCCATTTCATGTGTGATGTTACTCAGGTTAGTCAGGGTTGGAAGGGAGAGAGACTACAGGACATCGTCATCAAGTTGCTGAGTGCTCACCAGCATGCATTTTTTCACATCGTTCGTTCATTCAGGTGCCTTGCTGTTCAGCGTAGGTGCTCATGTCTCTCCATCCATCACAGTCTCTGACCCTCCATATTGTAGTTTTTTCCTCCCCTGTTTCTAACCATGATGTTAATCAATCTATCATTTTCATTCTCTGTTGGCCTCGGCTTCTTTTTCCTTCCAGCTTTCCAGTTGTAACTAAATATTTTGATGTATCACTTTGCATGATGTGTCCAAAGAATTTTGATTGCTATTTTCTGATTCTTTTAAGTAATGTATGTTTTGTTTTAATTCTTTATAGAACTTATTTATTTCTTATCCTGTTTGTATATGAAATGCCAAATTTTAGCAAAGCAAATCTGTGGTCCAGCCAAGCCTTTCTCAGCTGCACAAAGAAGTCTAAACTTATCAAATATTCCACAACCTGATTTAAAGTCTAGTTCATAAATAACAAATCACAAGACCTGTGATCTTGAAACACAAATCAATATACTTTTTTCTCTACAAGATTGTTTACCAGATTTAACACAATTGCAATCCAAAAAAGGAGGGATAAAGTGAGGCAAGTGAAGCAGTTTTGTTGCTTGAGCATTAAGATTACAAACTTAGACTGCTTGTGTGTGTGTGTGTGTGTGTGTGTGTGTGTGTGTGTGTGTGTGTGTGTGTGTGTGTGTGTGTGTGTGTGTGTGTGTGTGTGTGTGTGCGTGTGATTTGCTGTTTTGCTGTGGGTTAAAAGGATTAATGTGAACAATTAGTTGTCTGAATATCCAGGTTGTGGAAAGACAGTCAGATGCACAATAGTTTCTTGTCAAGCTAAAATATGCTACTTTTGCTGGTTGTCATGACTTATTATCATAACTGCAATGTTAGCCTATCAATTTTTAAGACACTAGCAACAGGTTTGAATGAAATTGGATGGCAGTTTTGGTTCCAGTGCTCGGGCTAATACTTTTCAGGCAGGAAAACTGAGACCAGGTTCATGAACACAGAACTAAGAAGGTAATATTTTAGTCTTGTATATTGCAGAGATCCCTTGTTCTCTATCTAATGTATATGTTAACAGAAAACTCAGTGTTTATTGCCTAACCCTGCATACATTGGTATTGACAATCAAGGGGAATCTTCCAACATAATGGCAAGATTTGTTCACCCAAGAATGTCTGAGGCCGATGAATTGGTCAATTATTTCATTGTTTTTGAGGGTACTTGCTGTGAATTGACTGTCATATCTCTTGAATTACACAACAGTAGCACTTCACAAGTACTCCACATGCTATGAAGCCCTTGGGCATCTCATAAAAGGGGCCATGAAGAAGTTAGGATTTATTTCTTCCCCAAGCTTCTGCAATTTGTGCAGTGGAGATGTGTGCACTATCCATCAGTTAATCTTATTGTGCTGCTTCTACCAACTGGCTACATGCAGCTGGCACCTAGTTGGGCATGTTCTCGATTTAAGACTGAAGCTCTAAGTGAAAGACTATCCACAGATTTTGTGAAAATTTCCAACAGTAGTACTTTCCAGCTGCTCACATTCCAATTACATTTGTAGATTCCTTATGAATTTTAGAATAAAAAGTGACTGTTTCACTGCTTCTGAGCATCCTTTAAAGAATTAAGGCATTGACGCACTGGATGATATTCGGAAGGAGGTTGATTGTGACTGGGGTTGAAGGTCAATAGCTTGCACTCAGTTTGAACCATTTCTGCATCACTTCATAGCGTGGGAAACTTCTGCATAAAACCCATTACTGGTGAATACAATAACAAAGGAAATAATTGATAACGAGGAAATTCAAGGCCAAATCTATTCAACATTATTTTAAATGGCAATTGTAATTTAACTGGTTCATTGCTAAGGTTGGTGGAAAATCTTGGTTCATGAGAACAACTCCAGCTCAGAGACCAAACACTTCAAATCATAAGCAAATGAACTGAACATGCTAAACAGTGTGAATGGTCAAAAGTGTTTGCAATGCCTGATGTGATTGTCTCTGAGGAAAATCGAAAACTCAATGTAATTTTTTTAGACTACAGCATGGTTAGAGGCCCTTTTGACCCATGAGCCTGTGGCACCCAATTACACCCAATGAACTTACAACCCTCCTCCAGGTACTCCTGCAGCACAGGCTTGGGGGCTGAAAGGGCCTGATACCATGCTGCATGTCTAAATTAAAATATTAAAGTGTGGCGGCACACATCCTCATGGCAAACCGGCCCTGCTTATGTCGCCACATGGCGGGGCAGCCATGGGGAAATGGTGTCATCAGAGGTTTCTCTCTGACTCCAGCATCCCTTCCAACGCGCACCCTGGGCAGCGATTATGATGTCACAATGCACCAGGTGACTGAGCTCATGCTGCCCTTAAAGGGGCATGCTGAATTTGAGTAAAAACAGTCGTTAATGACCCTCAACGTGGTGGCTGTGTTTCTTCCACTGCTCACACCATCACAGTGGTGCACCGCCACAAAAGAATAAAATTAAATAAGTATTGGGTATACAAAAAGGGGTTGAATCATGAAGACCTGCATACAAATTATAGGAAGACAGCTGAAACTTCAAATATGACTTATTTTTTAAAAACGTTTGCTTTTGCTTTCAAAAATCAGTGGTTGATAACATAGAATTTTTTTTTAATCGACTTCAATTAATCAATCCAATTGCAGCAAAAGTAATGTTAATGAATGAGCCACTAAAACACATAGAATTCTTTACTTTCACTCTCTATGGATTTGAATTATGACTGCATTAACTCATTGCTACACGACTTGGCAAGCTCCAAAGGAACATTATTGAAGACCAATCCTCATTTACAGTGTTCCTGCTAAGAGAGCTTACAAATTCCAAGAGGATGAATGGATAAATCTGAAAACTGACATAACAATTTGCTGGTTTTGAAATTGTGTATTTTCATCCAAATATTTAACAGGAAGGATTCTACTCGTTTGTTGCACTCTATAATTGCTGTTTTTGCTGGTTATCTGCAGCTGTCAAATGTCGCACATATTGTTCCATCTACCTGCTGTGGGTCTCGTATCATTGTTTGTTATGCAAAGAATAAACAGCAATGCAAGACAGAAGCAGGACAGGGGAAAGCAAGCCGACAACCTTATAAATAAAAAGCAAGCTGACCAGGCAGGCAATAACTGCCTTGAAAGCTAGTAGTGGTTGCAGAGCCAAACCAATGGAATAGCAAACTAAACAAACTGAATTGTTAGTTCAATTATGGAAAATGGAAAAATCTGCATTGATTGCATATTCCACATTGTCCTCATTAAATGCTGATCCTTCATCTTGGGATGTTGTTGGGTAGAGTTGCATTATTTCTGACAAAAAGAAACTGTTTGGCCCATTGCATCTATGCTAGCTCTCAGTTCATTCCCAATCATCCCATTCCCCATTTATTTCCCTGCAATATTTTCTCTTTTACATGCCCAACTTGATCTTCCTGTTGTTGACCTACAATGTAGGTAGCTGATTGTCTTACCAACAAGAAACCTTTGCGATGTAGAAGAAAACTAGAGTTCCTGAAGTAACCTATCTGGTCACAGTGAGAATGGTCGAGCTCCACACAGACAATACTGGAGGTCAGATTTGAAACCAGGTGGAAGAATCAAGGAGATAGTGCAAACTGTGGTCCAGTTTGGTGAAGATGCAAGAATTGTGATGGGTTTCTATTTGCATAAGCTCCTTCCAAATATATATTTCCCTTCCAAATACTTGAAGACAAGCACCTTGCCTCTGGAAATCGTCCTATTCATGCAATGTCCTGGGCCTGGTAGAACTCCAGCTGAACAATGGTGAGAAAGTTATCAGTGAGAAAGGCACAGATGACATTTTAACTCATTAACCATGCACTCTTGAATCTGTGAGAGTAGACAGGTGGTGAAGTTGGCCTGACTTTTGAGGTTTGGACATGTGCTGTGCAGGGACAGTTTGACTAGAGTTATTCTAAGGGCACAAAATATTCTGAAAGCCAGTTGATGTATTCCATAACCTTTATTCTTGATAGCTAGATAGACCTTCAGATTACAGGTAATTTATTGAACTTTGTTTAATTGTCCACCATAACAGGATATAGCAGGACTACAGAGGGTAGTTTTGTTCTATCTGTAGCACACTGCTATTGACTTTGCCAGGGTAGGATCTGTAGCGTGTGCACTACCACCAAGTGAGGAAAGAAGAGAGAGACACGCACACGAGGAATCAAAGTTGAAGACTGATTTAATGCAATGGCAGCTCTTTTTATATTTGCCCCTCACTGCTGATGTCAGGAATTACACCATGGCAGCGCCGATTTCTGACTGTGCGGTATTCCCACCATTACTCGCTGTTTCCCGCCATGCAGGTGGTCCCCTTGGGTCTGCGCAGATGTTGCGTTCATTGGCCATTTTGTGTACTGGGTCGCGTCCTGGCTGCTGCAGATCCCTGTTTTGATAATAGGAGTACAATTATGAACATGGTGTGACTCACTGTCCAAATAATGGGAGAATACAATTAGGACAAGTAGATGATTGTATTGATTGATTCATCAGTTAAAACATACCATGATGGTAGTCATCTTGTTTAACTCCTGACTACTCAGTCTGTAGAAATACATCTAGCTACTATTTGTGAAGACGGGCAACTTGGTAATGACTAGGTCTGCTCTCATGAAGTACCATTGTGTTCTGGATTAATGCTGTGGCTATATCCTAACAACTTTTGCTGGCTCAGTCTGTGCAAGAGATGGGAACCATGGGAATGGAGGTGTCTGGGTCTTTGAAAGATGTGAATATGTGCCAATGTTGCCCTGTTGCTTTGCGAAACCATGAGCAGCTCTTCAGTTTTAACACATGTACTCAGGTTTTAGTAAGGAAGCTTCATAAAATTGACAAAGCAAATTCGGTGCCCAGTTAAATGCAGGCTATTTTTTTTCTGATTTATTCTTTCAGACTTATTTATCAATCACTACAGATTGGAAGGAGTTATTTTATTTATTTCATCACGAGAAGTGGGTATTGGAATTTATTATCCAATATTAATTACACTGGAAACTCACACCAATTTAACCACAAAAGGATGGTAGATTTCTTTCCTTACTGGATATTATTTCATCTATTTTCTGACATCATAAAAGGAGGGCATTTGGTCCAACAAATCTACGCTGCTCTCACTACCATTCTCCTGCCATTTACTTCCCTGTCACCCATGCCCTCACATGTGCCCACTAGCATCCCTTGATTTTCTTACCACCCACTCCAGTAGTCCTTTAAAGTAGCCACGTAGCTTGCAAAAGAGTATACATTTCTTTTTTTATTTTTTTTTATTTTTCACACTATGAACCATATTAACCAAAATACACACAAACATTTCCCTCTTGAATATACACAATGTCATTTTCTCCCCTTTCTCCCCCCTCCCTTCCCTCCCTCCTTCCCACCCCCCCCTCCCCACCCACTCAATGTTCAACATATACAATATATTAAACCCATTAAACAATGTCATCTCACAATCAAAATAAACAAGAAAATTGTGTCATCTACTTTTACACACTGAGTTTGTTCATTTCGATTTCTTCTCATTATGTCATTTTAGGTGGTGGAGGTCCATGGTAGGACTTCTCTGTTGTGTTCCATGTACAGTTCCCAAATTTGTTTGAATACTGTGATGTTATTTCTTAAATTATATGGTTTTTTTTTCTAATGGAATACATTTATTAATTTCTATGTACTATTGCTGTATCCTCAGGCTATCTTCTGATTTCCAGGTTGACATTTTACATTTTTTTGCTACTGCTCAGCCTATCATAATAAATCTTTTTTGTGCTTCATCCAAATCGAGGCCAAGTTCTTTACTTCTTGTATTACTTAGAAGAAATATCTCTGGATTTTTTGGTAGGTTATTTTTTGTGATTTTATTTAATACCTGATTTAGATCTTCCCAAAACTTTTTCACTTTCTCACATAGCCAAATTGCATGTACTGTTATTCCCGTTTCCTTCTTATAGCGAAAACATCAATCTGATACTGTTGGGTCCAATTTATTTAACTTCTGGGGCGTGGTGTATAGCCTATGTAACCAATTATATTGTATCATGCGTAACCTCATGTTTATTGTATTTCTCATAGTTCTGGAGCATAGCTTTTCCCATGTTTCATTCTTTATCTTTGTTTAGATCTTGTTCCCACTTTTGTTTGGGTTTACAGCTTATTTCATTGTTTCTTTCTCTTGCAGTTTGATGTACATGTTTGATATAAATCTTTTAATTATCATTGTGTCTGTAATCACATATTCAAAACTGCTTCCTTCTGGTAACCTCAGCCTGCTTCCCAATTTGTCCTTCAAGTAGGTTTTCAGTTTGTGGTATGCAAACTGAAAACCTACTTGAAGGATAAGATCATGTTATATGGCGAGCTCTCCACTGGCCACCGAGACAGAGGTGCACCAAAGAAGAGGTACAAGGACTCCCTAAAGAAAGCTCTTGGAGCCTGCCACATTGACCACTGCCAGTGGGCTGATATTGCCTCAAACCGTGCATCTTGGCGCTGCACAGTTCGGCGGGCAGCAACCTCCTTTGAAGAAGACCGCAGACCCACCTCACTGTCAAAAGACAAAGGAGGGAAAACCCAACACCCAACCCCAACCAACCAATTTTCCCTTGCAACCGCTGCAACCGTGTCTGCCTGTCCCGCATCGGACTTGTCAGCCACAAACGAGCCTGCAGCTGACGTGTACTTTACCCCTCCATAAATCTTCGTCCGCGAAGCCAAGCCAAAGAAAGACAGTGAGTTACACCATATTTTTACTTTATTTGTTCAAAAGTTAATAATTTATTTCCCAAAACACAATTTTCTTTTCTTTTGATCCCTTTTCTCTCCCATTCTCTAAAGGAAAGGTTATCTATTGTGAAAGGGATTCGTTGATTTTGCGTCAATAATAATTTTGGTAGTTGATAATTTGTTTTTTTTTTCCTTTCTACGAGAACGTATAGATGGAGATTAAACTCCATGCTACTTAAAAGACAGGATTTTAGAGAATTCATTGAGCACCAAATTAAAATGTACTTTGAAATAAATACGGAATCAGTGAAAGATAAATTTATACTATGGGATGCAATGAAAGCTTTCAGAGGGCAGATAATAAGTTATGTAACTAAGATAAAGAAAGACTACAATCGGGAAATAGAACAGCTGGAAAGGGAAATAGCAAGTACAGAAAAAGAATTAGCAACAAGGGAAGATGCAACAAAAAGAAGAGAATTGGCGGACAAAAAAAATAAAATACGAAACACTACAAACGTACAAGGTGGAGAAGAACATAATGAAGACAAAGCATAAGTATTATGAGCTAGGAGAAAACACTCAAAAAATACTAGCTTGGCAGCTTAAAACAGAACAAACTAAAATAATGGTATTGGCATCAAGGAAAAAGGACAAACAAATTACATAAAACCCAACGGAGATCAATGAAAACTTCAAGGAATTCAACGAGCAATTATATTGAACTGAGAATGAAGGGAAAGAAGACAAAATAGATGAGTTTCTAGCTAAAATTGAACTAACGAAATTGCAAGAAGAGGAGCAAAACAAATTAAAAAAATCATTTGAAATAGAGGAAATACAGGATATATTAAAAAAACTACTGAACAATAAAATGCCGGGAGAGGACGGACTCCCAATAGAATTCTTTAAAACTTTTAAAGGCTTGTTAATTCCACCTCTCCTGGAAGTGTGTGTGTCCTCCTCTCCTGCATGTTGTGAAGAAACACAAAACATGCCAGATTTATGCATCTTTTATATCAAAGATGGGGAAAGATCCACTAAGCCAGCATTGCATAGACCAATATCTCTACTCAACTCAGATTATAAGATAATAGCTAAACTATTAGCAAACAGATTGGCCGACTGTGTACCAAAAATAGTAAAACTAGATCAAACTGGATTTATTAAGAAAAGACGAACAATGGACAATATATGTAAGTTCATTAACTTAATCCATGCAGTACAAGGAAACAAGATGCCAGCAGTGGTGGTTGCCTTAGACACAGAGAAAGCCTTTGACCAAGTAGAATGGAATTATTTATTTAAAGTACTACAGAGGTTCAACCTACCAGAGAAATATATTAATTGGATTAAAGCATTATATAAGGTACCATTGGCGAAGGTGACAGTAAATGGATATATATCGAACCAATTTAAATTAAATAGGTCAACTAGGCAGGGATGTCCACTATCTCCCTCACTGTTCGTGCTAGCTATAGAACCCTTGGCAGAACTGATAAGAACAGAAAATAAAATAAGAGGGATAAAAATAAAAGAGAAGGAATATAAAATCAGTCTATTTGCAGATGTTGTCATAGTATACTTAACATAACCAGAATTATCAATAAAAGTATTACATAAGAAATTGAAAGAATATGGAGAAGTATCGGGGTATAAGATCAACGCAAATAAAAGTGAAGCAATGCCAATGAATAAGGCAGATTTCACAAAGTTTAAGAAAGAATCACCATTTAAATGGCAAACACAAGCAATCCGATACCTAGGTATTCAACTAGATAATAATCTAGGCCATCTATACAAACTAAATTATCAGCCATTAATGAAGAAATTACAAGATGACTTAGAACATTGTAAAGATTTACCACTAACACTGATAGGAAGGGTAAATTGCATTAAAATGAATATCTTCCCAAGGATACAATACCTATTTCAATGGTTACCAATTCACTTAACAGAGAAATTCTTCAAGGAGCTAAAGAAAATAATAAGGAAATTCTTATGGAAAGGGGGGAAACTGAGGATAGAGCTCGATAAATTAACAGAATGGTACAAACAAGGGGGCTTAAGCTACCAAACTTTAAGAATTTTTATAGAGCAGCTCAATTAAGATAACCTATCAGATTTTTATCAAACAAGGGAAAAACCAGATTGGACCAGGTTAGAGCTAAATAAAATAGGGGAGAAGGTACCTGAACATATACTATATAAATGGGATGAAAAGCTGGTGCAACATAGGAATTCACCAGTACTGCATCATCTGCTCAACATTTGGATGAAGATTCATGTAGAAAGCAAAAGAGTATACATTTCTGATGTATGAAAAAACTGGAACCCTAGGTGACTCCCACAGATCACAGGAATATGCAATCTCCATGCATGCAACGCCAGACGACTGCATTGTATTTGGTGATTGCTGGATCTGTAAATAGCAGCATTATGTGCAAAACCAATACTTCACCCATCTGACATATTGGAAATGTCACTTTCAATTCATGTTGAAACCCATGGTTGGGATTTCTTTCCCTTAACAGAGCTCGAGAAAAATCATGGTAGCAGGGTATATATTAAAGAAATCATTGCATTTATATTGTGCATTTGAAGGTGGCTTGTAGTAATTCCCCAATAATCCAGAAATATCATGGTCAACTGTATAAATACTATCTGTTCATCCCAGATTTATTTAATTGTTTTAATTACCCAAAAGCCTGGTGTGATTTACTCAATATCATTTGTTAAGGCTTTAATACTAAACAGAAATATGATCACTGTGCTGGAAAAAAATAGAGTTAGAAAGGATGGAGGTGGTAAGACAACAAGGCAGTTTGTTATAAGATGTTTATTTTTTGACTTCTGTAGTGTGGATTGTGGAGAGTCAAGTGACCTCTGCTATTGGAAACTGGTGGGAAAGTAGATTGTGAATGGTCAAGTGACCACTCTGTCTGGAACCTGGTGGGAATGTGGATTACAGAGGGGTACATAACCTCCTTCATCTGGACACTCCTGGGAATGTGGATTGCGACCACTGTCTGGAACCTAGTGAGAATGTGGATTGTGGAGGGGAATGTGACTACTCTGTTTGGAACCTGATGGGAATGTGGATTGCAGAAGTGGATGTAACCTCTTCATCTGGAACTGAGCAAGAAATGACCTCGCCTGCCAATCAAGGCCAAGCCCTGCCCACAGGTCAGTACACATCTGGTAATTTCCCCCATTAATTGCCTCATCAATATCTCGAATGGACTCTCTAGATGATGGCACTATAAAGCCCATCACATCTGAGCCACCTGCCACTTTTCTTCCAGGATGAACACTAAGCTCCACTCTAGATTAGGAGCCGTGGGAAACACTGAGAGTCATTGGTTGCATAGGGTTGGGAGCTGTAGTATTATGTGCCTAGTGCCCCTAGTTCAGTTAGATAAGAGCCGTGCCTGCCAGAGATATCAAAGGGTCACAGGTATCATATGTTGAAACTAAATTATATAACTTTCCATCCACGAGTGGTTGCGAGTGTATCATTTAATCTTGCAAGTATGTGTATGTATATTTTAGCCCTGTTGTGACTCCCTTACATGCGTAAATAAAAACGACTCTTCAATCAGCTGCGTTCAGATTTGTTACCCTTGGAAACCATCAAAATGGTTTCACACACATAACAATTGATGTTGTGAGCAGGGTCTTAGAGTTCCAATTGAACACAGCTGCAGGGGAGATATTTTGGAATCAGGGCAGGAGAGCTAGTGCAAGCAGCGAGGGTAGGATCCCCGAGTGAACCGATGATTGTGCAGGGTTTGGGAGCATGATGAGCAAGCTGTAAGACCAGGGGAAGCCAGTAGATGGGTTCAAGCACCTGGACCCATGTCATGAGAAAATGGCTGGTGTGAAATCACAGTGATAGGGGAATATTCAGTGAAAGAGCTGTCTGCAATGGGAGACAGATATCGTTAGCGACCGGGCTAGCTGTGTGTCTGCTCAGGTTCTGGGATAAGTGAGCCCCCAATGTTAACTTTTCCCATCAGGAAGCAAATGTCTTGGGTAGCTTATCAGACTAGAAGACAATTAATAACGGCCTGTGGGGACCGCCTGAAATGATCTGCAATAGCAGCTCCCTGTGGGATCAGGTGGTGACGGCAGTGCAAGTCTGATACCCCACTGTTAGAATGGGACCTATACCCACAACTACAGTGGCACATGATTAGCAAGGACACAAGGGTCATCAGGGAATAGGATCTAATTACAGGCAGATATGGAGGAGCCTGTGACAGCCACTTCCTTGATGATATGAGGGTGACTGCTGCCCTGTTGGGCTACTTTGTCACCATAGCATGCTCTCACCTAAAATCAGTGGTCCTGCCCCTCATGGCAACTGGGAAGACTGTCAGAGAAGCCATCAGATTATCAGAGGGACTTGAATTCATGGAGCGTGGCACACCCAGTTAAGTCTGCAAGGTCAATGAATGGGTAGTGTAATGTTTATTTTTTATTATAATAAAGAACCTTGGGTTATTTTAAAACAACTACTTTATTAGCTAAAGTACACAACACCATGTAGAAGCATCCATCTTGAATCCAACTGGAGTTCCCACATATTAGTTTCCATCTCTGTCTAGTGGTCAGGAGCTTTGCTTGCACTCTGTCATTACATCCCATTTCCTTGAGATTTTTAATCTAACATGACAAATTAATACAGTATTCAATTCAATTTAAAGTTCAAAACAAATGTAAACACAACATCAGCATCACAAAATTTTAAACATGCAATTCTTTTTCTTTTGGAGATTCTGATTGTCAGGTGCTTTTATAACATATGTGGATCTTCATAACACAGGTGCTTATGTTGGCTCCATTGGTCCACTACTATCTAGCACTGGTGGTGTTTCCTCTGTTGCTGTGCAGACTGGATCTTCTGTATTTGTCTGTTCCTGCAGTGTCTCTGTGTTTTCAGCAGGCTCTTTCAATTCCTCCTCAGTATTTGACCATCCTCTGTTCTGACAGTGTAGGATCTTGGATTTACTTCATTCAGAAAAGTGGCCTTTTTGTCCCAAGTGTTGGAATCTCTGTGTCTCCCTGTGTCAGAGGCCCCAAGTTTCTTGCTGACTTGTCATAGTTTGCTTTTTGTCTCTATTGCAGATGTTTTTGTTTCCATTTGACATCTTTGACATCTCTGTGGGTATGCAGAGTAGGAAAGGGTGGTGATTAGTCTATGTCCCATCATAAGATCAGTGGGTGATGTGCTATGTTCAAGTGGCAAAACTTTGTTACTCAAAAGAGCTAGATAAGGGTCTGAGCTAGTCTAGTACTTCTTGAGAAATTTTTAACTATGTGAATTCCTTTTTCTTCTTTTCCATTTGACTGTGGATGCAGAGTCACATGTCGAAAATCATACTCTTCTGCAAAGTTCAGGAATTCTCTACAGCTGTCCATTGTCACTGTAGAAAATTTGAGGAATTTCATGTCTTGCAAAGATTGATTTCATATATTTGATCACACAAGCAGCAGACATGTTAGGTAGCAAAACAATCTTTGTGTAGTTCAATAGATAATCAATAACCAATCTCCATATAGTTCGATAGATAATCAAGTAATTATTTCTATCCATATGGAACAGATCAGTCCCAACTTTCTGCCATGGTTCTGCTGGTAAGTCCATTATTATCATGGGTTCCTTTGTCTGCTTTGCCTGATGTTTCAAACAGGTCTCACAGCTGGAAACCATCCTGTCAATGTCACCATTTATTCCTGGCCAATAAACAGCAATTCTGGCACTCATCTTTTATTTTTATTCCATTCTAAGCTTCCCTCATGCTCCTTTTTCAGTGTCTCTTGTTGCAGTGATTGATGAATGATAATTCTGCTTTGTCTGAGTAGAAGCCCATTGACAACACTCGGGTCAGCTCTGATGTTGTAGAATGGCTGACATTCATCTCTAGGCCATCTATGACCTTCTGTAGAACTGTGTCCTTTTCTGTTCCAGCTGCAACCTGCTTGGATTTCATGTCAGATATGGGAAGTGATTCAGTGATCAGGTACATGTGGAGATTCACATCTGTCTCTATGGAACTCTCATTGTGTGCTTCACTCTAAGTTGTTGCCCTGGATAATGCATCGTGTTATGGACTATGACTATTTGGATGGTGGACTTTGACTTTATGAAATGGATTTCTACTGCAGCTTTCTGTTTTACAGACTGTGCTAACTGTCCAAGGTCAGGCTACGTAGAGAAGAGAAAACAAGAAAAGGTTTAATTGCGGCAATGTGAAGGAGTCACGAGAGTTCAGCAAGAATAAACTTCAGAAAGGAAGATGAGAGAGTTCACCCATCTACCCTAGAAGGAAACTTACAGACACTGTTCTCTCTGGTTTGAGAATGGTCCTAGCAGACCAAAGGAAACAAAGGAAGACACTTAACATTTTCTAGTGTAAGAGCCATTTGGAAAACCTATTATGTCAAGGCCTGTGGAGTTGTAGGTCTGTGGTGCCACACCTTCCTGTTATCTTCAGTGTTGAAGCTTGGATGTCCTTTTGTTATTCAGTCAAAGAGCTGAACTTTGGACTTTGAACACTGAGAAGTAACTTTGAGGATGGTGTTCTTTGTTTTAACTGAGTTTCCTGACAGGACTGAGCATTTTTTTTTGTATTTTGATGTATTGGGCACTGGCAGTATTGTCTGGGTTTTTTTTAAAATGTTAAACACACACACACACACACACACACACACACACACACACACACACACACAAATTTAGGGAAGACTGAATTGGTCAATTGTTGCTGATAAATATAGAGTTAAAATTTAACCTATTGAAGTTGGCCTTCTCTTTGCTTCAGGTTTGGGGTGTAACAATCATTTTACACAATAGATGTACACTCTCTTGACTCAGCTTATGTTTTCACATGCTTTGTCAGCAAGCAGTGACTCATGTCTGTCTGGGACTACTGTGAACCTGAGATAGTGCTCTTTATCTTTGACTTTCACATTGAGTTTACATATACTTTTCTGCCCATTGTAAGCTTTGATCTGTACAGGATTTGCATGGATGTATGGCTTTATTTTCATTGGCCTGATGTGCTCACAGATCAAGTTGACCTTTGCCCCTGTGCCCACCTTGAAAGGAATACCTGTTCCATTTGTATACAATGACACAGTCCATTTGTCCTGCTCAACCCTGTTCATACTTGGCTGTTCAGTGTCTGTATCTAATCTTCCTGTAATACCATCCCAACAAAAAGTTTATCACTGAGATCAGTTTCTTCTCTTGTGAGCACACTTTCACTTCTGTTTTCTTTCTCTTTGGAAAAACATTGCTTTGCATAGTGATTCTGTCATTTGCACTTATTACAGACTTTTGGTACATGTTGAATGCTACATCATTTATAATTGAATGTCTCTCCATCTTTTTGTTGTTTCCTATGTCTCATTTTTTTGTTTGTGTGTGGCTACAGACATCTCTTCAATTTCACTGGATTTTGCATTCTCACCAAACTTATTTGTGTGGTGCAGCACTAATTCATTTGTGTGGTGTATCTTCACAGCTCCAGCTAAGGTAAGCTGTGTCTCTCACAACAACCTCTCTCTCACTTTCTTATCAATAATCCTGAACACAATTTGATCACAGATCATTGAATCTTGCAGTGATCCAATATTGCATGTTCTTGCTTTTAATTTCAAGTCCATTATATTAAAAATTGTATCAAAGCTCTCCCTTCATCTATATGCATGAATGAAACACATATGTCTCAATTTTTTTTCATTTGGTGAAAAGTGTTCATCAAACATCTCGATAACCTTGTCAAACTTGCTCTGGTCGTCCACCTCAGCAAAAAAATATATATTGAAATCCTCTAGTGCTTGAGGTACCACCACAGTATCAGGTTTCTGTAGAGTCCAATGGCTTGCAGTTACAGCATATATTGTTTGAACAACTTCCATTCGTGGTCAACATTTCCAGTCCAATTTACACTCTCCTTATTTCTGCACATTCCTGGTACCATGTAATGTTTCTTTCTATTATAATAAATATACTTGGGTTTTTTAAAACAACTATACTTTATTAGCTAAAGTACACAAGAACCATGTGAAGGCATCCAACTTGAATCCAGACGAAGCTGCTGCAATCTAGTCCCTGACTCCCTCTCATGGTCAGGAGGATCACTAGCACTGTATAATTACAGTTAGGTGACCAGTACCCAGGGTTATATGCAAAGAGTTGTTTATTGCATAGATGTGTGCTGGCATGGAGCGCTCTTGCATTCATGGGTACCCCACCTCCTTTGTACGTGCTCTTGAAAGACCCCTCCCAGCTGAATTTGCATGGGAGCAGGACAGTTATGACAAATTGACTATATCAGATGTCTTTCATGCCAAAATATGAAGTAATATGCCCTCACAATGGTTGACACATACTCGGGTGTCCTGGTGGCAGTACCCTGTCAGCAGGCTAACCAGAGCAGCACCATTAAAGAGGTACAATACCTCTCCTCCATTTATGGAGCACTGTGAGAGGCACAGACCAACCAGGGCTCACACTTCATAGGGGAAGAAGTACTAAGAATGGACAGTGGAGGCCGGTATCCTATGGCTGTTGCATATCCAGTTCCACCCACAGGCCATCCCGGCTCATCGAGTGAATGAATGATCTACTCAAGGAGCAGATGTGCACACTGATGCCCATGAAAACACTGCATAGGTGGTTCAGTGTGCTGCAGCAGGCAGTGGACAATCTCAATTCATGTCCAACTGGCCAGGGGTGGGGGGGAGGGTGTCCTGCTCTAGCACCATCTTGTAGACTCCAAAGTTGCAAAGTTGGAGGAGATGGAAATTTGGAACCCCAAGGAATCTGATAGAATTTGGGTGCAGCAGCCACAAGGTCCACATTTTAAAAAAAAAGGAAATTATAGCACACAGCCCTGTGGATAAGCAAAGGGTCACAATACTGGGCGAATTTCATCTGTCATGTATTCACACCTAAAACTAACCAGATGAGAATGAGTATTGCACTCCCCCACCCACCACCCACCTCCCCACAGGGGAATGCTTCCATGGACAACACTACTGACCATCGCTGCATTGATTGGCATTGTGGAAGACTACAACATGTTCCTCAGGGTTTTCTATGAAAGGTCGAATTGTTAGGTCTATGTTAGGATGCCAGCACATGCTGCTGAGTGAGATCTACATATGTTCTTCTTATTTAATAAGACAGAAATGGACTGTTTGCATGAACTGGTTAATTCCACAGAATTTAGTGTTCTCATGTGGGGGGTGTGGCATTTGGCAGTGAACTCCCACCTACCTCCCCCTTACACAACATTATATCCAATGACCCCTGGTGAGGTAGGTGTTAGGCACTGTTTCTTCCTCCCTTCATTCCTCCCTTCATTCTAATAGTCCTGACTATTAGAGTGGCTCCTCAGTGAACAGGTCAAGGGAATGTTGGTGCAGACATTTTGATGAGCGTTGGTCCAACCTGTCAGAAGGTCACAGTGAGTGTGAGCGAGAATGATACCTAGGTATGCTCGTGCCCACAGCTGAGAGTGCAGCAAAGCTGGGGGCTCTCTGGATGCTCAATGCCACTCACTGGATATGAGGACACCATGCCTACCCTTGGTTTCCCATGTGATGGTATGGCTGTCGCTTTCCTGTATATAATGTGCCTTAAGTCCACCACCTTAATGACCTCAGGGAGCACCCAGCCCACAATGGACACTGGGTCAGAAGGGAAATCACCGAGATGGAAAGGCTCTGGATGATCACCTACCCCTAATATGGCACTGCCCACCTGTCCCGCAAAGTAATCTGTCTCCATTGTGCTAATGAAACTGGCTAATGAAATGGCTGTGGCACACAGAGGATGTCAGACTCAAATGGCAGCAGAGCTGACAGCCATCCACATGATCTCTACTGAAGGTGGCACCTGTGCAATGATTGGTAAAGGCTGCTACACTTACATTCCCGATTAAATGGGGAATGTCATTCATTTGGCCGAGCATATCGAAGAGTAACTGGGTAAAATTGAAAAACCAGTTCCTGTGTCATGACTCCTCCTGGTAAAGCTGATGGCCCTTTGGGGCTCTGGGGAGATGGTGGGCTATTGCCATTCACTGGGTCTCTACTATCACTCTCCTGATGTTGTCTTTGTAAATGTATCCGGAAATCCCCTAGTCTGTATTGATATATGTAATGATTGGCAGGTGTTGTGACTTTTGAGGGATGCAATGTGGTGTGGATGATGGAAGGTCATGTGGCCTCTCTGTCTGGAACCTGGTGAGTATGAGGATTGTGGAGGAGCATATGATTTCTCTGCCTGGAACCTAATCGGAAGTCACCTCACCTGCCAATCAAGGTCAAGCCCTCCCCACAGTTCAAAGAACACCTGGTCATTGTCCACTTTAATTGCCTCGTCGATACCTGGGCTGGACTCTCCAGCCATTGCCACAATGAAATCCACTAGGTGTGCGCCATCAGCTGCTTTTCTTTTGGGACGAACCTGAGCTACACTCCAGGTTGGGAACACTGCAGACTCATTGGTAAGGTGTGTGCAGAAATTACTGTACCCTAGTTTAGTTGAGATAAGAGCCATGCCTGTTAGAGATATCAAGGGGTGGTGGGTATTGTATGTTGTAACTTGATTGTGTAGCTTTCTATCCATGAGTGGCTTCAATTGTCTCATTTAATATTTTATGTAAACCTCTACCTCACTCCCCTCTGTGTGTATATAAAAATTACTCTTCAACCAGCCGTGTTCAAATTTGTTGCCCTTAAGACCCATCAAACTGGTTTCACACACACAGCACCTTCATTTTGCAGCTGGAATTACTCATGGTGTCATTTTGATTGAAAAAAGAAATAAATTACTTTTTTGTCTCACATTTAATACAATTAAAAAGTTCAGAAATAGTCCTGATAGTAACACTAACTCAGATTAAATGATTCGTGGACAGATGGCAAAATACTTGATTAAAGGAATGAATCTTAAGAAACATCCTAAAGGGAGTGCAGTAAAGGGTTGTAGAAAACATACAGGAGTTCATGGCACTTGAAGCCAGTAAAATTTGGATGAATCAGATAAAGGATAAGAAAACAATTATGGAGGATTGTTGGGCTTGAAGAGGAATGCTTGATGGGGCAGGGTATGGAGGGATAAGCAAGTAAGGATAACCAAGTAAGGATGATAACTTTATAATTGAGGTTGTGGTCCTATAATCTGGTCCTACATCACCTTGGTCGCAATCTCTCCTTACTTGTCCCTTTGATACAGAAGCCTGAAAACCAGCTTCAAGATCAGTTTCTTTCTAACTGCTATGAGACTGCGGAACCTCCTCTTGTAACATTTTTTTTAGACATAGCACAGTAACAGGGTATTTCGGCCCATGAGTCTGTGCCACCCAACTTACACTCCCAGTACATTTTAAATGGTGGGAGTAAACCAGAGCACCCAGAAAAAAAACCCATGCAGACATGGGAAGAATGTACAAACTCCTTAAAGACAGCCCGGGATTCAAACTCCGGTCCTGATCGCTGACATTGTTAAGGCAGTGACCTAACTGCTGCCCCCCTCATTGGACCTCCTGCAGTTTGTGTACCATTCTAACTGATCTACAGAAGATGCCATTGCCATCACAGTCCACCTAGCCCTCACCCACATGTAAAATAAAGACTCGCTGTTCATAGACTTCAGCTCAGCATTCAACACAATCATGACACAGCACCTGATTAGGAAGTGGAACCTGTTGGGCCTAAATGTCTTCCTCTGTAACTGGATCCTCGACTTCCTAACTGGAAGTCCTCAATCTGTCCAGATCGGAAACAACATTTCCAACACCATCACACTGAGCACTGGAGCTTCCTAGGGTTGTGTGCTCAGCCCACTGCAGTTTACCCTGCTGACCCACGACTGTGCACCAAGATACAGTTCTAACCACATTATCAAGTTCACTGATGACATTACCCAAGTAGGGCTCATCAGCAAGAATGATAAGTCAGGTTACAGAGAGGAGGTACAAACACTAACAGACTGGTGCAGAGACAACAACCAACATCTGAACATCAATAAAACAAAAGAGATGGTGGTGGACTTTAAGAGAGCCCTGGGTGATCACTCTCTGCTGGCCATCGATGGCTCCACCGTTGAGGTTGTCAAGTGCACCTAATTCTGTTGTGTGCACCTGGCCGAGAATCTCTTCTGGTCCCCTAACACCAGATCCATTTTCAAGAAGGCCCAACAATGCATTTACTTCATGCAGAGGTTGAGGAAAGTTCAGCTTCCACCCTCCATCCTTATTGCAGTCTACAGGGGATGCATTGAGAACATCCTATGCAACTGTATTGCTGCCTGGTTTGGGAATTGCACCATCCCAGAATGCATCTCTGCAGTGGATAATAAAGACTGCTCAGGGGATAAATGGGGTCTATCTTCCTGCCATGATAGACATTTGTGACGGCCATTGTTTCCGGAAAGCCAAAAACATTGTGAAGGACTCCACGGACCTATCCCAAAATCTATTCTCCCTCCTGTCATCCAGGAAGAGGTACTGAAGCATTCAGGCCCTCACCCAACACGTGAGCCTTCTGAACTCTGGGGACACAGGACCAGCATATGTTATATGATATTTATAAATGATTTGCTATTTATATTTTAAAAAGTTTCTGATGTAATTGAGCCATGTAAATAACCAGCTCCATGGTCTAGGGAAATGTTATCTTGTTTTTCACTGTACACTGCAATGATTATGGTATGAATGACAAATGGATACAACTTGACTTGACTGACAAGGGTTTTTTTTTGTAGCTTGTAGTAATGCATTTAAATTATTAAAAACAATCAGGAACAATTGTAACAAATATATTTATTGTAAATTTAAATACATATAATGGATACATAATTAATTGAATTTAAAATTATTTAAAAAATAAAATTTATTTATATAATCCAGTTGTCATAAAATATTAAAATATGTTTATTAAAAATAATCAAGTCAAAATTATGGTAAAGGCCTTATACTCTGTTGGTTCTTTCTCTCTATATGAAGACATTATCTTCAAGATTCTTTTTTCCAAACGTAAGTATTTATCCATCTAATGATGTGGGGTGGGACCAGCTATGTTGTTCATAATAAGCATCTCTTCCCCTTTGAACTTTCCTTACGTCATCAATGAACTTCCAAATGGTTGGCAATTCATTATATAAGTGATTATTTGTATAATAAGTACAACAATAAATCCCCAAATGTTTTCCAGGGGAGCAGTTTCCTAAGGGGAGTGAGTTTCTCAAATGCCGGGGGTTCAGGCAGTGCTGTAAAACCGGGTGTTACATCACCAACGTCGAAGTACTCGAGCTGGCAGAGTCCACAAGCATCGAATCCACGCTGCTGAAGACCCAACTGCGCTGGGTGGGTCACGTCTCCAGAATGGAGGACCATTGGCTTCCCAAGATCGTGTTATATGGTAAGCTATCCACTGGCCACCGAGACAGAGGTGCACCAAAGAAGAGGTACAAGGACTGCTTAAAGAAATCTCTTGGTGCCTGCCACATTGACCACCGCCAGTGGGCTGATATTGCCTCCAACCATGCATCTTGGCACCTCATAGTGCAGCAGGCAACAACCTCCTTTGAAGAAGACTGCAGAGCCCACCTCACTGACAAAAGACAAAGGAGGAAAAACCCAACATCCAACCCCAACCAACCAATTTCCCTTGCAACCGCTGCAACCGTGCCTGTCTGTCCTGCATCGGACTTGTCAGTCACCAACGAGCCTGTAGCAGACATGGGCATACCCCTCCATAAACCTTCGTCCCCGAAGCCAAGCCAAAGAAAGAACACCAGGTGTTCAATGTCAGAGATTCAGGTGGGGAGCCAGACCAGCACAAAACTGTGGGTGCCAAAACGTCCAAAGGGCTACAAAAGTCTCTTTTTTGTTGCGAAAATATCAAATGCTAACATTTCAGTCACCAAAATGCAAGTGCCAAAATATCCAGCACCAAAATGACCAATTCTCTCACTTTACACCTACGATTTTGTGTCTCAGTATGACAATAACATCATCTATAAATCTGCAGATGATACCACAGTATTGGGTTGTATAATGGATGGCGATGAGTCAGTATATAGGATAGAGATTGAAAACGTGGCTAATGGTGCACCAACAACAATGGAAAACCAGAATATGTGTGTGGTTTGTGTTACTAAATTACTTAATGTGCGTTATAATTTGGTTAATTATAACTTTTTACATCAGTTGTATTTAACTCCTGAAAAGTTGAAGAAATATGGTTTTAGTTCATCAGATTTGTGTTTTAGATGTGGAGAACAGACAGGTACTTTATTACATTCAGTATGGGTATGCAAAAAAGTTAAACCTTTTTGGGGAAAAAATTATAAAGTTTTTGAGAGATTTATTTAGAATGGATTTGCAACTTGATCAGTTGATATGTTTATTGGGTTATATGAATACATTAACAACAGGGTTGAGGCTAGATAAACCACAACTTGCATTTATACAATTAGGGTTGGCTGTAGCAAGAAAATGTATAGCTATTATGCGGAAAAATGATGTGGAATTGAATATACAAAGATGACATAGTGAATTACAATCGTATTTGTATTTGGAAAAGATAACATAATTTGCAAAATAATTATCCTTTTTTGTTAAAATGTGGAGTCTATATTTGGAATGTATGGCTTTGGATATTAAATAAATGATGTGTAAAGGGTTGGCACACAAGCAGTAACCATTAAATATCTGGTAGTAATTTTTTTAGAGCTCGGGGTGGGGTGGGGGGGGGGTGTTAGTATATTTTACGTGTAGATGCTCTGTAAAACTTTTAAATTAAATTTAAAAAAAGGAATGGAAAGCCAGAGAAATATAATCCAATGATCATTGGGGGATCAGAGGTGAAGAGACTGAGAAAAAGTAGGTTCTTGGGAGTCACTATCTCAGAGTATCTTTCCTGGAACCAAACTACCAATGGTCTTGTGAAGAAAGAATGTCAGTGCATCTATTTCCTATGAGGATTGCGAAAGCTTGGCAAATTTCTACAGAGGTATGATAGAAAGTGTGCTGGCTGGCTGCATCATGGTCTGGTACGGAAACAGCAATACCCCTGAGCATAAAGTCCTCCATAAGGTAGTGAACATCTCAGACAAAACGCTCCCCTCTTTTGAGTACATCTGCATGGAATACTGCTGTCCAAGAGCTACAACAATCATCACAGACCCTCATCACCCAGCACATGCCCTGTTCTCACTGCTGCCATCAGGAAAGAGATACGATGCCACAAGGCTCACACCACCAGGTTTAGGAACAGCTGCTACCCCTCAACCATCAGACTCCTCAACAACAAACTCAGTCAGAGACTCATTTAAGGACTCGTACTTGTGCACTTCATTGATTTTCTGTATGTTGTCTGTATTGCACCATCAGTTTGTTTTCATTCATTATCTGTTTATAGTTCTTTGTCTACATTTTTTACATTGTGTACAGTTTAGTTTTTACATTACCAAGTTGTGCCAACAGAAAAAAAAAGGAATCTCGTGGTTGAATGTGATGGTCATGTATATACTCTGACAATAATTCTGAAATCTGAAATTAATCACATCTCTAACTAATTAGTGAATGTTAATCCATACCTAGACCCCCCTAGTACCTAATACCCTGACTGTCACCTTTCATTCTGGTTTCTTTCTCCATTCAGACTTGACATGGGCTAAGATAATTTCCAATGTGGAGCACACATAGGAAAAATATTTGTTCAGTTTGATCTAATAAATGATGGGCCTCTTGTAGAATTACCCAGTGATGGACATTCAAACACAGTACTTGCAATGCTGCTATGATTTGTGACTAACACATCTTGGCAGACAACAATTTTGGGATAATCTTTTTGTTTAGGTGATATTAATTCACATAAAACTTACAGAATAGCAAAATACTTACACATTTCTACTGGAAAATGCGGTTTATTGATTTCAGTTCTAAACACTTCCCTCTGCAATTGGATTCTCGACTTCTTGACAAGGAGACCTCAGGCAGTTCAGATCAGTAACAGCACCTCCAAGACCGTTACACTGAGAACAAGGGTTCCCCAGGGCTGCGGGCTTAGCCCACTGATGTTCATTCTGTTGACCCACAATTCTACAGCTAAACACAGTTCGAACACATCATCAAGTTTGCTGGTGACACAACAGTAAGTAAGAATGAGGAGACAGCATACAGAGATGAAGTGCGAACACTAATGAACTAATGCAGAGCAAACAATCTGTATCTGAACAATAAACAAACAGAAGAGATGGTTGTCAACTTCTGGCAGCCTGGGGAGATCACACTCCCCTGACCATTGAGGTCATCAAGAGTATCAAGTTCCTTGGAGTGCACCTGGTGGAGAATCTCATCTGGTACTTTAACACCAGCTTCATAGTCAAGAAAGCCCAGCAACACCTCTATTTCCGACAAAGGCTGAGGGAAGTCCATCTCCCACCCTCCATCCTCACTATATTCGACAGAGTATGTATTGAGAGCATCCTATGCAACTGTATCACCACCTGTTTTGGAAGCTGTACCACCTCAGACTGCAAGAACCTGCAAAGGATAGTGAAGTCAGTGGAAAAGAACATTTGGGAACCTCTTCCTGGCACGAAGGACATTGACAACACTCGATACAGGCGGAAAACAATAAACATTGTGAAAGACTCCACACATCCCGCATGTGAACTGTTCTACCTTCTGCCATCTGGCAGGAGGTACCATAACACTTAGGCCCCTACGTCCAGAGTGGGATATAGCTTTATCACCCAAGTCATCATGCTCCTGAACTCTCAGTATAGATGTGCATAGTGTGCTGTGGACTTTCAGTGTATAGATCTTAATATTTTAATGTGTTAACTGCTTTCCTAACCTGCATCTATGAAAATATGCTTTGTGGTCCTGGAGAAACATTATCTGGTCCTACTGTGCAAGCATGGTATGAATGATAAATAAAGTTGACTTGACTTGACTAGTTGGCATTGATCTGCTTTTTGATCTCCTCTCATCCTCTAACAATATTCTGTATGTATTTGTGAAATCATCAACATTTTTGAGCCACTTTTTTGGGCCAGAAAATGGGGTGGGGCAGGGGGTTGTTGAGCCAGAAAAGGGGGTGGGGAGGTTGATGACTTTTACATGGGTCAAACATTTGAGGGGCTAAAATTTGCACAACAATCCAAAACTACCACATCTACACACACACACAATCACACACACACACACACACACACACACACACACACACACACACACACACACACACACACACACACACACACACACACACACACACACACACACACACACACACTCTTAAATGCACGTGATTGTTTTGAGGCACCAGACGCAGAGTCATCCAGTCTACATTCAGGGAGCATAAAATGCATTGCCCAATTTGCCATAACTCTGAAAATTTACTCAATATCTCCCATAAGAATCAATTTCATCCAAAGATCAATAACACAATTGCATGTACACTGTCATTTCAGTTCAGCTCTCAGTTGTGAGATTTGGCCAGTCTCTCAGGTTTTATCTAGTGGGACACGAGCATTCCAGTGAAAGCTTCCATTCTATAAATGTTTTCTTACCTTTCACATTGCATTAATCTTGAACAACTTGTAATGCTGCAGTGTGTGAAAAATGAAATATTAAAAGCATAATGCCAGGAGCTGGGCTGAATAAATATTATATGAAGCTAAATAATTCAGTAAATTTAATTTCCAGCCACAGTGGTTAATACCTAAACCTCACCTACAGACTTGGCGACAAGACAAAAATATAAATGTTGTCTTGGCCTTTGCCCCAAGTGCTCACTTGACTTAAGGAAGCAATGACCATGAAACTCAGTTCCATGGGGCTCATTGTTCAGGAGTTGCAGCTGCCAAGTTGGCAGGAATAATGTGTTGTGCTTGTACTCACAAGTTGCCATCTGCCATCTGCCATCTTCTGAAGGATTATAGAACATGCAATGTTTTCACAGATTAAACAAATGAACATTGTGATTTCAATCAAAATGCCATGCTGATTTAACATCAGCTAAGCTAAATTGATATTCTACAATCTAACCAATTCCATTTGCATACGAATGGAGTATTTAGTGCCCTCACTACAATAATCCCCTCCTCACACCTGAAAACTCAAATATGCACATCATCACACATGCTCAGGTGATTAGACAAGAGAGTAATATTAAAGATATTAAGGTGATGAATTTAAAATCAATTTGTTTGCAGATTATGTTTTGATATATTTAACAGAACCTCAGAATTCTTTGAGGAACTTGCATGATAGATTGGAGCAGTATGGTGAGTTAAAATATTAATTGGGAAAAGATTGAGATTATATCTTTAGCTCAAATGGATTATTCTTTGTGTAGGCATATTGTGACATTTAAATGGTCAGATCGGAATATGTATTTAGGTATTAAGGTAGATTGTAATTATAGTAATTTATATGAATTGAATTATTTGCCTTCATTGTCTAAAATTAAATATGATTTGAATCGATGGAAAAATTTACTGATTACATTAATAGGATGAGTTAATTGTATTAAAATGAATATTTTTTCCTTAAATTCAATTTTTTTTTCCTTAAAAAAAAAATTAAGGATTTAAATGTTTTGGTGAGGAAATTCCTATGGAAAGATAAAATGGTAAGGGTATCATTACAGAAATTAACTTGGACATATGAATTAGGAGGCTTACAACTTCCTAATTTTCCAAATGATTATGAAGCAGCACAATTTAAATTTATTAATGGATGTTTGAAGTAGATAAACCTTTGATATGGGATAATAATGAATTATCTTAGATTGGCAAGAAGGATCAGTTTATTTATTGATAGAATCCTAAATTATTGAATAATTAAAATTTACCTGTTTTGAAATACTTAATGGATTGAAGGTATATATTTTAAAAAAAATGAAGTCATAGGTACTCAAGATTTCAGGTAAAACTCATTTGTATCAAAATAAGCTTTTCCCCTTGTTATGAGCCCAAAGGTCCGCCAAAACCCAGCAGCAATAGTTATTCACCAAGACAAATGTTTACTTAAACAAAAGTTGTTTTTAATTATCTTTAAACATGAAAACAGAATCAAACTTTAACTTATCTCTATTAACTCAACTAACCCAAATTAACCCCCTTCTAATTCTAAATGCACATGCATGATGTTTGTGTAAATTTAAGAAAAGTTATTTGGTTCAAAGTTCAATCTCACTTCTCGTTCAATCTCACTTCTCATTATTCCAAGTTCATTGGTTGCAGGCAATTCTTATACTGTGCACAGAATTTAATATGTATAAAATTCACCATGCTTTGGTCCTTGAAATGTAAATGTTTAGTGCTCAGGAAGGTTCCTTGGAGGTTTGTAGAGAGAGATTTGTTGTTCCAGGATTTTCACAACTGAGGTAACATCATTAGTCACCTCAATGTCTTGCTGATGAAACTTGCCCCATCAGGGTGCTCCAGATGATAACTTCTTTCTTTCAGACTACCACAGTGTTCCGTTTTGTTCCCCCTTATTCCAAGAGAAACATCAGACAGATAGCACTTTCTGCCATCTGCCGCTTTGGAGCTTTCTATTTCGATTCCAACAAGCTTCCTGCCTGCTTCAGCTGTAACTGTTCAGTCTCTCTCTCTCTCTCTCTCTCTCTCTCTCTCTCTCTCTTCATCTTCCAACTGCTGGAAAGCCCATGTGACTCTCTCACTTGCCACAAAATCCCCACCTTCTCCAGCAAACATTTGCTCACATCTGTTGTTTTAGGTAAACAAGAACCCAGGTGTGACCTTTCTGTGAGCACTTTGTAGATACTTGCAAACAGCCAGAGTGTCTCCAGTCCATGACAATGGTTTATTCATTTTATGACGTAATTTCAATTAGCACCTACTTGTGAAATGCACACAGCATTGTCCATAGTTTCTGTAAAGTCCACTGAATATGAATTCTTCAGTATTCCAAATAAGATGTTTTAAAATGTGCATATGTATTTAACCTACTCTAATTTTACCAAATTCTCCCAATATTTATCTACATTACACCCTTTACACTTAATAATCAACTTTTGAAGTTATTGGATCAAAAGAGTATTAAATTGGTGCAAGATTGTTATGAAGCAGGATAGTTTATTTATTTTCAAAGAATGAAAGAGAAATATTAAATATCTTGAAATACTCTTTTTTTCTTATTATCAAATTAAAGCCTTATTGTTGGATAATTTTGAACATTCTCTATGATTATCTGAATGAACTAAGTTTTAAATTTTACTTACTGAGGGTGGTAAGAAGGGATTTGTATCTGATATGTATGCTTAAGTACAGAATAAAATACTTAAGCTGGATATTCATAAGATTTAGGTATATGTATTTCTCAGGATGATTGGATAAATTTATGTAAGGATAATATGACTAAAATTGTAAGTGCAAGGTATCAATTGGCTCATTATAATTTCATTCATCAGTTTAGGAAATATAATTCTATTTCTTCAGATTTATGTTTTAGATGTCATAAGGAGGTAGGTTATTTTCTACATTCTACTTGGTCATGTGAGACAGTGAAACCATTTTGGAATGAATTTGAGGAATATTTAGAAGCTGTTTTGAAAGTGAAATTTTTATTAGATCCTATGGTGTTCTTGTTGGGTCATATTAAGAGGATTAGTTTAGATTTGAAATTCTTCTTCTTTGGCTTGGCTTCGCGGACGAAGATTTATGGAGGGGGTAAAAAGTCCACGTCAGCTGCAGGCTCGTTTGTGGCTGACCAGTCCGATGCGGGACAGGCAGACACGATTGCAGCGGTTGCAAGGGAAAATTGGTTGGTTGGGGTTGGGTGTTGGGTTTTTCCTCCTTTGCCTTTTGTCAGTGAGGTGGGCTCTGCGGTCTTCTTCAAAGGAGGCTGCTGCCCGCCAAACTGTGAGGCGCCAAGATGCACGGTTTGAGGCGTTATCAGCCCACTGGCGGTGGTCAATGTGGCAGGCACCAAGAGATTTCTTTAGGCAGTCCTTGTACCTTTTCTTTGGTGCACCTCTGTCACGGTGGCCAGTGGAGAGCTCGCCATATAATACGATCTTGGGAAGGCGATGGTCCTCCATTCTGGAGACGTGACCCATCCAGCGCAGCTGAATCTTCAGCAGCGTGGACTCGATGCTGTCGACCTCTGCCATCTCGAGTACCTCGACGTTAGGGGTGTGAGCGCTCCAATGGATGTTGAGGATGGAGCGGAGACAACGCTGGTGGAAGCGTTCTAGGAGCCGTAGGTGGTGCCGGTAGAGGACCCATGATTCGGAGCCGAACAGGAGTGTGGGTATGACAACGGCTCTGTATACGCTTATCTTTGTGAGGTTTTTCAGTTGGTTGTTTTTCCAGACTCTTTTGTGTAGTCTTCCAAAGGCGCTATTTGCCTTGGCGAGTCTGTTGTCTATCTCATTGTCGATCCTTGCATCTGATGAAATGGTGCAGCCGAGATAGGTAAACTGGTTGACCGTTTTGAGTTTTGTGTGCCCGATGGAGATGTGGGGGGGCTGGTAGTCATGGTGGGGAGCTGGCTGATGGAGGACCTCAGTTTTCTTCAGGCTGACTTCCAGGCCAAACATTTTTGGCCTGGAAGATTTGAAATTAAATAGATTTCAAATGGCTTTTTTGAGATTGGCTTTAGTTCTTGCTAGAAAATGTTTGGCAATTACTTGGAAAAATGAGATTGATTTGAGTATTCAGAGATGGCATATGGAGTTGAGGTCTTGTATTCCATTGGAAAATATAACATAATTTACGTGATAATGGTTTATTTTTTGTAAAAATTTGGAGCTTATACATGGATTATATGGGATTGAATTTTTAAATCCCCTTTCCACATGTTAGTGGTGTTGCTCCAAACCATGGTAGTTAATTTACAATTTTTTTAATGTTATGCGATCTCCTTTCTTTCTTCCTTTCTTTTTTTTCTTTTTTGGGGGTGGGTTAGGGTGAGTGGGTTAGGGAAGGGGGTGGGGGATTGTAGGGGATTAGATGTTTAAAAAAAAAATATATATATATCATGTTGCAATTGTGGCAATCGGGCCGACACAATGCGTGGCAGCAGACACAGACAAATATCACTAAAGTGACTCCCAGGACAATGAACCAGCTGGGGCAACATCAGATGAACAGCCCTAAAATGGTGTTGGTCAGGCTGCATAGCTAACTCAGCAGAAACAGGCTGGGGAAGAAGGGCATTCATATGCATGGATGTCCCTGCTCGATATTATTATTCATATGTCTGACTCAGTCGAGCAGCAAAAATGGCGGGAAATTGAATAGTATAAAAGCAGCCTTTCCAGCCCTAATAAAACAGTGAGCTTAACCTGCCACACTGTGTGTGTGTGTTTCTTTGTAGCGGTCAGTTACAAATGGTGACCCCGACAATTGAAAAGGAATCTAAACCTAGCAATAGAGAATGAAGCAGCAGTCAGCGCAGTCAGCCTGAAGCTCCCAACCTCCTGTGACGATATTGATTCGGCTACTGTGGGGCTCATAAAGAAGTCCCTCAATCAGACCAGAGCAGTTCCAAGCAAGGAACAGCAGATGAGAGGCAGGGGCGAGTCCATCGACAGATGATGCTTCTAACACCAGAGATGGGGCACCGAGGCTAGCCGATGCTAGTCCCCATGTGAGTTTTAGGGAAATTACAAGGCCAATTGTCACTGATGGCCATCATGGCTGGCCACCATGAGAGCATCCTGTACGTCTGGGTCCATCTGTCTGGCAGACGCTTCCTGGTGGATATAGGAGCAGAAGTCAGCGTGGTTCCTCTGACAGGGTTGCACACTGGGTGCAGGTTAGCGGGACCCACATTGAGGGCTGCCAACAACAGCAGTATCCGGACCTATGGCACTCGTAGGGTCGATCTGCAGTTCGGGGGCAGTCACTTATTGTAGGAGTTCATGCTGGCCATAGTGGAACAACCACTCATTGGAATGGATTTCCTATGAGCCCACAGCCTCCGAGTAGATCTTAAGGGTAAGCGACTCATCCGCACCAAGCCCTACCAGACCCTCGAACTGAGGGGTGCTAGGTTTCTGGCAATGCACCTGGACTCCATCCACAGCTTGGAGGATGAGTTCTCCAAGGTGCTAGCAGGACTCCCGTCAATCCTTTCCCCGCAGTTCACAGCGGAGATGCCTTGACACAGCATCAGATATCACATCTGGACCAAGGGCCTACCTCTCCATGCAAGGGTGAGACGACTTCCCCCGGAGAATCTCCAACTAGTCAAGGAGGACTTCCGTAAGCTCGAGGAGTTGGGTGTTGTTCGATGGTTAGACAGCCCATGGGCCTCAACCCTGTATATGGTGCTTAAAGCAACTGGGGGCTGGAGACCATGTGGTGACTATCATTGGCTCAACGAGGCCACTGCCCCGAACCATTACCCCAAGCCACACATCCAGGATTTTGCATCAAACCTGCATGGGGCAACAATATTCTCAAAAGTGGACCTCGTGCAAGGATATCACCAGATCGAGGTGCATCCTGATGACATCCCTAAGACGGCCATCACTCCATTTGGGCTGTTTAAGTTCCTGAGGATGCCATTCATTCTCAAAAATGCAGCACAACAATTCCAGCGACTGATGGATGCAGTGGGCCAAGATCTGGACGGCACTTTCGTCTACCTCAACGATATTCTCGTGGCAAGTAGAACTCAACAGGAACACCTTTAGCACTTCCAAAATCACTGTAGTCATCTGCAGGAGTTCAGCCTCACCATCAACCTGGCCAAATGCCAGTTTTGCCTGATCACCATCAACTTCCCGGACCACAGGATTACAAAGAATGAGCCACACCACTGCCCGACAAGGTAGAGGCCATCCACAGCTTTCCAAAGCCCAGTACAACCAAAGATCTGCAGGAGTTCGTGGGGATGATAAACTTTTATCGCAGGTTTATCCTACCAGCTGTTCGAGTGATGCACCCTCTGTTCATCCTGATGAGAAGGAGAAGGACCTGACAATGAATCTGCATGTGCATTTGTGGAAACCAAAGAACCCCTGGCCAAAGCTGCACTCCTGACCCACCCCAGACCAGATGCACCCATATCCTTCACAGTCGATGCCTCAGGAACAGCGATTGGAGTCTGGAGCAGCAGATAGAAGGAAGTTGATACCCACTTGCTTTCTTCAGCAAACATCTGCAGCCCCCTGAATTAAAGTACAGTGCTTTTGATAGAGAGCTGCTGGTGGTGTACTTAGCCTTCTGCCACTTCTGGTACTTTCTTGAGGGAAGGGCTTTGAACATTGTTTAAAGTAATAATAATTAATTGCTGGCTTTGTGATCATTTTCATGGTATTTAATATTTATAGAACATTAAACTTTCAGAAATCTGTGGGAGAGAACTGTGTTGTTCAACTTTAGCCTGATGTGATTGGGAAGTAGCTATACTTTGCATGTAGTGCAAAATAGAGAGAATAAAAGGAGAGCATTCTAAGCAATATTACCTGTGAGTAGAGAGGTGAGATGTCCTCTCAATAGGATCATGAGGCAATGATTCTCCTAAAATCATCTGAGCAATGAGTAAAATGTTAGAAGGGACCATTACTTGAAGGACACAGTGACAGAACTGCCAGAAGCAAGACCAGACTTCACTGTCATTAGTTCTGAAGGTGACAGTGTATGAGAATTTCTCCCCTAAGTCTTTCCAAGCTGCTATTGAAAACATCAGTAACTCTTCACAATCTGGAACACATCATTGCTTAAATAAGTTAATGGAAGCTCAATACTCAATGGGATCCATATTCACCCAGAATTGAAAACTTGAGGCAAAGCAATCATGAGACTTCTTGAAGAATGGTGGCTTCTCAATCAGAAAAAAAAAGCCAGAAATGCTCAGGAACCACAAGAGATTTCAGTTCCTGAATGTTCACCAGTGCTCAAACATTCACACACACACGCACGCGCGCGCGCACATAGACATGCGCACGCACGCACGCACGCACGCACGCAGTCATGCACACACACACACACACACACACACACACATGCATACACGCACGCACGCACGCACACAAAAGTGACGATATTGATTCAGTTTTCAGATTTATTGTCAGAATACATACATGACATCACATGCAACTCTGAGATTCATTTTGTCTGCGGGCACAGCAGAATTACCACTAATTGCTAATGTAAAAAAAATAAACTGGACACAGCATAAACATATAAACAAATAAAATAACAGATAATGAATATAAACAAACTGAATGTGCAATACAGAGAGGATTAAAAAAAAAAGAAAATCAATAACGTGCACAAGTAAGTGTCCTTAAATGATGGTCTGATTGAGTTTGTCATTGAGGAGTCTGATGGTGGAGGGGTAGCAGCTGTTCCTGAACCTGGTGGTGTGAGTCTTGTAGCACCTCTACCTCTCTCCTAATGACAGCAGCAAAAACAGAGTGGGTGCTAAATGGTTTGGGTCTTTGATGATTGCTGCTGTCCTCTGACAGCAGTATTCCTTGTAGATGTACTGCTGGAAGCAGGACCAGAACTTCACTGTCATTAGTTCTCAAGGTGACAGTGTATGTGGATTTCTCCCCTAGGTCTTTCCAAGCAGCTATTGAAAGCATCAGTTCACAATCTGGAACACATCATTGCTTAAATAAGTGAATGGAAGCTCAATACACAATGGGATCCATATTCACCCAGAGTTGAAGACTTGAGGCAAAGCAATAGTGAGGAGGGTTTTGCCTGTGATGTCCTAGGCTATGTTCAGTACCTTTTGAGGGTTTTTTGCTTAGGGGTATTTGTGTTCCCATACCAGACCATGTTGCAGCTGGTCAGCACACTTTCCACCACATCTCGGCAGAAATTGCTGAAGTTTCTTCTGTTATACCAAGTGTGGTGCACTGTTAGACAGAACCAGACACACACTAGGTAAAAACTGTACAACAGGTTTTAATCAACAAAAACTTCCACAGAGCCAGGCTGGCTGTTGCTGCAGTAACTCTGAGTGAGACTTTGGAGGCTGGCACAAGCTTATTTCCTGGAGAGTAATTGACACCCGACTGGGTTGGGCTTGATCCATTCAGGTCAACTGATTGACAGCAAGCCAGGTGTTGTCCTGTCCCTCTTACACTCTTGCAGGTACAGAGGTTGCCCCCTGCAGTAGGCTGGTGGTGTACCACCACATCAAACCTCTGCAAACACCCGAGGAAGTCGAGGCACTGATGTGCTTTCTTCACAATACCATTGGTGCATTGGTTTCAGGAAAGATCCTCCATAATAGTGACTCCCCATAACCTAACTTTGCTCACCCTCTCCACCTCTGATCCCCCAACAATCACTGGATTGTATACCTCTTGCTTTCCTTTCCTGAAGTCAACAATTACCTTAGTTTTGATGTTATTGAGTGCAAGATTGATATTGGTGCACCATTCAGCCAAGTTTTCCATCTCCATCCTGAATGCTGACTCAACCCCTCCCTTTAATACAACCCACTACCATGGTATTATCAGCAAAGTTATGGATAGTGTAGTGTAATTGTCGTACCAAGCTACACAGTTGTAGGCATAAAGTGAGTAGAGCAGGGGTCAAAAATTTCAGCCCTGTGGTGCTCCAGTACTGATAGAGATTGTGGAGGTGACATTCTTACCAATCCTCACTTATTGTGATCTGGAGTAGAGGAAATCCATGATCCAATTTCACATTGGGGTGTTAACTCTCAGGGCTTGGAGTTTGCTGAACAGTTTTGAGGCAATAATGATGTTAAATGCTGAACTATAGTTGATAAAGAGCATCCTGATATATGCATCTTTGCCATCCAGATGTTCCAAGGTGTTGTGTACAACCAGTGAAATAGCATCTTCTGTAGACCTGTTTCTATGATAGGCAAACTGGAATGGATCCATGTCACTGCTCAAACAGGAGCTGATCTGCTTCATCACTAGACTTTCAAAACACTTCATCGCTGTTGATGTAAGTGCAACTGGTTGAATAGCTAGAAGCAATCAACACTTGATAATCCTATGACAATTCACTATCTCGTTTTTTGGAATAATTATACCAGAGAGAAGGCTGGGTACTTCATTACAAGAGACATCTTCTGATGTCTGCCTCCTCAACTGAATGCTAACCCATGTCCCCATGGAGTAAGTATTGCTGCCTGGAGCAACTTGGAGAAGTATTGATGACCTTCAGCAAGATATCCCCTATCCCCAGCCTGGAGCACTTTAGGATATTTTGCAGCGTACTGCTGAACAGGTGGTAGTTAGTTAAAGTCACTTTTCACACTCTAGTGCTTTTCTTTGGAGCAACAGAGAATAAGAAGCAAATTACTGGAGCTGTATATGATTATGAGGGACATAGAAAGGGTAGATAACTGTCACATTTGTGGCCCGAAATGTGAAGTTAATAAAACATTAAACACAAGTTTATCAGGTAAACTTCTTAGTGTCTTTTTATTCTCCGGTTTCCTTTGTTCTCCTGCTTGTGTTCTTATCTCTCTCTCATACCACGTGACTTCCGGTACATCTCATACATATTCATTATCATGACATCCCTCCTTTAATCAGAAATAAACTTTACCTTCATTTATCAATATCCCTCGGAAACATACAAACATCGTAACTAATGGTAATACTATAACTCAACTACATAAAATTCACTTCCTACAGCACTCATACATGCACTTTATGATATAAGATTAAAATACTGTCTCAAAGTTCTTATTAAAACTATGGCACAAAGTCTTCGTATCGTTTGGGCACTTTCCGGTTTCGTTTCGGCCTGCCTGCGATATTGTCGTCGCTTCTCGGTTGTTCACTCTCGGCGTCGGACATACTGCTCGCCACGGTTTCGGGTGTTTCTGGCGCTCTAGTCACTTCATCAGGAGTGCTGGTAACTGCCTCTGGAACATCATCAGGTCTCTCAGTTTCAACATCTCGTATTGGCCGTTCAACCTCTTCACTCGATGTATCTCTGGACTGGTACCTTTTTACACTTGATACATTTCTCTTATACAGGACTCCAGTCGGAGACTTGACTGTCACCATACTGCCACTTCTGGATACGACAGTATAGGGTTGATGGTAATAAGGTGTGTCTAGCTTACCACCAGTTTCATGCATTACTAGAACATTATCTCCTGGCATGATGTCTGAGTACTTGGCTCCACGTTTCGAATCTGTGTACAGCTTTGCTGCACCTTTCTTTTCAGCATCGTGGTCCCTCATCTCCTGGTCGTCTCGGATTTCCTTTATTTCTGGCATTTTTGTGCGGATTTTTCTTCCAAAAAATGCTTCTGCAGGACTTTCTCCAGTGGTTGCATGAGGCGTTGCTCGATAGACAGCCACATAAGATAGCAATGCTTCTCGCCAATTTTGTCCTTCAGCGTGTGCAATCCTCAATCGTTTTTCAATGGATTGATTTTGTCTCTCTACTTCTCCGTTGGCTTGCGGCCATTTCGGAGTTACTTTATGATGGTGGATACCTGTAGTCCTCATGTATTCCACAAATGTCTCTGAAATGAATTGTGGACCATTGTCAGAGTATAATGTAACAGGTAATCCATATCTTGCGAATATCTCTGCTAATGCTTGTATTGTTTTTTCAGTGGTTGTGGACTTCAACACCGCGTACTCATAGTATCTGCTGTAGTAATCTATCACTACCATAATTGATTCACCCGTCGGTAAAGGTCCAAGAAAATCAACAGCTACGTCGATCCATGGTCCTGTCGGAAATTGCGTACTCCGGATCGGTTCTGGCGGATTACTCCTACTTGTGATTTGACATCCGTGACAAGTTTTAACAAATTTCTCTGTGTCTTTATCACAACCTGGCCATCATACCTTGGTTCTGAGGTTTTGCTTGGTACCAACAATACCTAGGTGTCCTTCATGCGCTTAGGATACGATCTTCGGTCTCAATCTTTGCGGTATCACCAATCTGTAACCTCTTAATACACACTGTCCGATGCAACGAAGTTCGTCTCTAATGGGAATGTGAGCCTTGTGAGTACACTTGTCCCATTGTCCACTCTGTATGCATTCTCTTACTTCCATGAGTTCTGGATCACATTCGGATTCTCTCTCGACTTCCTTCGTAGTCACAGCTTTCGGTGTCGCCTGAATAGCTACGAAGCATACAAAGCTCTCTGTTTCTGTTCCCAATTCTGACTTGGATTGTGGACATCCATCCTTCACCAATCTGGACAGCGGATCTGCAATGTTTGTTTTCCTTGCAATGTGGATTACTTTATATTTGTAGGGTTGTAGTCTGAGTACCCATCTCTCTATTCTGGCACATGGTTTGGATCTAGGTGCATAGATCACCTCTAATGGCTTATGATCTGTGATGAGTTCAAATTCAATGCCGTATAAATATGCATGGAACCTCTCACAGGCCCATACAAGTCCGAGTGCTTCTTTCTCTGTCTGAGAGTATCTTCTTTCCACATCTGATAACGATCTGCTGGCATAGGCAATGATTCTTGGTCCTCCATCATGCATTTGGACCAACACGGCTCCTAAACCAACCGGGCTGGCATCCGCTATGACTTTGGTTGATGCCGCCGGATCGTAATATCCAAGAGTTTTTGCATCTGTCAGGCTTTGCTTCAGCGCTGTGAATGCTTTCTTCTGCTCAGATCCAAAATGAAATGGTACACCTTTCCTGTTTAGTTTTCTTAGTCGTTCTGCCACTGTAGTGAAATTTGGAATGAACTTTGCACAAATATTGACCAATCCCAGGAAACTTCTCACCTCTGTTGCGTTCTGAGGTGCACGTGCCTCTGCAATAGCTTTCACCTTGGCCTCTGCAGGGTCTAGTCCTTCCCGTGTAAGTCTGAGTCCCATGAAGTCCATTTCTGACACACCGAACTGGCACTTGTTTCCATTCACGGTAAGGCCTGCCTCCTGTAGTCTAGATAGTACACACCTCAACCGTTTGTCATGCTCTTCCTTCGTTGGTGCATGGACTATGATGTCGTCAGAAATGTTGGCAACTCCAGGAATGCCTTGAATCACTCGATGGATTTCATACTGGTAGATCTCCGAAGCTGCATTAATTCCAAATGATAGTCTCTTGTAACGATACAATCCACAGTGAGTCACAAATGTTGTTACATCTCGGGAACATGGATCCAGCTCTAATTGATGATAGCCCCATTTCAGATCAATTTTTGAGAATACCTTGCGGTAGTTAGTTCTTGAAGTATTTCTTCCACTGTTGGTATGGGATGTCGTTCTCTAATTATAGCTTCATTGGCCATTCTCATGTCAACACATAGTCTTATATCGCCCTTTGGTTTGGGCACAATCACTACGGGACTGACCCATTTTGTCGAATGTTCCACCGGTTCAATAATGTCTTGTTCGATCAATTCTTTAATTTTGGCTTCGACTTTCCCACGAAGTCCAAACGGAGTTCGGCGCATTGGTTGTGCTTTGGGTTTGACCGTTTCATCTACCGCTAGCTTCAATTGTCGACATTTCAGCTTTCCTACTCCTTGGAAGACTGCGGGGAATTCTTGCTTCATATCCTCGTATGACTGAATTGAATTGACACAATCTCTAATATGAAGTATTGCCAGGTCTTGCGCTGTGCTTCTACTCAGCAATGGTTCTCCCCTCTCTTCTATGACCATAAACTTTGCTTTGGTGTGCTTATCTCCAGCTTCAACAGTTGCAGTAAAACATCCAATGGTCTGTAATGGCTTGGTTGCTGTGTATGGATACAGTTTCTTGGAACACTTCTTTGAGATACAGATGATCTTTTTCCTTTTCAACTTCTCCCATAAATGTCGATCAATCACATTACTGTCACTGCCTGAGTCTACAATGACCTGAACTGTCACTCCACCAGTGATCACTGGGACCTTCTCATGATGTACTTCATTCAATGTAAATTGGTAACAACTCTGTTCCTCCTGGTTATCATCATCGTCACCGTCTATCTGGCGAATGGTATATTTCTTTCCAGGATACTTTCCTTTCCCCCAGGCTTTGCCTTTGGAAGTTGTACTCTTCCTCTTCTGGTCTGCATTGGACTTGCTTTTGCACTTCTTTGCAAAGTGGTCCTTACCTCCACACTTTCTGCAAACTTTGCCTTTGGCCGGGCAATATGGGTCTTTTCCAAAGTGACCTCGGTTTCCACATCGATAACACTCCACGTCCTGTGTCGACGTATATCTTGGCTGGTTATGGCGATGTGAGAGCCTCTTAATTTGCTGGCTTGAGTTGTCTTTCAGGGTCATGCTATGAAATTGTCCTTCAACAGCCTCTAATTCAGCAGCAATGGTTAAAGCATCGGTGAGTTCCAACTCACTCCCTCTTTCCAGTAGACGTCTTCTGAGTTTATCTGATCTGCAGTGCTGTACGACTTGATCCAATAATTGGTTGTCCAAATCAGCTGGCATGTAATTGCATCCAATAGCTAGCTGGCGTAGTCTCGTCACGTACTGAGCAATTGTCTGGCCATCTTCTTGTCTCGTTCTCCGAAACAAATGGCGTTGAAATGTAGCATTCGGTGTCACTACATAGTGTGCATTTAATGCATCTACCGCTTTCCGGTACTCATCCTTTCTTCTAGTATTCAAAAGTGTCTTAAATGTTTCCCGAACTGAGGGTTCTGCAGTGAAAAGAAGTAACACCCTTCTCTGCGCTTTTTGTTCAACTGTACCAGTATGTAGAAATAGGCCACGACTGTCAGCGTAGGATTCAAATTCTTCCAGCCATGCCTTCCACTTCACACTTACAGTGCTTGCATCACCCGTTGGGTCAAAATGAGCAATTCGACTATGTGTTAGAAAGTCACTGTCTGCCCCAGCCTTGAGGAAATATTCCAGCCCCAAAAGTACTGAGTCACAGAGAAAATTCTTATCACCTTGAAGTTGTCTGTAATCCTCTGTAATCTTGTTTAGTCTTTAATTTTCTTCAAGCTTATCACATCCTCGTCGCCAATGTCACATTTGTGGCCCGAAATGTGAAGTTAATAAAACATTAAACACAAGTTTATCAGGTAAACTTCTTAGTGTCTTTTTATTCTCCGGTTTCCTTTGTTCTCCTGCTTGTGTTCTTATCTCTCTCTCTCATACCACGTGACTTCCGGTACATCTCATACATATTCATTATCATGACAGATAACCAGCACCTTTTTTTTCCCAAACGTGGCTCTGCTCAATGCCAGAGGACATTCACTTAAGGTGAGTGCAGGTACATTCAAGGGAGATGTTAGAGGTAGTTTTATATATATATATATATATATATATATATATATGTATATATATATTATATATATATATATATATATATATATATCTGAGAGTGATGGGTGCCTAGAATGGTTATGGGGTATTTAGGGAAGGAAAGGTTAGACTGATGTAAGGTAAGTTTGTATAGGTCAGAGCAACATCATGAGCCAAATGTCCCATACTATGCGGTATCTATGTTCTATTTTATACCCTGAATGTAGACTTAGCTCTTGACAGCAGGTGAAGAAAAAAAAGGTGGAATCATGGAGAAAGAAGGGGAGGGTGAGGAATGGGAGAAAGGAAGATGAGGGAGTAGAAGGGTAGAGGTAAAATTGTTGGGCAGCAACTGACTAAATGGATTAGTCTTTCCATTAATGCTTCCATCATACCCTCTCTTTGCTGCAAGTTATTTCAACATCCACTTGACCATAATTATTCAAAAGAAGACAATACTGCAAAAAACAAAGCAAATCACATCTAACTACATCATAAGCTGTGTGAATATCATATCTTGACTTCAGGATTCCTAAATACTTTGCATTTGCCTTCACCTGTCTCTATACTTCATTGCATTTCTCCCTGGCAGTTGCATGATGACAAGTGTACAACTGTCAACTTGATGGAAGAGGTGGGTAATGGTTTTGGAGGGTGACCTCAAGTCACTCTGGCCCTAGCCTGGTTTTGGCTCACAGTCCCGGCAGGGGAATGGGGAGCACAAGGATAATGACTGACTGACAAAGATGGGAGCAGGAAAGTTGTCATCTTGAGAAAAGGCAGCAGATTTGTGTTCTACAAGATGGTTATAGCTCTTCTAGGTTAATACCTGAATGATCCCTGTATCTTTTGCAGGAGTGTGGTGACACTCTGAGAACCCTTTTAATTGCTTGTGTCCATAGTATGATGTCCTAGCTCACATGCTAAGTGCTGCCAATTTTTAAGCATGCAGTAAAAGGTTTAAGGAGCTAAACTCAGACAGGGCCATTGAGAAATATAAAAATGGCTGCTAAAAGTTCAAACAGGAATTAAGAAGACCCAAAGAAGCCATTAACTGTACTTAATGAGTCAGACTAAAGAGAATTCCATGCTATTTTATACCTACATTAAAAACAAGAAGATCACTAGGGAGAGGAGACGACTATTCAAGGGCACAAGAGGGAATTTGCACTTAGAGTCTGAGGAAGTCGGGAAGGTACTAATTGAGTACATGGCATTGACATTCAGATGGATATTGACAACAGTGAGAAGAGTTTTAGGAATGATAATTGTCTTGTTATCAGACTGATGAAAAGACACCGTGGGTACAAATTGAAATGAGCAAAATAGGAGAAAGTAATTCTGAGCATATTTTGTATAAATGGCATGAAGGATTATTAAAAGGACAATTAGATACACCAATTCTGAGACATATGCTTAAAATGTGAATGGAGTACATGTAGAAAGAAGAATGAAGAATTATCAGTTGGCTAAAATGATATTAAACCAACATCTTTTAATTCCTTTAATGGTTAATAATCATGGGAGGAAGGATGTTTGGTGTAATTGTGTAATAAAAAGGCTAAGGGATTGTTTTTGGATCTATTTTTTTTTTACTTTTGCCCAACTAAAGGACAAGTATAATTTACCAAATAATACTATTTTATCATATTATCAACTTTAATCATATTTTAAAAGAAAATTAGGGAGGATTTTTTAAATTACAGAACAAAGTCCATTTGTATATTTAATAACAGATAGGTTAATTGAAAGATTTATTTTTAAAATGTATATAAAATTGCAAGAGGCTATCCAGAAAAATTGATTTATTTAAATCTAAATTGAGATGGTAAAAATATTTAAATATTCAGATTCAGGAGTAAATATGATCAAAATTATCTAACATAACATAACATAACAATTTCAGCACGGAAACAGGCCATTAGGCCCTTCTAGTCTGCACCGAACCAAACACCCCTCTCTAGTCCCACCTCCCTGCACAATGCCCATAACCCTCCATCTTCTTCTCATCCATATACCTGTCCAACCTTTTCTTAAATAATACAATTGACTCCGCCACCATTATTTCTCCCGGAAGCTCATTCCACACGGCTACCACTCTCTGAGTAAAGAAGTTCCCCCTCATGTTACCTCAAAACCTCTGCCCCTTAATTCTTAACTCATGTCCTCTTGTTTTAATCTTTCCTCCTCTTAACGGAAATAGTCTATCCACATCCACTCTGTCTATCCCTTTCATAATCTTAAATACTTCTATCAAATCCCCTCTCAACCTTCTACGCTCCAAAGAATAAAGACCTAATCTGTCCAATCTCTCCCTATACTCTAGATTCTTAAACCCAGGTAACATTCTGGTAAACCTTCTCTGCACTCTCTCCACTCTGTTTATATCCTTCCTATAATTAGGTGACCAGAACTGCACACAGAACTCCAAATTAGGCCGCACCAACGTCTTATACAATCTCAACATCACCTCCCAACTCCTATATTCCATGCAATGATTGATAAAGGCCAACATACTAAAAGCCTTCTTCACCACCCTATTCACGTGAGTTTCTACCTTCAGGGAACGATGTACCGTTACTCCTAAATCTTTCTGCTCTTCTGTATTCATCAATGCTCTCCCATTTACCACGTATGTCCTGTTCTGATTCTTCTTACCAAAATGAAGCACCTCACACTTATCAGCATTAAATTCCATCTGCCAATTTTCAGCCCACTTTTCTAAGCAGCCCAAATCCCTCTGCAATCCTTGAAAACCTTCTTCATTATCCACTATTCCACCTATCTTAGTATCGTCTGCATATTTACTAATCCAATTCGCCACCCATTCATCTAGATCATTAATGTATATAACGAACAACAATGGGCCCAATACAGATCCTTGAGGCACACCATTGGTCACCGGCCTCCAAACTGACAGACAATTATCCACTACCACTCTCTGGCCTCTCCCTTTCAGCCAATGTTCAATCCATTTGACTATCTTAAAATTTATACCTAAAGACTGCACCTTCCTAACTAACCTTCCATGTGGTACCTTATCGAAGGCCTTACTGAAGTCCATATAGACAACATCCACTGCGCTACCCTCATCCACATTCCTAGTCACCTCTTCAAAAAATTCAATCAGATTGGTCAAACATGACCTTCCTCCCACAAATCCATGTTGAGTGCTCCTGATCAGACCCTGTCTATCCAGATGTTTATAAGTACTATCTCTAAGAATTTTCTCCATTTATTTACCTACCACAGACGTTAAACTTACAGGCCGATAGTTGCCAGGCTTCCTCCTTGAACCCTTTTTAAATAACGGAACCACATGCGCAATGCGCCAATCCTCCGGCACTATCCCCATATCTAATGACTCTTGGAAAATTACCACCAGAGCCTCTGCTATTTCCTCCTTCACTTCTCTCAATGTCCTGGGGAAGATCCCGTCTGGTCCCGGATACTTATCCACCTTTATATTCTTCAAAAGCCCTAAAACTACATCTTTTGTAATCTCTATATTCCCCATATTTACCCAATTTGCTTTTTTTTTATCTCACATCTCCCAGTATCCTTCTCCTTAGTGAATACCGAAGAAAAGAAACTGTTCAATATCTCCCCCATTTCTCTAGGCTCCACACACAGTTTTCCGCTCTGATTTTCTAAGGGACCAATTTTGTCTCTAGCTTTCCTTTTACCATTAACATATTTGTAGAACTCTTTTTGATTAGTTTTCACCCTGCTTGCCATAGTTTCCTCGTACCTTCTTTTAGCTTTCCTAATTCCTCTCTTAAGATTCCTCTTACATTCAATGTATCTTTCAAACATCTCCTTAACTCCATGCTTCTTATATCTAATGTACGCCTCCCTTTTTCTTCGAACCAAGTTTCCAATATTCCTTGAAAACCACGGCTCTCTCAAACCTTTTGCCCCTCCTTTTAACCTAACAGGAACATAAAGCTTTTGCACTCTCAAAATCTGATCTTTAAAAGACTTCCATCTCTCTACTACATCCTGCCTATAAAACAAATTGTCCCAATGCACACCCTGCAAGTCCTTTCGCATCTCCTCAAATCTAGCTTTTCCCCAATCAAAAACCTCAACCCTTGGCCCTGACTTTTCTCTTTCCATAATGACATTGAAGCTGATGGCATTATGATCACTGGACCCGAAGTGCTCGCCCACACTAACCTCCGTCACTTGACCCATCCCATTTGCCAACAGTAGATCTAACACTGCTCCTTCTCTGGTCGGCACCTCTACATATTGTTGTAAAAAACTATCTTGCACACATTTCACAAACTCTAACCCATCCAGTCCTTTCACAGAATGTGTTTCCCAATCTATATGTGGAAAATTAAAATCTCCCATAATTACAACCATGTGCTTATCACAAATATCTACTATCTCCCTACAGATTTGCTCCTCTAGGTCTCGGTCCCCTCTGGGTGGTCTATAATACACCCCTACAAGTGTAACCTCTCCTTTCCTACTCCTCAGTTCCACCCAAATAGCCTCCGTGGATGTGCCCTCTAATCTATCCTTCCTAGGCACCGCTGTAATATTTTCCCTGACAAGCAATGCAACCCCACCTCCTCTTGCCCCTCCGACTCTATCACACCTAAAACAACGAAACCCAGGGATATTCAGTTGCCAATCACATCCCTCCTGCAACCATGTCTCACTAATCGCTACCACATCATACTTCCAAGTATCAATCCACACCTTCAGCTCATCCACCTTTTTTACAATACTCCTGGCATTAAAATATATGAATTTCAGAGATTTCCCAATTTTTAATCCCTGTTTTCCCTCATCTTTAATAACAACATTATTTACTTTTCCTGCCAATTGCCCTTCATCTTCTTCCAGAGCATTTCCCTTCTCTATCACCTGCCCATCCATATTCAAATACTTACTACAAACTTTCTTTGTTTGCATTCTAACCTTCTCCTTACTGCTCTGTACTATTGTGTTCCCTCCCCCCAACCATTCTAGCTTAAAGGATCCTGAGTAGCCCTAGCAAATACCTCTGCCAGGATTCTGGTCCCCCTGGGATTTAAGTGTAACCCGTCCTTACTGTACAGGTCACATCTCCCCCCAAAAAGGTCCCAGTTATCCAGAAACTTAAAACCCTGCCCCTTACTCCACCCCTTCAGCCATGTGTTAATCCTCCACCTCATTCTATTTCTATTCACACTGTCACGTGGCACAGGGAGTAATCCAGAGATTACCCCCTTTGCGGTCCTTCTTTTTAACTCCCTACCTAACTGCCTAATGGAAGTGTAACTAATACAATTAATGTTAGATATCAAACAGTACAATTTAATTTTTACATCAACTATATAATACTCCATACAAATTACATTGAATTAATTCAAATTGCTCTGATCAATGTTTCAGATGTAATAAAGAAGTAGGGTCCTTTCTGCATGCAGTCTGGAATGTGAAAAGGTAGAGAAGTTTTGGAAAGATATAAGTATTTAATTGGGGTGAGCTTTGAAGACGTAAATTTTGAAGGACCCCAGAATATTTCTATTGGGAAATATGTTTTAATTGAAGTTGGATATTTGTCAGAAGTTTTTAAGTGAGGCAATAGCAAGAAAATGTATATCTGTAACGTGAAAATCAGATGATATTGTGGAGTTGAATAGATGGTGAATGGAATTATTAAATTGTATACCATTAGAGAAAATTACATACAATTTACAAAATCAACCAGAAAAAATTGGAAGATTTAGAAACCCTCTATGGATTTTATTGCTACAAATTCATTCAATGTTTGAAGAATATAGTACAGTTTCAGGTCATAAAATGGGATGAGTTAAATTATGCCTCTCACAAGACGTGATTATACTATTTGGCAAAGCAATACTCAGTTTAAATGGCCAACAAATGGGATAAAATATTTAGGAGTTCATACAGATAATAAATTAAAAATTTTGTATAATTGGAATATTTGCCATTACTTAAAAAAAGTTGAAGAGGATTTAATTACATGGGCAATATTGCCTATAACATTAGTAGGATGAGTTAATTGTTTGATAATTAATATATTTCCCAGAATACAGTATATTTTTTCAATTATTACCTATAGTAATACCTCAAAAATTATTTCAAGTATAAAATAAATATATTAGAACATTTTTATGCAAAGGTAAAATGTCCAGAGTCTCTATAGAAAAGTAATATGAATTGGGAGGGTTACAGCCCCATAATTTAAAAAAATATATAGAGCAACCCAAATTAAGTTTCTTACCTCTTTTTTTTGAAGAAGGGGAAAAATCTGCTTGGGTAAAAATAGAACTAGATAAAGTAGGAGAAAGAAAAGCAGAAGACTTTATGAATTAATGACTGCCAGAAGAGAAACTGTTCTCTTGATTAAAATTTGGCATAATACAAATAAAGAAACTGGAATAAGGGGTAATTTATCTCTTAAAACTCATTTGACTCATAACAGACTCATACTTTGTACATTAGATAATCAAATTTATGAAATTTGGTCTCATAAAGGGATCAGCTACATTGAAGACTGTTGTAAGCATGGGCAATTGATGTAATATGAACAACTTAAAAATAAATGCTGTATTCTTAATAATATGTTATTTTGCTATTTTCAAATTAGAGCATATTTAAATGATAAGCTGGGTCCAAAAATGATTTTACTAAAGTGTAGCCATATAGAGACTCTAGTAAGAAAGCGAAATACAAAGAAATTTATTTTGGAGTATTGTGTGCAATTCCAATCACCTCACTACAAGAAGGATATTGAAGCTTTAGAAATGGTACAGAAGCGTTATTTTTTTATTTTTTTTTAAACGTCCAACAGGGTAACAATCCATTTCGACCCAAGAGTCTGTGCTGCCCAATTTACACCCAATTAACCTATGTCCCGTTGCTTTCAAACAATGAGAAGAAACTGGAGCTCGGGTGAAAACCCATGCAGACATTGGGAAAACATACAAACACCTTTAAGACAGCGCAAAATTCGAACCCCAGTCCCAATCGCTGGCTCTGTAAAGGTGTTGCGCTAACTACTGTGCCCACCGTGGTGCCCCTATCCTAAGCAGGTAGCCTCAAGGGCCAGATGAAATGAGGGGGCTCACTTCATCATTGCTCTTCAATCATTGAACTGAACTGCCTTGCCAGTTGTGGATTGATGGGAGAATGGTTAAAATTTGGAGTCATAGAAAGGAGATGGGTGGGAGATTGTAGCAAGGAAGTAAAAAGTGCATATTTACCCCAAATTATACATGATATGAAATGAGACAAAGGATCATGGTTGCATTGTTTGTACATTACAATAACCGTACCACTTATCAGCACTATGCAATAAATACTGAATGACTTAAAGGTTTTGTGGTGCCAGCCATCTCCATTGTTTTTATTTGGTCATTTGACCCAAGAAATTCTGAAACTGAAACAGCTCAAAGAAATGGTAAGAAAGATTGATTTTCTTTCCCTTGTAAGTATTTTAAATCTTGGCCCTTTGCATGATATGTACAGATGCTGTACATTCATCACAGATTTGTTTGAGAAATGGCAGCATTCAAGTGCAATCTCCTGCCACAATGAGAGATTTAAATATTCCAGTTCCCGACATGAAATTAGACTTCATGCAGAGGAGTTACTTTGCACTCGGTTGGTGGGTGAGCGTAAGTTACAGGCTTGACAAGTCTCATGGTAAGAAACTAATAATGATGATCAGTGTGGGCAGAGAACTCCCTCCAATTTCTAAAAGAAGGACCAATTTGTGACATGGAAGACAAGAGGAACAATAAAGATTCCAAGCGTTGCTTTACAGGAATATTGTTACATATTCTCAGTTGGAGGTGGGTTCTTTAAGATGGTGGAGGAGAGTTTATCTTTCTGTATCATAATCAAGCATTAATGTTCTTCAGCACTCCCTTGGGATAAGGATAATTTGCTTCCACCCCTGTTCTGTGGTTCTAATGGGATTGGTGTAATAATGGGGCATCCACAGATTTTGCCACATTGAGGCCTCAGGTGCTATGCAGGCCAAATAAATGGTTCAAAGGTTCATTATATTGTCAACTAATAATATATTAACAATCCACTTATACACAATAACTTCAACTTATGTCTGCAGGAAGGCAAACAAAGAGTTCAATGAGCATTGTCTGGCAACCCTAGCAATATGAGAAAGAGAAACAAAAGGGAGTCCCTTCAGCATCTCTGTATGACCATGATTCCCCTCCAGCGCTCCCATAGTCTCTGCAACTGCACAGACCCCAGTTCAAACAATCCAGCAACCTGAGGTCCAGATCCAAGTCTCCAATACAATCAGGAAGCCCGAAACCTTTTATGAGATCTCCTTGCCCTCAGCATCCTCTCGAATATCGGTTCTGATGAGCCAGTCTACTGCACACATAGGTCCATTGAGTGCGTCACCAAGAAACCACAGCCAGTGTGGGTTCCTCATTAGCTGAGCTACATGCTGGTCCATTGCCATGGTCAGCATCCTATAGGATTGCTTCCTATGTTTCTTGTTCTCAATGGGTACATTCTCTCCTTTCTGGTACCCAAGATCTGCAAATCCTCAATACAGTACAGTAGAAGGACCTTCTGGCCCATGTAATACCTAATTAACCTATAAACCCTGTATATTTTTGGAGGGTGGGAGAAAACCATAGCACCCAGAGAAAACTCACACTAGTAATGGGGAGAACATACAAAACTCCTTATAGACGTCGCTGGATTCGAACCCAGATCACTGGCACTGAAATGGCATTGCACTAACCTTTACTCTGTGCTATCTCAGACTGCAACTTGCAAAAGTTATGATAAAATCATGTTGCAGATAAATTAACATTATTACTCTATCTGCAGATCATCATTAGAAAAGAGAAGTGTGATCTATTAATTCACACATGAATTAGTTGAAGAAGCAATTGGACTCTCAGGGGAATATACAGAAGGCAGAGACTGTCACAGAGAATAGTTTCAGGGAAATGGTCACAGCAGGGTGACTGCCAGGAGAGGCGTGTTTGTAACATAGTGTTTGTCCCCTGTGTGTCTCCCTGTCTCAAATAAGTATATTAGTTTGGATGCTGCTGAGGTGGGGGTGGGGGCGGCAGCATTAGGGTCTAAGGGAAACATAACAGCAGCAGACCTATCATTTGCTCTGCCACTGGTGCATTGCAAAGCAGGCTAGAGTAAAGTGTAGAGGAGCAAAAGTGGTGGTCTCAGGCACATACAGGCATTTCTGAGGCTGCGAGCAAGATTTTAGGATGGTTTATTGTCTCCCTGGTGCCAGGAGCAAGCAATTCTCTGATCAGATACAGGACATTCTAAATGGAGAGGGTGAGCAACCAGAGATGGTGTCCTGTACTGGTGCTAAACGACGCAGTTAGGAATGCAGATGGAATCCTGCAAATACACTTTAGGGAGGTAAGTAGTAAGTTAAAAAGCAGCACCTCCAAAATTGCATTATCAGAATCACTCCATTTCACAAGTGAGCAAGGCAAGAAGTAGGAAGATAGTAGAGATAGATATGTAGTTAAGAAGGTGCAGCAAAGAGTAAGGCTTCAGATATATAGATTTTGGGTTCTCCTCCAGGGAAGGTGGAATCTATGCAAGAGCGTTGGGTTGCACTTAAATAGCCAGGGAGATTTGTTAGTGCTATTTGGAAGACATAAAACTAATCTGGCATTGGAATAGAACCCCAAAGTGATGTGGCAGATGGGAATGTTGCGCTAATATAAATGTTAGTATTCAAGTTCAGTCGACAATCCAGTCAAGGGGAAACAAATGAATGAGAAAGGTCTAAAACCTACATTGCATTTTATATTAATGCAAGGACCTTGACAAGTAAGACAGATGAATCAGGCCATGGATTGGAATGTAGGACTGGGAGACTGTAGTCATAATGGAAGCACAGTCAAGGGAGGGGCAGGACTGACCAATGTTCAGGGTTAAGATTATACAAACATAATAAGAGTGGAGCAAAGAGAGGAAGGGAAGTTGCATTCATTATAAGGGACAACATCACAAAAATACTTATTGATGATACTATATAATGCTGCATGATGGAATTTAGAACTACAAGGGAGATACCTCTTTGATAGTATTGTACCATAAGCCCCCCCAGAACATAATGAGAATTATAAAATAAAATATGGAGCAAGAATGTGGATAACTAATGAAAGGTATAGCATATGAAGAACGATTGTCAGCTCTTGGACTGTACTCATTGGTGTACAGATGGTTGAGGGGGATCTCATAGAAGCATCACAAATGCTGAAAGGCCTGGACAGAGTAGATGTGGCACGGATGTTTTCCATGGTGGGGGATTCTAGAATAAGAGTGCATAATTTCAGGATAAAAGGGCATCAATTTAAAACAGAGATGCAGAAACATTTCTTTAGTCAGAAGGTCATGAGTCTGTGGAACTTGTCACTGACGACTATGGAAGTGAGGTCATTGGATGTATTTGAATAATCAAGGCATCAAATGTTACTAAGAGAAAGCGGGATTTGGGGCTGAGTGGGTGGATGGATAAGCTTATGATTAGAATGGTGGAACAAACTTGATGGGCAAATGGACCTATATCTTGTGATCTTGTGAAGAGTACTATCTATGTAATAGTAAGTGATTTTAACTTAATTCATGTTCACTAGGATTACCACTCTGCAAAAAGTTTAGTTGAGCAGAATTTGATAAATGTGTCCAAGAAAGATTTCACAAACAATATGCAAATAGTTTTATGAAAGAACAGGCAAAATACAAATACGGAGGATTATAGTGAAATATTATATAGGTGAGGGAAAAATTGTTGATAAAGATTTAGATAATTAACCAGAGGATACATCTGTTGAATTGCAATTGGAATTGGAGAAAATGAGGGTGGAAGTAGAAAGCGAGAAATGGAACTTTGAGTTGCAGAAACAACAAAATGAGGCAGAGGAAGTTGAAAAATAGAGGAAATATGTTAGTGGTAGCTGAAAAGCTCACACACATTATATACACATGCACCTCCTATTGGGAAGTGACTGACTGAAGTATCAGTGGGGAAGCACTTTGGAAATTAGAAGGTTCCTATGGGCAATATTTTACACAGAGAGTCTCTGGATCAAGCAGCCAGAGGAATCTGTAGAGGTGGGTCCAATTACAAAATTAAAAGACAGGCACATAGATATCGAGATTTGGACCAAACACAGGCAAGTGGGACTTGTTCAGGTTGTCTGTGCTGAAATGTCATCAATTTGAAGCATAAACTTTGTTTTCTTCCTCTCGGATGCTACCTGACATGCTAACTATATCTTGTTTTTTTTTCCTCTTTAGCTCAGTTCTATTTACAGTTATACATAAATTGTACATGCTCTCTTCTCTTTGGCTTGGCTTCACGGACGAAGGTTTATGGAGGGGTAATGTCCACGTCAGCTGCAGGCTCGTTTGTGGCTGACAAGTCCGATGTGGGACAGGCAGACATGGTTGCAGCGGCTGCAAGGGAAAATTGGTTGGTTGGGGTTGGGTGTTGGGTTTTTCCTCCTTTGTCTTTTGTCAGTGAGGTGGGCTCTGCAGTCTTCTTCCAAGGAGGTTGCTGCCCTGTGAGGCGCTAAGATGCACGGTTTGAGGCGATATCAGCCCACTGGCGGTGGTTAATGTGGCAGGCACCAAGAGATTTCTTTAGGCAGTCCTCTTCTTTGGTGCACCTCTGTCTCGGTGGCCAGTGGAGAGCTCGCCATATAACATGATCTTGAGAAAGCAATGGTCTTCCATTCTGGAGACGTGACCTACCCAGCGCAGTTGGATCTTCAGCAGCGTGGATTCGATGCTGTCGGCCTCTGCCATCTCGAGTACTTCGATGTTGGTGATGAAGTCGCTCCAATTAATGTTGAGTATGGAGTGGAGACAACGCTGGTGTACATGCACAGTGTTGTCAAACACATTATGAGACATAAGAAACAGAACTAGAAGTTGGCCATTATGATTGCTCTGTTAATGGTCAATTTCAACCCCCACAATTCTGAAGGCTACAAATAAAAATATTGCACTCGGCAATATCATTTTGCACTTTTCATTAACATTACTGAATGTTATGCATGAAGATGGGATGTCTCATGGTATAATGAATGTGATAACATCAACTGATAAAGTAAAAAGTTACATTGTGTGATTTCTGCCATAATTAAGTACAGTTACAATGCAAACAGCAAAACAACAGGTATATGTCTGAAAATGATTGACAAAGTTTCTGCTGTTACAGTTGGAATTGTTACCAGTAACTATGCATGATACAATGGGTAATATTTTATTCATATTCACGTCGCTTTTCTTATTAACTGAATCATGCCTGAGTCATCATTACATTCAGAATGTTAAAGTTTCTCAAGTGAAAAAAGTAATCACAGAACAATATTTATAGAAGCCAAGTCATTGCTGCAGGAAGGAAAGGTGATGAGAGAACAGTATGCAAAATGTGTTGGTGTTAGAAGATGAAGGGTGGCAGAGAGTTAATGGGGATCTTGACTAGCCAGTAAGGACATCACACTCGCTAGGGAGAGAAATTGCTGGGGAAAGAGTGGTAAATGAAGGGACACCCTCGTGATTTGTTAATATTATGATGTTTTCTTTCAAAGCAATGGAACTGAAATTAAAAGCTGAAGCAAATAGTTCTGCTTCTTGGGAAATTGTGTGTAACATGACACTGTTTTTATTACGATAATAATTTCATCTTGAATCTCAACCTCAGCATGTTTTGGGATGTGTGCTCCTCTCCATTTCATGAAACCAATAACCAGCCCTTTTTTTTTGCTGGCATTGGGGGAAAGGTTGTTAATTTAACACATGTGACAGGCCCAGAGAACCACAAAACCCAGCAGCAAAATAAATTCACCAAGATAAATGGTTATTTAAACAAAAGTTACTTTTAATTATATTTAAACATGAACACAGGATCAAACTCTAACTTATTACTATTAACTTAACCTAACTTAACCCACTTCTAATTCTAAGCGCATGTGTATATAATGTGTGTGAGCTTTTCAGCTACCACTAACATATTTCCTCTATTTTTCAACTTCCTCTGCCTCATTTTGTTGTTTCTGCAACTCAAAGTTCAATTTCTCGCTTTCTACTTCCACCCTCATTTTCTCCAATTCCAATTGCAATTCAACAGATGTATCCTCCGGTTAATTATCTAAATCTTTATCAACAATTTTTCCCTCACCTATATAATATTTCACTATAATCCTCTGTATTTGTATTTTCCTCATCCAATGCTTGACTTCAGTCAGCTTTCATGCCTGAGCAATGACTATCAGTTCCTTTTTTCTCTTGGTCTGCAGCTCCGCAGATGATGGCTGTGACAAAAATATACTAACATCCATTGCTGCTGTTTTCAACACACACAAGCTTTAAATTAGCTTGGAAAAACCAGTTAACTAATAAATCACAAAAACTCCAATTTTCAATCCAAAAGGATGATCCCCAAATGTGACGAGCCCAGAGGACCCCAAAACCAGGCAGAAATAGAAATGCAACAAGACAAATTGTTACTCAACAAAAGATGCTTTTAATGATCTTTAAACATGAAAACAGGATCAAATTCTAAATTATTGCTATTCTTTGGCTTCGCAGACGAAGATTTATGGAGGGGTAAAGTCCACGTCAGCTGCAGGCTCGTTTGTGGCTGCCCACCAAACTGTGAGGCGCCAAGATGCACGGTTTGAGGCGATAACAGCCCACTGGTGGTGGTCAATGTGGCAGGCACCAAGAGCTTTCTTTAGGCAGTCCTTGTACCTCTTCTTTGGTGCACCTCTGTCTCGGTGGCCAGTGGAGAGCTCGCCATATAACACGATCTTGGGAAGGCGATGGTCCTCCATTCTGGAGACGTGACCTACCCAGCGCAGTTTGATCTTCAGCAGCGTGGATTCGATGCTGTTGGCCTCTGCCATCTTGAGTACTTCAATGTTGGAGATGAAGTCGCTCCAATGAATGTTGAGGATGGAGCAGAGACATCGCTGGTGGAAGCGTTCTAGGAGCCGTAGGTGATGCCGATAAAGGACCCATGATTCGGAGCTGAACAGGGGCAGAAAGAAGGAGGCGGCGGCCCCAGTCCAGGCACAGGGAAGGCGGCGGCGGCCCCGGCCCCAGTCCGAGCAGAAGGTAGGCGGTGGCGGCCCCGATCCGGCAAAAGAGAGGGGGAGGCGGTGGCCCTGGCCTCGGTAGAGCGAAGCAGGCGGAGGGCCCGCTCTGGGAAAAAACGAGGGGGAGGCAATGGTCCCTGCCTCAGTCGAGTGAAGCAGGCAGTGGCCCCGGTCCAGGCAGAAAGAAGTCAGCGGCGGCCCCGGCCCCAGTCCGAGCAGAAGGTAGTTAGAGAACCCAATTAAATTTACCTAGGTCATGTCCACAGGTAATTTGCGACCAGGTTTGGTCCGGCCTAGGAGGGGAGGCAGGCCCCTCCAGCCCGGGTAAGAAACCTGCATGGGAAAAGGCCACTCCGATATAAAACCTAGGACCCAAGGACCTCGCTGCCACGTTCCAGCTTGCTTGGCCACGGCACACGAACCATTACTATTAATTTAACTTAATCTAATTTAACCCCCTTCTATTTCTAAGTGCACGTGAATGTAATGGGTGTGCAAGTTTAGAAAAGTTCTTTGATTCACAGTCCAATCTCACTTCTCATTCCTCCAAGTTCACTGGGTTGCAGGCAATTCTTATACTGTGCACAGAATTTAACATTTATGAAGTTTACCAGGTTTTGGTGCTTGTAAGGTAAATGGTTACCACTCAGGAAGGTTCTTGTCGGTTTTCAGAGAGAGGTTTGTTGCTCGTTGGACACAATCTGATTCCTTCCAATCAGTCACTTCACTGTCTTTCTGAAGAAACCTGCCCCATCAGGGTTTTCTAGATGATAACCTCTTTCCTCTAGGTCACTATAGAGTTCCTTTTTGTTTCCCTTATCTCTCTCTCTCTCTCTCTCTCTCTCTCTCTCTCTCTCTCTCTCTCTCTCTCTCTCTCTCTCTCTCTCTGTCCCTCTCCCTCTCCCTCTCCCTCTCCGTCTCTCTCACTCAGAGAAAACCACATGACACTCTTAGAACAGCAAACTGCACTCAGACAGACCACGTCACCGGACCCAGTCTTCTGAGTCTGTTCATCTGTTGTTTTCTAAAACAATAAATCCACTACTCCACAGCATGTCAAATTAACACCTACTTGTGGAGTCCTTCAGCAAAGCAGTTTTCATTGGCATTGGGAGCCTGGACTGTCTGGCCTGAATAGAGCTCTGGCATTTTAAATGAGATCTTTGTTTGAAGTGTTTTTGTGTGTTTGTGACCTACACTAAAAAAAATCTGACAATGTATCTCCTTTAAAACATATCTATATACAATGTAAAATAAAACATTATCTGTTACACACCATGTCACTGGACTTTCAATCTCCTTCCAGTACCATATCTCATTGTTGTTTGAAATCTAACCTCTAATCGTGGTGACATCACCCAAATTGTCGATAAAGTTTGGGCAATATTTGGCCACAGAGTCATGAGTGGAAAGTGATAAAGGGGTTGAATATGCAGGCTTTCTGGTGTTCAGCATTATTGTGGAGGTCAACAGTCTCCAGAGTTGTGGAATAAAGGTCAGGAAATTCAAGATCCAGGTGGTAATACTTATGTCTCAGAGCTTTGGCATAAACTTGCTTGGCACTATGGTGTTGAAGACAGAGCTGTAGTAAACAAATGGGAGTCATCTATAGGTGTTTTTGTTCTCCAGATATTCCAAGCTGAAGTGCATGGTCAGGGAAATGGCATCTGCCATGAATCTATTGTGATGGTTGGCAAATTGTAGTGGATCAAGGCTAGCTGGGAACATGATGCTAGTAATAACCTATCTATCAAAATAATTCAAAAAGAGTGAAGTCAGAGATTCTGTGAGAAAGCTGTTGAGAATGTCAGCCCTGAATCTGATCAATAAATGAGCTTTTGCCATTCCCTGAGTCAGAACATTTAAAGGCAGACAATTCTTGAACTTTTTTTTCCAATAACAGTTAATATATGCAACAGGGACTTCAAGACACTTCAAGGCCCATCATAGGGTGGCACGGTTGGCGTAGTGTTTAGCGCAACACTTTTACAGCGCCAGCAATCAGGATTGGGGTTCGAAACCCTCATTGCCTATAAAGAGTTGGTACATTTTCCTTGTGGGCTTGGTTTCCTCCCACCATTCAAAATGTACCAGAGTTGTAGGTTTATTGGGTGTGTGACAGAATATGTAGTGATTTATATTGTATATAGATATGATTTTGGGAGATAAAGTGTGGCAGTTTTTTTTTAAGTGTAGGTCACATACGAACACTTCAAAACAGATCTCATTTTAAATACTGGAGCTCTGCTCAAGCTAGACAGGCTGGCTGCAAATACCTTTGCAAAAGCTTTGGGGAGTGCCCAAGAGTCCACTAATATATTGTTGTTTTGAAAAGCAACATACGAAAGAACTCGGAAGATTTGGTTTGGAGCCACAGGCTGTCTAAGTGGAGGTTGCTCTTCTAAGAGGGTCATGTGGTTTTGCAAGCAGAGAGAGTAAAACAGGCTTTTCTCTGAAAGAGAGAGAGAGAGAGAGAGAGAGAGAGGGGAAATTCAGTTCTCCAGTTGTTTTACAGTTCAGCAGCAGTAGCCAGGACTGGAACAGGACAAGCTGGCAAGCTTGTGGAAAAACCCCATTTTGAAGACTGATTGTGAATGCTTAGTTCAGCCTGGTAAAAGTATCACTGAAGCACATGTAAACTATGTCTACCCCATTGCCTTCATTAATTTTCTTAGTTACCACCACAATAATCTGGATAAAAAAAACTTGACTTAAGTCTGAAGAATTAATGCTTCCTAAGAAAATGTTGAATAAATAAGTAACCATTATTGATTTCAAGTTTTTGGTTGGGATTTTGGATGCATCACTGTTGAGAAAATGAACAAAAATATTCTCAAGCCATGGTTGCTTCTTTATCCAGCTCCCTCTGCAAGTCGCCATGGTTACCACCACGATTGTAGTAAGGGGCATGTATCCCCTGTTTATAGACAGTTCTTATTCCAATCTAAAACTCTACCTGCTGTTGGCCACAGCAGGCAAGGCCTTGAAATCCCCAACAAATATGAAAAGGAAATACAAGATGAGTTTTCTCAATCCTCTCAATGTTGGCATTGGCCTTAATGAAAATGTACCCCTTTTTGCACTAGGAGGAAATGGTGGGGGATGTAATAAATCAATCTATTATGAAAATTCAACCTCAGTGTGAGAAGCAAGTATTGACGTATCTCTCTTAAATGTTAATAAAGGATTTTAGCATTAAAACTTCTGATGCAAGTGCTACACATGAATCATCACACATGGGAGAGCAAGAACAGGAATGGCAATAGATTTTTTTATATCAAAATCATAATTTTAAAATGTTTGGATTGCTATAGAGTTCTGTAAGCTTTATTAAAAAGTGGCTATAATTTTTTTTCAGCCATCTGCATTTCAGCTGATTTTTTAATTGGCATGACATTTATATTCAGAATTCAGTCGAAATTGTGACATTGTTGGCTTATGATGACACAAATGGGATCAACTGGCTTCGGCTGAGGATTTTGAAGGAACTAAGCTTATTATATGAATTACAATCTAACATTCTGTAGCTCTTAAAGTGTTTGATTTAAATGTTATGATCAGAGGTTATGTATATTTTAATTCAAGGAGGTGAGTAGTAGGAGAGATGTTTTCACTCTCACTAATAATTGTACCCAATTTCAATTTTGAATGATTACAGCTCTAATTATTTCTGAGATAAACAGTATCAGAGCATCAGCCCTGCACTTGGCTTCCAAGTATTACCAGAACTTTAAAAAAGCAAGAGAGAAATATTTCACAAATTGAATAGCCAGCTGATGTTATATTGCAGGAAAAATGACAGGGGAGATTTCACTTTGCAAGGTCTTGGAAAGAGTTGCATGATCATATAGACTCAACTCATTGAATAAGGGTTAAATATTGACATGAACATGATAACTTCTGAGCATCAGTAGATCATTAACATCCAGCAGGGAGACCAGATATGGGTCAAGATGTTCTGAATTTAATATTGTCAAAAGATGCAATCTCATACAAATGAGCAGTGTATTAGACTGGACTGACATGCTTACTATATTTTATGGCATATAGGACCACTTTTTTTTCCCAAATAATTCCCTCAAAAACCACCCAGGACATAAATGTGAAGGTGACATTTTGGTGCCAGCATTTTGCAAATGGCAGCACAGGAGGAGAGCGCTCAAAATACTCACCCTTGCTTTCTAGAGTCGCTGCCACTCACTTCCCCCAGTAAGAAAGCTGGTTCTCTCCTTCCTCCTACTCGCCAGCTCTCTATCTCTCCTGTCACTTGTTCCCTCCCTCTCGATGCTCACTCTTTCCCACAGTGCTTTGAGGGGAGCATTGGGCCTTGATGATCAGGCTGCTCGGTCACTGCCACCTGCCTCCGCATATCACTCAATTTGCTCAAGGGTCCTGTCTCTCTCTCTCTCTCTCTCTCTCTCTCTTTCTCTCTCTCTCTCTCTCTCTCTCCCTCCCTCCCTCCCTCCCTCCTATCGATCGCTCTCTCTCATAATGCTTTGAGGGGAGTGCTGAGCCTCGATGATTAGGCTCATTGAACAAAGCCTGATTCATCGAGGCCCAGTGCACCCCTCAAAGCACTGTGGGAAAGAGCGAGTGAAAAGAGGGAGGGAGCGAGTGACAGGATCCCCGAGCAAGTTGAATGAGAGAAATACACTAAAACAATATTTCCTGAAACTTCACACTAAAAATGGGGGTGGGGGGTGGGGGGCTGAATCTATATGCCAGTGGGTCCTATATGCTTTCAAATATGGTAATTATATGCAGGGAAACATTATTAGCACAATAATACTAGAGTGCCAGTGTCCTAGATTTGAATCTGTAAGGAGCTTGTAGGTTCTTCTCATTAACTGTGGATTTTTGCTGGCTGCTCAGTTTCCTCCTACCCTACAAAATGTGTGGGGCTCTAAGTTAATTGGGTGGCACAGATTTCATGGGGTGGAAGGGCCTTCTGTCATACTGTATGGAAAAATTAAATTAAAAATCAAACAAACTGATCTTGAAATGGGCTTGAGTGACTAACCACACCACAGCCACAACAATTATTCAGTTTATGGAAATGATCCGTACATGACTCAGGTGCAACACTAAATGCATGCCTTTTAATTGAAAATGTTAAGAGTGAGTAAGTTTTGTTTTCTGTCATGGCAAAGTGAAGATACTTTCAATTTCTTCTATACCACATGAATGAAATTCCTGTAACAATCCTTATCCACTTCCCAGAACAATTCCTTCTATCAAATCACAACTTTCCCCACACAATACTTCATCGTTCTTGGTCTGGTCTCCCATTTAAGCAAAAGTGTAGATGCAAGCTGAGCGTTTCTCTAGAGGGAAGTTGAGATAATATGCAAATTTTTTGATTTGACATAAACTGTTTACTCTATTTTTCAACACATGCCATAGCATGCCAAGAATGTTTCGTACTCTGTTCCTCATTATTTCAGCTCCTGTGACAGCACTCAAAAATAGCCTTGTGTTCACATGCAGCTAACCCAAAAATAAACTGAAAATAGGAAGTCGAGTTCACAAGCTTCACTCAAATTGCTGCTGCCCAGAGTCCAGGCTTTGCCTTGGATGGACCAATTTGAGAATGCAGCTGAATTTGCCTGGATATATTAGATGCAAGATTCTGAAGCAAATGCATTATCATTCTCGCCCTCCTTGACCACAAATGGCCATCTTGGAAAAGAGTTGAGTCATGACCAAAGAAGGATATCCACATCAGCGCCAACTGATACTTAAATTCCTGCCACCCTCATTTGTGAGGGTCCACACAAATATTAGGGTCAGTGATTTTTTTTTAATTGTCTGCTTATTTTTATGTCTTCTTATGACATGAAAAGTACATTCAGTCCAACTTCTATATTGATTTGCAGAACCATCCCTTCACTGCACTTTTTGCCATTTTTTTTTCCCAGACAGCACAGCAGAGGTAATTTACAGGCACTAATTAACTTGCAAATCAGCTCGTCTTTGAGGAAATGTGAGCACCAAAGGAAACCCAAGCAATCTCCACAAGTACTGTACGTGCAACTTCCATACACATGATAGTAGAGGCAAATTGAACCTCAATCACTGGAGACACAAGCCATCTGCAAGAGCACCAAGCTTCTCTTAACATGACTGACCAATTGCCCTTAAACTGCCCAATTGCATGTCTGTTGCAAAACATTTGACTGGAACTACTAAAATATTGTGAACATTTGTATCAACGTTGGTTTCAAGAATTCTCTGAGATCTCCTTACCATAAAAAAAAAGTGCTGAACTACTTGATCACACTGGACCTTTAAATGACTCACCAAGACAACACTGCAACTGATATACTTGGCCATTGAGATCTTTCTAGTTATTCCTGGTTCAAAGGAGGAATAGAAGAGTGGTGTGAATCCAGGAACAACATCACCAGCAAGAAGCACAAAAGCTAGAGATGCAGGAGTAACTTAACAGGATAGACATAGATCCATGAGTAGAAATGATTAGTCAACGTTTTGAGTCGGAACTCTTCATTGTTCAGAGAGAAAGGGGTGATATTATGGATATAAAGGGAGAGAAAAGCTGTGGAGAGGCCCTGTAGGTGATATGTGCTGGTATGGGGGGACCAATACCTCTGAACAGAAATCCCTGCAAAAATTAATGGACACAGCCCAGACAAAACCCTCCCCAGCACCTTTACAGTGAATGTTGTTATTAGAGGGCACCAGCAATCATCAAGGATCCACACCACCCAGAACATGCTCTGTTCCCACTGTTATCATTAGGAAAGAGGTATAGGTCCCCAAAAAAGTCACACTACCAGGCTCAGGAACAGTTGCTACCCCTCCATCATCAGATTCCTAAACAACAAACTAATGTGGGGACTTATTTAAGGACTCTTGTGCACTTTATTGCATTTTTCTCACTCTCTTTCTGCTTGTTCACATTTCTTTTTTTGTTTAGATGTGTACATTGAATACAGATAATTTTGCACTACCAATAAGTGATAATTCTGCCTCGTTCACAAAATAAAAGAATCTGAGGGCTGTATGTGATGTCATGTACAGTATGAATTCTGACAATAAATCTGAATCTGAAATCTGATAGAGCATGTGTCAGAAGGTGGGAGTGGCAGAGAAACAAGCAGAGGGAAAATCCATTACAAAAGGGGAAGGAATGGGAAGTTAGAGAGGAAAATTAAAATTAAATACAGGAGTAGGTAAAGAAGACACAGAACCAGTGGAATCTGATGGGAATGGAAGTTAGCTATAATTGGGAAATTCAGTATTTGTGTCATTATTTTTAAATTTGTCCAGGATGTGTTGTTCCTCGAGTTTATGTTTAGCCTCACCTTAAAAATGCATGAGTCCAAGAACAGATAGGTCACTCTACGAATATTTGTGGGTGATAAAATGGGTGGCTGCAGGAAACTCCAGTTGAGATGCACAAACAGAATCTAGATGTTGGACAAAGTGGTCACACAATCTGCATTTGGTCTCATTGGTGTGGAGGAGGACACTCTGGGACTGAATGCAGTAGAAGAGTGTGGATGATGTGCATGTCAAGCTTTTCCTCACTTGGAAAATGTGTCTGTGGCCTGGATAGAGGTGTTGGAAAGCATCACCAGCTCTTCCATGAGTGGTTAACGGAAAGGAGAGAATGTGAGCAAGATCTTTCCTCATTATCAGGACAAGGCATGCCTCTCCCAGCAAGTTCCTGGCTCTGACCAGCAACTTGCAACACAATCTCAATTTGTGAATGATTATGAAATCTAACAACCTAGTCCACACTTCTACAGTGAAAATGAATGTATAGAAACTAAATATAATGTTCCCTCAAAACTGCAACTAATTAGTGTGCTTAAGCACAAAACTAGCAGGTGTCTCTGACATTACATAAGCGACCCTTGAAATTTTCATCATAAATGATTGGCATCAAAGTTGTTTTCTCAAAGCAATTTCATGAATTGGGTGGCACAATTAGCCTAGAGGTAGAGCAATTCTATTACAGCACCAGCGACCCAAGTTTGAATCTGGCGCTATCTCTAAGGTGTCTGTACATCCTTTCTCTGTCTGTGTGGTTTCCTCCAGGTGCTCCGGTTTCTTCCCACCCTTTAAAAATGTATTGGGCTTATAGGGGATTTTAGATGAATTGGTTTATTTGGGGAGGGCTTGGGGACTAAGCCGGAAGGACCTTTTATCATGCTCTCCACCTAATTTAAATTTAAGGTTTAGATCTTGTTACACTGGGACTATTAAAATGCTCCCCCCCTTTATCAAATGACATCTGACACAAGAGACTGAAATGGCTGAATTTGGAGCATAAAAGCAAACCAGGGTCTCAGTGAAAAATGCTGACTATCCCTTTGCCTCCACAGATGATGATTTACCTCTTGAGTTCATCCTCTTAACTTCTGAGGTTGGCTCTCAGCTCCTTCGGCAAACTCACCGAAAACGCAGTGGGTCTGAAAGAGTCTCAGCCAAAGATGAGTGACAGAGCTGTTTTTCATCAGGACAACAAGAATGTTCTCTTAACTACTGCTGAAAGGATACTCCCTCTGATATTAAGCTTTCACGGAAGATGCCAAAGACTGAACAACCTCAAGGGTTTAGAGCAGTTGAAGGGTCTCAATGTGAGCAGTGTACATTATTGATGTTGCTGAGCTAGCTAACCTGGCATAATATCTTAAAGAAGTCTCATTTTACACATTCAAGACAACTTGCGGATTAAATTAATGAAATTTACCTTGAAACTTCGGTAGTGATGACTTTTATCCTTGGCGTCTGAGTTTTCAATCACTGGTGTGATAACATCTAAAAAAAAACCCTGATGATCCATAAATTCTGAGCAGCCTGTCTCACTGCTGCCTTTCTCCCTCCAAATGTTATTTTATACATCACATTAAATCAGAGGTTGCACCCACAATAAGCTGTGAATTCACGATAAGTGTGTGAAGTGCACAAAGGTATGAAGGGTAAATGTGGAGAAATAAGCACCTCACAACCCAGTCAAAATCGGCTGACTGGTAATTTAAAAATAGACCGATGCTCTCAAACTATGATTCAAGTGAGAAGGACAGTTTATGCCTGCAGCAACTCATTGACTCGATGGACCAAATTCTCACATTTGGAGAGAAAATCCAGGGTTGAATGAGTGTTAAAATTCCAAAGTTATGGCAAAAGAATCACTTCAAAACATCCTCCTCTCAGTTTAGAAGATAATGAAAGCTTCCCTCCCATCCCTGGATTTTATCTGCATCTCCCACTGCTGAGGAAAGGCAACCAAACTGTCAGAAGATCTATCCCTCACCAGACCCACTCTCTTCTCCCTCCTCCTATCAGGGAGAACATGCTATCACTGCCTGCTGCTGCTATTTCATTGTAATCATATCCTCGCTTAAATCAGGCTCTCAACCTTCTTTATGAATGTTAGAGATAACATTTGTCTGTTCACAGAAGAAATCTTCTTATTGAAATTGATATCCTGTGACAAATAAATTTAAACTTTTGGCCACTGGAATCACATTGGACATGATGAAATACCTTTGCATGACATTTCTTGAGTGAATCAAACAAATTTACTCTTCAGAACACGCACAAACTTTTAAAAGTCCAAATCACACACCCAACACACGTTGACATCATTACGCACTGATGTCACATAGCTGGTTCAATGCCTTCTAGGAGTTTGAGTGTCACCATTTCGCTGCTACACACTTTAACTTAAAACTTATCTTTTTGTTAATTTCCATCCTGAGTCTATTTTACTTTAATCCGAGTGGTACATTTTACACCAGGGGTCCCCAAATTTTTGAGATATTTAACCCCTTCAGGGACTATGCGGTTCCTCAAGACATGGAATCCTGGCGCTGGACATGGGGGTGAGGAGAGGGCTGTATGGGGTGGGGAGGGATAGATGGGCAGAAGGGCTGGCTTGGGGGTGCTGGCCAGGGGAGGAGCTGTGCAGTGGGAGGGAGGGGGTGCTAAATAGGTAGTCAGACATCTGATTTTAGGTCAAAGAGTCTGGAATTTGAACCCTCTGTCTTCCACCCAGTGCCACCTCAAGCCAGATGTTAATTTGTCCTCCATTTGGGGGTGGATGCCCTCCACCACCAAATGGAGGACAAATTAAGGGGCAGAATGTGGCATCCCTGAATCTGCAGGCTGTGAGCGGCTGGCTGGTGCATGTGTGATGAAGGGTAAATGTGACAACAATGCTTGAAGTGCCAGCTGTCACATGCATGATGAGGGGGAAGAGTTATGGTGGTGCACGAAGGTTCATAGCAGGAGGCAAGGTTAAGAAGGAGAGCTTTAGCATAGACCAATAAATGCAGATATGTTATATGTTATATATTTTCTCTGATTCTATTTTATAGAATCTTGGACTGCAGACGGCACTGACAGATCAACTTTAACGGCAGTGCTACCATTGGTACAGAACCGCGGGAAGTGAGGGAGCAGTGCTCCCGCGGGGTCCAGCCATCCAGCCAACTGCTGTTGGCCCTGCACAAACTTTTGAGGGAGCCAACAATGGTTTTTAATTGAAATACCATGACTGGATGCTCAAGATGGATCTGGATCTGGATGCTCAAGATGGCAGCACCAATTAATTGAAAGCAGTCATGAGGGGCTACAAACTCCTGGGAAGCGGGAGACTGGGGCATGGCACCAGAGGATGGGAAAATCAGTTGCTGACTGAGAGGGAGAAGCAGAGGAGATGATCCATGGGGATGGTGACCATGGTGGCGGACCAGTGAGGGGGCTCTGCGGCAGAAAGACCAATGCATCTGGTGGGCCACTGGTGAGTCAAGGTGAGGAACCTACAGAAGCTGCTGGAGACTGATGTTGGGAGGTTCGTACTGGGCTGTGGACCATTAGAGACTGGCTTGTACTAGTTGGAGGGATAACGGGTATCGGAACTGGGATACAAGGAGATGCCGAGGGCACTAAAGGGTTCCCAACCATGTTGGAGGTTCGGATCTGAAGCTCAGGTTGCAGTGGTTTATAGTGGACTCTGTGTGGCTGCAGAGGCTGTAGAAGTGCTGGAAGTGAATGTGCAGACACTTGGTGACTCTGGGAGGACTCTCTTTTGCTTCTCTCCCTCTGACTGTGAGTCTGACAGTAAGAGGCGCTGAGGCAATTCCTGCCAGTGGCGAATCAGTCTGCCTTGCAGCTGGCAAAAAGAAGTTTCTTGTAATACAACATTGTTATTTTACTATCATAATAAATTTAATCTTGATCTTAGATGAGGAATTTTTGTTTGGGAGTCAATCTATCAGAGATTGCGCATGAATAATGATCACTTGGAAAACATTAAAAGTCCTCATCATCTATGGAACAGAGGCCAATTGAGACTCATTGCTTTCAAGATAAGTGGGAAGGAAATTGACAAGGAAAAAAAAAGCACAGTGTAGTTTTGGCAATTACACCAGACCAGAAGCCTAATAGCATGAATAAGCCTAAGATTGTCTGATCTCAGAAGCTAAGAAGGCTCAGGACTGGTTAGTACTTGAAGGGGAGGCGGCCTAGGAACAACAGGTGCTGTAGGTTTCTATGAGGGACACTGGACAAACTGGTGACTCTCACTGCCTTACAGTAGACAAAAGTCAAAGAATTTCATGTATGCTACATTCAAAATATAGTACTGCCTGACAATAGTGGAAACTTTACCTTTTTACATTTACAATTTCAACATTTGAGCAGACAGTCTGCTAGAGTCAAATAGCATCAGAGGGATTGTCGACATTTCAGGCTGGAACACTTCATCAGTCCAAGGAGTTTATTGCTGATTTTAGGAATGTGAGGGAAAAGGACCACACACTTGTCTGCAGTAATGGGAGGAGATGGAGAGGGCTGGAACCTTCAAATTTCTGGGAGTTCATATTTTAGATGACCTCTTCTGGAGCCATAGAGGACACTGTGAAGAAGGCACACACGCACTTACACTTACTTAGGTGTTTGAGGAGATTTCACATGTTGTCAAATATTCCATCAAACTTCGACAGGTGCATTATAGAAAGTATAGTAACCTGATGCATCGCAGCCTGGTTTGGTCATTTGAGTACCCAGAAATGCAGAAGGTTAGCAAATGTAGCCTGGTGCATCATAGCCATTGACTTCCCATCCATTGAAGATTCCTGTAAGGTCTGCTTCAATAAGGCAGACAACATCATAATGGACCCCCATAACCCTCTTGACATCCTCTTTTCTCTACTACCTTTGGGTAGTAGTGGGTCCAGTGATCATAGGGCCATTGGTTTCAAGTTAACTATAGAGAAGGATAGGTCTCAGCCTAGGGTTGAGATTCTAATTTGAGGAATGGCCAATTTTGAAGAAATGAGAAAGGATCTAGAATGTGTAGATTGGGATAAATTGTTTTTGAGCAAGGATGTGCAAGATAAGTAGAGGACTTTCAAAGATGTAATTTTTAGAGTACGGAATTTGTATGTTACTGTCAGGATCAAAGGCAAAGGGAACTCTAGTTTTCGAGGGATTTTGTGGATCTGGTTTGGAAGAGAGAGGTGTATAGAAGGTATAGGCAACATAGAGCAGACGAGGTACTTGAAGAGTATCAAAAATGCAAGATAAACCTCAAGAAAGAAATCAGAAAGGGGAAAAAAAAGGCATGAGGCTGTTTTGGCAGACAATGTGAAGGAAAATTGTAAGGATTTCTACAGGTATATTAAGAACAAAAGGTTACTAAGGTACACAGTTTGTCCCGTTGAAGATCAGAGTGAAGCCAAAAGAGATGGGAGAGAACTTAAATTGTTCTTTTTTTCTTTAGTATTCACTCAAGGAAAGGGCACAGAATAGTGGGAAGTAAGGAAGACAAGCAGTGAGTTTATGTAACCTATATGGATTAAAGAGGAGGAGGTGCTTACCATCTTAAATCAAATAAGGGTGGATAAATCTACAGGGCTTGACAAGATATTACCTCAGGAAAACTAGTGTAGAAATTGCAGAGGCTCTGGGAGAAATATTTATAATGTCCTTAATCCCAGGTGTGGTACCGGAGGATTGGAGGGTAACTCACATTGTTCTGTTGTTAAAAAAGGCTACAAAAGTAACCCTGGAAATTATAGGCCAGTGAACCTGACATCAGTAGAAAGTAGATTATTAGAAGGTGTTCTGAGAGATCGGATATACAATTAAATGGATAGCCGAGGACTGATTAAGGATAGTCATCATGACTTTGTGCATGTTAGGTCTTGTTTAACCAATCTTACAGAGTTTTTTGAGAAGGTTACCAGGAAAGTTAACAAAGGAAAGGCAGTGGATGCTGTTTACATGGACTTTAGTAATGCCTTTGATAAGGTCCCACATGGGAGGTTAGTCAGGAAGCTTCAGAAGCAAGGTATTCATGGTAAAGTAGTGATATGGATTTGACAATAGGTGGACATGAGAAATTAGAGAGTAATGATTGATGATTTCTTCTCAGATTGGAGGCCTGTGACTGGTCTGCAGACTAGTGGTGTGCCTCAGGGACCAGTGCTGAGACCACTGTTGTTTGTCATCTATATCAATGATCTGGATGATAATGCATAAATTGGATCAGAAAGTTTGTAGATGACAGATGTTTGGAGGCATTGTGGAGAGCGAAGAAGCTTTTCTCAGCTTGCAGAGGGATCTGGACCAGTTGGAAAAATGGCTGATAGAATTTAATGCAAACAAATATGAGGAGTTGGATTTTGGAAGGACAAAACTAAAAAGGACATACATGGTAAATGGTGAGACACTGATGAGTGCAGTGGAATAGAGTGATCAGGGAACACAGATACATCATTTCCTGAAAGTGGCATCACAGGTGGGTAGTAGGCTTGTAAATTGAGCTTTTGACACATTTGCCTTCATAAATCAAAATATTGAGTATAGGAGATGCGATATTATGTTTAAGTTCTATAAGATATTGGTGAGGCCAAATTTGGAGTATGGTGTGCCGTTTTGGTCACCTAATTACAGGAAAGATATCAGTAAGATAGAAAGAGTGCAGAGAAGATTTACTAGGATGCTGCCCTGACCTCAGAAACTGAGTTGCAGGGAAAGGTTAAACAGGTTAGGACTTAATTCCCTGCATTATAGAAGGATGAGGGGAGTATGATAAAGGTATTTAAAATTATGAGGGGGGTAGACAGAGTAAATGTACTTTTTTTTGCCACTGAGGGTAGGTGAGATACAGACCAGGGGACATGGTTAAAGGTAAAAGGGGAAAAGTTTAGGGGACACGAGTTGGAACTTCTTTACACAAAGAATGGTGGGAGTGTGGAACAAGATTCCAGCTGAAGTGGTGAATGCAGCTTAATTTTAACATTTAAGAGGAATTTGAACAGATACATGGATGGGAGAGGTATGGAGGACTATGGACTGGGTCCAGTCAGTGGAACAAGGCAGAAAAAAAATGGTTTGGGACAGACTAGAAGGGTCAAAAAGGCCTGTTTCTGTGCTGTAATGTTTAATGTTTCTATGGTTCTATTAGGTATAGAAGTCAAGAGCCGCACCTATAGGCTCATGACAGGTTCTCTCCAATGGCCATCACAATTTTGAACCTCCCTTTGTTACCTTAATCATGAACTGTACTGACCCCACAAAGGAATTATATGCACCATTGTAATGGCACTATTTTTTCTTGTGCTATTTTATCTATGTTTATTTATTGCCTATCTACCTTTTGTAATGTCTCTTTTTAGTTTAATTTAATTTTGTAGTTTATTTATTAAGTACCAGTTTGGCTGCAACAAGTAAGAATTTTGCCAAATGTGTACGTTGTACTATGCATATGACAATTTATTCATTATTGTTTTGATTGCAGCATTTGCATTCTCTTTTGTGTCTCCATTTCAATCTTTGATGGCGTGGTACTTTTGCATAAATAACTAATGGCAGTGTAAGATTGTTTAAATTGTCCCAAGACAAAGATAGATATCCTGTGAGCTCATTGATTATTCATGCTGGGAAGTTTTCATGTGTGAACAATCGGTCAGGATGTGAAAGTGATGGGGTCAGGTGCTCACTAAACTCACACATGAATTTTGGAACTTGGTCAAGGCAGTTAAATGTAACTTTATGCTTGTGGAACCATTCCTCAGCTTGCTAATAAAAAATACTCTACCAAAACCAATTTCAATTAGTAACCACGGAAATGGCAGCAAGGATAAACTTTCACCCAGTCTGATGTGACTGGATTCAACCCATTATAACAACACCTCATCTGTTTTCTTCTTGCAGAAAACTCAGGAATGTGAATTTTATTCATTTATAATTATTTTCCAACTGAAAACATATGTAAACCTCCCTGGGTTCTTCAAACCTGTTTTGGCACTTCAGCCGGTGAGAATAATCATGATGGAAAAAAAATCTGTTTAGTCACAGATTCTAAAACATGTGGTAGTTTGTCATTTCCTACAGTTAGATTGATGAAACCAACCCAAGCTCATCTCATTAAAATGAAGGGGACAAACAGAACAACAGAAAGAAAAATATTTCAATCTGAGTCTTGCAATGAAAGCGCCAACCTTTCTTTCACCCAATGTCATTCATTGTGTGTGGAAGTGTATGTGAAGATCCAGAGACAAACAGAAATGCATCATTTGCAAAAAACTAAGTCAAAACAGTTAACCACTCATGAACTAAATCCACAATCTAGAATATGGGCTGCATCCTGATGGCTGAGAATAATTGTAGCTCCGTAGATGGATGAATTTTTAATGTGTTCACATGCCATCCGTGATGCTGTTTCTTTTCCCCCAATATATATGTTAAACAATTGCAGATAAACACAATGTACAAGTTAAAACCAAAAAAAAATGAATAAAATCAAATCAGAATAGGATTGAAAAATACTCATTATTTTAGGTCGCATCTGTGGAGAGAGAAAAACAGTGAACATTTTGATTAAGTAATCGAAGCTATCGAGGCAGGCCCATCAGGAGTTTTGCATGTTGTCATTCTACTATAATTTGTCTTGCTTGTGCTACATTTCAATTGAGAAATCTAGTTTATTTTTTTTGACCAGGTCATATTGATTGTAAAGCAAAAAGCAGAACATCCACAGTTGGTAGGTTAATTGGGAGTTATTGGGTAGCAGGGGTTTCATAGGCCAGAAGGCCCTTCTGTCATGTTGTATGATTAGATTTAAAAAATTCCACAATATCCTGAAGACCATATCCCCAATAAGCAGGTGCTGACAATAAAATGATTATTTACCCAATTTGAGAATTCGAATCAATAAGAAATTTGGGCTATCAGCCAAGCTGATGATTGCTCCCAGGAATTGTGCATAAGCTGATCAAAAACTCCATGAAAACATTCAGGAAGAATATCTTAATGTAAGTAATTCGGTAAGTAATTTTATGATTAAAGTGGCAAGATATAAAGTACTTACTCTACTTGAGGATATATGGTTGGTATAGCAGTTAGTCCAATGCCAGTACAATGCCACTGATTAGGACTGGGCCTCGAATCCTGCACTGCCTGTAAGGATTTTGTACGTTCTCCCCATGTCTTTATAGGTTTTCCCCAGGAGGTCAGGTTTCCTCCTACCATTCAAAACATACCAGGGCTGTGAGTTAATTGGGTGTAATTGGCCAGCACTGGCTTGAGGACTAAAAAGGCCTGTTATTGTGCGCTATGTCTAATTTTGTTTAAATGAAAGAAGTAAAGCAACAATTAGGTAGAAAGGTGCTGCGAGCATAAAGTTGTTCATCCTCCATTTGTGTAACTGCTTGAATGCTTCCTTGACACTCACTAACATACAGTGGAAATAGAGCTATAACAGAAATGAAACAGTCTGTCACAGGGCGAGGCAGATAAATTGAATTATTTTTGTCTCTGGTTGAAAATCCACAAAGTGCCTAATTCAGAGAATTATTTTAAAATAAATTTAAAAGTTTGTTCTGCAATAACACTGGAAATTGTGTGCAAATTTCAAGCACAAGAATGATGAGATAGCTCTATGATAATGTATCTGTTTTGTGTGTAACACATATAAATTAATACCAATTGAATAAATTAAAAATATCAATTTTAGTGTATTTTTCATTTCAAAACTTACCCAGTTCTACTCATTCCTTATTTAAACATCTCTTATGACAATAAAGTAGCAGAATAGTCTGAGTTTGATCTCTGTTTGGACCCATTCTGCAATGAAAGTTATAATACCCAATGTTTAACAGAAAAATTCAAGAAACATTTATTTAAAACAAGCAAGTTTTATATTAGTGTGAGTAGTTCTCATATTAATTTCATATTAAATTGTTATTGAGATATTTCCAGTGAACCTTGGTTTCGAGTGTCATTTATGTACAATTTCAATAGCCATCCCAAATGGGCAGTAATTATTTAATCTTTAGCAACTACTAAATAAATTTCAATTAAAACAATCAAAATGAAATCAGTGATAAGCAAACAATAACACAAAATGTAGATACATTTTACAAAGTCGCTTTATTTTATTTCTCTGATGGGTCTGCCAATTTAACTTATTAATAGCATTCCATGAAGTACCTTTGAAATAGAATGAATGCTACAGGTTTGAAGGAAATGAATTAACCCCATGTCTTTGAAGCAGATGGATTATTTTATATATGTCAAACGCAAGCTTCAGCTGATTAAAGGCAAATCTTTGTTCAAAACATCTTTTCGCACATATTGTTGCAAATCTTCAAGAACAATTAATTTATGCAAGCTATCTGACAGATACATCCTCATATACATCTGTCACCTTGGAAAAGCAATAACATTTAAATTTAACAAGTGAGGTTTTAAATTGCTTTTGCCAATATTAACAGCATATCTTACAGTCATTGCAAATCTGCACTATTTTAAAATTCACATATTGACTTTTGGCGTCATTAGATAGATCAACATTTAATGCTATTTTCTAATTGCTCTTTGAAAAGAGTGAATTTATTGCCCTTGTGGAATTTGTGCAGTGTTAATGCTTCCATTGACACATTTGACATTGTTTCTATATCCACTCATATTCATAGAACCAATTATTTAACCCAGTTAACCCAGTGATATAATTTGAGACAACTTTTTATCATTGGGAGGTTTACAGATCAGTGAGAATAATAATTTTAACTTGTTTCACAAAAGTAGTGCATGCAGGGAGACACTGCACAATCCCTGTGTCAATGCATTTTCAGGACCTTATGGCTTAAATCAGTTGATAAAAGATGCAGGAATTTGTGATGCTACAGTGGCATAAGATCATTGCAGCAAGATAAAATCTCAGCTCTCAATCCTGCAATTTTTTAAAACTATTTTATTTTCAATTTTTCCACCTATTTTATGAAGTTACAAACTTCAACTGAAAATTAATTTGATCTTTGAAGACTCAGGCATTTGAACAAACAATTAATACTCACCGGCAATCTTATGTCCTCAACATTTACGTTAATGTTTCACAATGGATCATGCAGAATATTATGATCAAATGATTTAAAAAAAATAAAACAGTTGGCAATTCATATCTCTAATATTCTCTTTATGACCATTATATTATCATGGACTAGAAATTCATTTGAGCTTTAGCCCCCCAAAAAATAATGAGAAGATTTTCAGGTTAACAAATTTTACACACATTTCAACAGCAGATAATTCTAGTCTTCAATAGGGTGTTTTTATTACAAAATGTCAAGTGTCCTCATATTTGTTTTTGCCCTACTGGGCAATCAAATGGCCTGGATGATAATAAAGCATCACATTCAAAGGCTCAGGAGAAGAAAAATATGCCCTTATGAAGGCTGAAACTAAAGATCATTTGAAGTATTAGGTGTTTTTCTCCTTTGTGGGAAGGGTGCGATGCTATGCCCTCCGAGTCAGCTTCAAGCAGAATGTTCCAAACTGAAATGCCAGTCACCATATATTCCAATGGCTGCAATTAAGTGCTCCCTAAAATTCATTGGCTGGCAAAAAGTGTTTGAAGAAATCCTGCAAGCAGAAGTTGCTCAAACAAAAATGAGAACATAAAAAGGGAGATGGTTCTAAGCTCCTCCTCCTGACATCACTGGAAAGTAGCTCTTTGAAATTTGCACCACAAACAAGCAGTGCTGTTCCATTGGTTATGGTTGCAGGAGGGGCAGGATACTTGTAGCATGGCAGAGGAACCTGCCCAGATGTCTGAAGAGCAGTGCGCACAGAAGGATGACACCACCAAAATGAATGAAACAGCCAAAGTTTTCCCAAATGAAAATAAGTTGTAGTACAAACATTCACAGACTAGAAATTAAATTATATATCCACAAAGGAATTGCATCTGATTATTACTTCAAAATATTTGAAAATAGAAGGGCAAGAGGAAATAGACCAAAGTATATTGAGAAAAAAATAGACTTGAGTAATGGTTATTTTGATAGCTATTTCTCATCCATGACATTTCTTATTTACTTATGAAATTGAGGTGATGATTCATACACATCAGAGTATTGAATAAAACTTTTTTTTCTGTCTGAAAACTTACAAGGGGAAGATGAGGAGAAATAAAGCACTGTAAAGTATAGATTCGATCAGCATCACACATGTTAGTGGAGTAATTGGATGGTTGTTTTTACTGCCTGTTTTTTTTTTCTCATCAAGAAATTATCTATGAAAGCTGCATTATTGATGCACAAGAAAATAAGAATTTGTGTTCCAGACCATATTGATACAACATCTGATTTGGAACACAGGTGAAATTGGGAGGAAAAATTACATTTCACTGTTTCTTTCTGAAACAAGATCAAACACTGGTGCAAAGCCAACAACGTGTATCTGAAGGTCAATAAAGCAAAAAAACATGCATGTCAACCTCAGGAGGATCAAGGGGGACCACTGACCATTCGCATTTCCACCGTTAAGGTCGTCAAGAGTATGAAGTTTCTTAGAGTGCACTTGGTCCCTTTAGACCTGCTCCATAGCCAACAAAGCCCAATGGTGCCTCTACTTCCTGTGAAGGCTGAGGAAAGTTCATCTCCCACCCTCCATCCTCACTACATTCTATAGAGCATGTATTGAGAGCATCCTGTGCAACTGCATCATCGCCTGGTTTGGAAGTTGTACCTCCTCGGACCATAAGACCTTGCAGAGGATAGTGAGGTCAGCGGAAAAGATCATTGGGGGCTCTCTTCCTACCATGAAGGACATCTACAACACTCGATGCAGGCGAAAGGACTCCACACACCCCTCACTGTTCTACTCTGGCATCTGATAGGAGGTACTGTAGCACCCAGGCCCTTGTATCCAGATTGGGAAACAGTTTTTTTTTTCCCCCCAAGCCATCAGGCTCCTGAATGCCCAGAACATATAGGGATAATGTATTGTGGACTTTCACTGTATATCTTAATATTTTAATATTTCAATGTGTTTAACTTCTATTCTAATTTCTATTTTGTAAACATGCTCCATGGTCCTGGAGAAACACTATCTCATCTTCTGTGTAAGCATAGTATGAACGATAAATAAAGGTTACTTGACTTGATTTGACACACTTTTTTGCAGAGCTGCAGGAAAGAAAAAAAATTCCATGATTCAGGGTGAATTGTTGAGCAAAACCTCCTGCCTATATATGCCATATGTTATCTGCGGGGCCATTACCAAAGGCTCTGCCAATATATCCAGGAGTGCCTTTGTCAGAGGACACCGATTATTGATAATATTAAGCTGACAAAGTGATCCCCACATGCAGTAGTTGCTGGAGTTAAGAAAGATTAACCATTGGAATATAATATGCCCAAAACAGTGAGAAATCCCTGATGAATTACTTAGTAATTCCTTTCCCTCAATGAGCTGTTGAAAATATCTGTAAGCAATGACATGAGGCTTCAGGATTCTGCAGGATACAAGAGGTTGTCCACCAGCCTTACATTAATGACCTTATCCCTAAGCTTTATGGAGGGATAAATAGCAGGATCAAATCATTAAAAAAAACCCTTATTTGCCAGCAGATGGTAAGAGATAACATACATTTAGAAATGGCATTGATATCCTGAGCAGAACATCTCTCGATATGTCTGCCTGAGTAAAGGACTGATTTTTAAAGATAAACAACTGACAACTGGTTTTAATTAATACATTATGATTCACAGAATCAACAGCACAGCCTGGGCGCTGGAGTCGCAAGCACCTCTGAGCATTTGGCATCATCGAAGTCAACATAATATGATCCTGCCACCTAATGCACTCCCATCTCTGCATTTAGCTCCAAAGAATGAATAATTATTAGAATTTGGAAAAACAAAATATATTCTCATTAAGCAGACAGACAAGCAGAAATATAAATTCTATTAATGTTCAAACTTTACCTCAACTCTTGCTGTTTGACGCATTTTGCAGAGAAATTATAAATGGAAGCTTGAGATCAGATGTCATGCTTGTTTTTGAGCTGCAGCATTCAATTTCATTCACCCACACAAAAATCAGACAAAATCCTATGCCACAGATACAGATTGCCACCCACATAACTATAACGATCTAATCTTATCCATAAAGCAAAATTTGCTTGTAAGACCTGTTCTTGTGGGCAATTTATGGGTCAGTTGTTTGTGTTCACCACTTATGTACCTGTTTTTAAACCATGTCCCAGACTATTCAAATTTCAATACTGTCCTTTTAATTGGTTCCTCTAATTTCTCCAGCACACAGGCTGTTTGCAGCCACCAGGCAACAATCTATTATATATATCTATAGATTATAGATATATATATATATATATATATATATATATATATATCTATAGATTATATATATATATATATATATATATATATATATCTATAGATATATATATAATTATATATATCAATAGATATATAGATATATCTATATCTATATAGATATATAGATATATCTATATCTATATAGATAGATATAGATATAGATATAGATATATAGATATATATACATAAAGTAGAGAACTGTTGTCCTATATTGCTCTAAGTGATGATATGCAAATCAAAGTTCCCTAGTCAATTTTTAATTAAGTCGCATCTGCTGAGGCTGAAGCAAAGAAGAAACTCCATGGGATAAACATCATCTGAGTGGCAAAAGGAAATGTCAACATTACAGTTTGACACCCTGCATCAGGAATAAGTGTGGAGAGGGTAGGTAGGGATGGGCCAGCAGTGAATGACGAAGGAAGCGAAAAGGATTATGGACAGGTAAAGCCAGGAGATGATAGGTAGAGTCAAAAGACAGGCAAGTGATAAGAGGAAAAAGGCTGAGAGATAGAGATGGGAGGGAGGGAGGGAGGGAGGGAGGGAGGGAGGGAGGGAGGGAGGGAGGGAGGGAGGGAGGGAGGGAGAGAGAGAGAGAGAGAGAGAGAGAGAGAGAGAGAGAATAAATTTCCTCATGGTTCCTGCTATCACCTTCCTTACTCAGTATTTGTGTCTTGTTCTCTCATTTCTTGCTCACTTTTCTTCCCTAACTTGGCTACATTCTTGACATAAGACCAAACCAGTTCCCATCCACCACAACCCTCCTTCCCCAACTCCTCAACGAGTTCCTTGCATGTCATAATGCTGAACTGTTCTTCTGTCACCTCCATCTCCATGCCTATTTCCACAGCTACAATTCTCCACCCCCCACTACAGATCCTTTCTCCCGCTTTAAACTTTCTTCATCCTTCTGGACATCTTGTTCCGGCTTCTGCCTGCTTTAGATCATCTCATTTCCAACTGCCATTGTGACATCAATCGTATCGACTTTACTACTTCCCTCGTTCATTCCAGTCTCATCCCCTCAAAATGCATGGCCCTCCACTCTCTCCACACCAATCTGAACCTCCCCATCAAACCTGTAGACAAAGATTGTGCTGTTGTTGTCTAGAGCACTGACCTCTATCTGGCTGAAGCAAGATGACAAATTTCAGACACTTTCTTTTATCTTCTGCCCCATTAAATTGGTCTCCACTTACCTTAACTCTGTTTTGTACCCATGGTCCACTGCCTCCCCACTTACATTCAGTACACCACACACCCTCTATCATTTTAACAACTTCCTGTTCCCTGAACTCGATTACCTTATATTTACCAAAGACATCCAATACCTATAACCTCCATCCTTCATACTGAAGGCCTTAAAGCCCTTTGTTTATTCTTGGATAATAGACGCAACCAGTCCCCCTCCACCACCACCTTCTTCCGGCTGGCAGAGATTGTCCTGGCCATCAATAATTATACCTTTGACTCCTCCGACTTTCTCCAAGTCAAAGGGGTAGTCATAGGTACCCAAATGGGTCCTAGCTGTGCCTGGCTTTTTTGTTGGCAACTTGTAGCAATGCATTGCTACAAAACTACAAAGTCAAGGCCCCTCTCCTCTTCCTCCATGCTACATCAATGACTACTTTAGTGCTGCCTCATGGACCCATGATGAGCTCATTGACTATCTGTTGCCAACTTCCACCCCAACCTCAAATTCACCTACTTCATCTCTAGAAACACTCTTTGTTTCCTTGATCTCTCTGTCTCCATCTCAGGAAACAAACTCTCGACTAACATCTTCTACAAGTCTACCAACTCCCACAGCCATCACGACTATACCTCTTCCCACCCTGTCCCCCTCTGTCCTCTGACACATCTGCAGCCAGGACAAGTACATCCATGCCAGATCATCAGAGATGTCCTCCTTTTTCAAACCATATAACCATATAGCAATTACAGTATGGAAACGGGCCATATCGGCCCTTCTAGTCTGCACCAAATTAAGTCAACTCCACTAGTACCACCTTCCTGTTCCCTGCCCATAACCCTCCAACCCCTGCACATCCACATACTCATCCAACCTCCTTGTAAATGACAAAATTGACCCTGATGCAACCTGGTAATTCCTGTCAGCCACCACTCTCTGAGTGAAGAAGCTTCCTCTTATGTTACTTCTAAAGTTTTGCCACCTAACCCTTAATTTCTGACCCCTCATTCCAATCTCTCCTACCCTCAAGGGGAAGACCCTATTCACATCTACTCTATCTATTACACTCATAATTTTCTATATCTCTATCAAATCCCTCCTCAACCTTTTATGCTCCAATGAATAAAGACCCAGTCTACTAAATCTTTCTCTGTATTCTAAATACTGTAATCCAGACAACATTTTAGTATATCTTCTCTGCACCCTCTCTACCTTATTGATATTCTTCCTATAATTTGGAGACCAGAAATGTACACAATATTCCAAACTTGGCCTCACCAATGCCTTGAACAGTCTCACTTCCCAGATCCTATATTCTCTGCTATGATTTATAAAGGCCAGCATACCAAAAACCTTCATCAACATTTTATCTACATGAGAATCCACTTTCAAAGAATGATGAAACATAATTCCAAGATTTCTTTGTTCCTTTGCATTCCTCAGTGCCCTCCCCTTCACCACACATGTCCTATTTTGATTATTCTTCCCAAAATGAAGCACTTCACTTATCTACATTAAACTCCATCTGCCACTTTTCAGCCCACTCTTCTAAGCAGTCCAAATCCTACTGGAGACCCCGAAAACCATCCTCACTATCCTCCTATTTTTGTATCATCTGCATATTTACTCACCCAATTTACCACTCCATCATCTAAATCATTAATGTAAATGACAAACAAGGGACCCAACACTGATCCCTAAGGCACACTGCTAGTCACTGGCCTCCATCCTGACAGACAGTTGTCCACCATGACTCTCTGGTGCCTATCTTCCTCTATCGCCTTCACATGCATATCCTTCATTACCTGCACACCTGCCCTGGCCACCTCCGCCCCCACACACAACAAGGACAGGATTCCTTTTGTCCTTTCCTAACACCTCACCAGCCTTTGCATTCAACACATCCTCCTCTGCCATTTCTACCACCTAGTACATGATCCCACCACTAGAACAGTTTGAAAAAAAATTCAAAACCACTGTTTTAATCCTACCTAATTGACTCGTTATGTTCAGGGTTTCATAACTCAAAAGGAAATGGGCCGATAACAATTTTTTTCAAGCAAAATATTTCAGTAATAATTGGGTCTAGAGCAGTGGTCATCAACCTTCCCTTCCCTCTCACATACCACCTTAAGCAATCCCTTACTAATCACAAAGCACTTATGGCATAGGGATTCCTTGAGGCAGAATGTGAGTTTAAGGGTGGGGAGTTTGAAAGCCACTGGACTAGCCAAAGACTGAGAGAACACTTTGTTGAGAACCTCACCTCTGTCCACTGCAATAGCATGGATCTCCCAATGGCACCCATTTCAAATTCCCATTTCATTCCCTTGCCAAGCTGAAGTGGGCTGCAGGCAGGCATCAAAGGCTTCACCATGGTAGGCTGCAGCTTCCAGGGAATGGACCACATCGATGACCCTTGTGAGGGAAACATTGCTTTCTTCCAGCAGTCTTGGTTGGGTCACTCTCGATCGCAGGCCATGCACACACGCATCCCAGATGAGTCATTCTACTTCCCTAGTGGTCACCCCTGTCTCTGCCATGCACAGGCACGCTAGCTCATGCAGTGCTCCAAGATAAACCTCTATTGTCTCACCTGGCATTTGTAGTCTGGAGCTAAGTGGTACCTGGAGTAGAGTACTGCTTGGGACTGGTAGATGATTTCCAGAATGGCCATCGCTGGTTCATACTCAGAAAAGTCACGGATCACCTGGAACATGAACAGGCCCAGTTTCATGTGAAGTACCATGAGTTTCTTCTGGTCAGATCTGATATCTTCAGCCTGAGTGTGGATGATTGCGCTGATGGCATGCTTCCAGATCTTGAAGTGTGCTGGAGCTTCTGTTTTGGAGATTGATATCCAGATTTTTTATGCTGAGAAACTCCTCCATGGTTCTTTAAAATTAAGCTAATTAAATTATGGTGCACTGCAGTGCAAACAAACAGGCACAAACAATGAAAGGCTGTACCACAGGCTTTAATTAGCTTAAAACTTGCACACCAGGTTCTGTATCCTTTCTGGGTCCATGTGCTCTGACCCTGCCCAGGGGCTGGTGTGAGCTTTTCTTTGGGGGTGGTGATTGGCATGGAGTAGGTGGAGCCAGTCTCCCAGATTCCTTCCCTTTAGGTACAATGGGTTGCTCCCTGAAATGCAGGAGTGCGGATAAGCGCAGGCAGTCATCAACAGTCCAGTGGTTGTATCACCACACCTCTGCCTTATGTTTTTACTACATTCAATACAATACATTTGTAGACTTTTGTGGTTCACTCGACCTGTCCCTTTTTCTGTCTTCATTTGGTTCCACCTATCACATATATGCCTCAGTCCCCACCTTCATATCTCCAGCCTTCTTCTTGAGGGGTATCTGTCAGTTACTGTTCACACTATTCATCTACCTAACACCTACAGTGACATTCTTTCCTCTTTCCCATTTATACTAGCAATCTTTCTTCAGCATCCACAATCCTGATGCTGGCTATCTACTCAAAGCATTAACAATTATTTTACTCTTATTTTGATGCTGCTTGACCCAATGAATTGCTCCAGCAGTTTGCTTTTTGCTCAAGGTTCCAGTATCTACATTATCTTGTTTCTCCACATTTACCAGGTTCTCTGAGAGGTTCTCACACATCATGGTGATCTCTGAATAGTTCAATGATTATGAGTTAGTTTTGTCATACTAGTTGGTTCAAGTTGAGAATGCATGACCATGAGAGACATGGTAGACATAGGAGCGATTGAAAATGATGCTGAAGAAGTGTGTGGATGGTAACAAAGAGATGGAAGGGGAACTAAATGAGTATTTTGGATCAGTCTTCACTGAGGAAGACAATAGTTAGAGGTCTCAGGGAATAGAATTATGTACAGTTAAGATTACTAGAGAGATAGTTCAGAAGGTGTCGATGTTGGGTTGCTTCTTTTTATAATGTATATTGATTACTTAGATTATGGATTGAATGGTTTTGTAACTAAGTTTCCATATGACACCAAGACAGGTGGTGGAGTAGGAAATGCTGAAGAAACCAAAAGGTTGCAGAGACTTGGACAGCTTAAGAGAGTGGGAAAAGAAATGGCAGATGAGATACAATGTTGAGAAATGTGGAGTTGTAAACCTTCAAAGAAGAAATAAGCAGGCAGATTATTATTTGGATGGGGATCAAATTCAAAATTCAGAAGTGCAAAGGGACTTGGAGGTCCTCATACAGAATAACCTGAAGGTAAATTATCAGGTTGGATCAGCAGTAAAGTGAACGAATGCTATGTTGGCATTCATTTCAAGATGAATAGTGCATAAGAGTGAAGAGATGTTGATGAATCTCTATGGGTCACAGGTGAGACCTCATTTGGAATATTATGTGGAGTTATGAGTCCTTTATCTTACAAAGGATGTAATGATGTTGGATAGAGACAAGAAAAGATTTACCACGATGATTCTTGGAATGCAAGGGCTAACGTATGAGGAATTATTATTCGCTCTTGGATTATATTCATTGGAGCATAGAAGAATTAGAGGGGATGTTATATAAACACTTTGAATGTTGAAAGGATTGGACAGAGTAAATGTGAATAAAATGTTTCTCTTGGTGGATGAGTCCAGAGCAAGAGGGCACTATCTTAGAATTAGAAGGTACCCATTTCAAACAGAGATGAGAATAAATTTCTTTAGCCAGAGGGTTGTAGATTTATGGAATTTGTTGCAACGTACAACTGTGGAGACTCAATCATTGGGGGAGTTTGATAGGTATCTAATTAGTCAGAGTATCAAAGGATATAGGGAAAAGGCCAGAATTTGGAACTAGATGTGAAAATGGTTTAGCCCAGGTTGAAGTTACGGAGCAGACTCGATGGGGAGAATGGCCTACTTCTGTTCTTTTATCTTGTGATCACAACCCTCATTACAAATAACTAGAAAAGAAAAATTTCAGGATTTTTGGTCTGTAATGTTAACTGTCTTCATTGGTGAGTGTCGGTGGGAGTATGGAGGCAGGTTTGCAATCGCTAGGATAACAATTTTGTCCTCAGTATCAACCCTCTGGCTCCTTGACTTCCTAGCCTATAGCCTGTAATCAGTGAGTGTTGACAAGAAAATCTTTTTGATAATACCAGTGCATCTCAAGGCTGCAATTTCAGATTCTCACTATTCTCATTAAATATTTATGACCATGAGGTTAAATACCTCTCTAACTCCTCTTCACAAATGACACAATTATAGGTCAAATCACAGGAAGACTGGTGGCATGATGTTAAGACATCAAAAAATAGGAGCAGGGGTTGACCTATCAAATCTGCTCCGCCATTCAATAAGATCATGGCTGATCTGACCATGGTTATATCGAGGCGGGATCATTGGTTACATTTAAGGAAAGACTAGATAGTTACATGGATAGGAGAGGACTGGAGGGGTATGGACTGAGTACTGGTCAGTGGGACTAGGAGGGTGGGGATTTGTTACGGCATGGACTAGTAGGGCCGAACTGGCCTGTTCTGTGCTGTAAGTGGTTATATGGTTATAACTTACCTCCACCTTCCTGCCTTAATTCACTGATTATCCTAAAATCTATCTAACCATATTTTAAATATATATCTACTGCATCCTTGGGAGAGAATTCCATAGATTCACTACATTCTGGGAAGAACAATTCCTTCTCACCTTCATCTACATGTGCATTCCCATATCTTGAAGCTAATCTCACTTACCAGTGGAAACAACATTCCAGCCTCTATCTTATCAATCCATTTCATCATGTTATATATTTCTGTAAGCTCCCCTCTTATTCTTCTAAGTTCCAGCCAGTACAGTCCCAGGCAAATCAATCTTTCGTCATAGGCTAACTGTCATTTCTGGAATCAAGCAGGTGAACCTCCTCTGCAATGCCTCTAAAATCAGAATATCCTTTCTCGAGTAAGGAGACCAAAAATGGATACAGCACTCCAGGTGCGGCCTCACCATTAACTTGTATGGTTGGAGCAGATCCTCCCTGCTCTTAAATTCAATCCCTTGAACAATGAAGGCCAACATTGCATTTGCTTTTTTGTTACCTGCTGTACCTGCAAACCAACCTTTTACAATTCACACACAAACATTCCTAGTTCCCTCTGCACAAAAACATGCTGCAATCTTTCACCATTTAAATAGTAAGCTGATCTACTATTTTGTTTCCAAAGTGGAAGACATCATATTTACCAGCTTGGTCCTCCATTTTCCAGATGCTTGTCCATTCATTAAACCTATCTATATCATTGCAGACTCGATATGTCCTTTACACAATTTGCTTTTCCACTCAATTTAGTGTCATGGGCAAATTTAGATATCCTGCACTTGTTCCTTCCTTTCAAACCATTAATATATACTGAATATAATGAATAGCTGCGGGCCCAATCTGATCCCTGCTGCAATCCACTTTCCACTGATTGTCAACCAGAAGAAAAAAAATATTATTCCATCTCCCTGCAATCTATTGATTAACCAATCTTCTATTCATGCTAATATATCACCCCCAACTCCGGACATCCTTCTCTTGTTGCTAAATATTTTGTCGCACCTTATCGAACGACTTCTGGAAATTCGAGTGTACAATATTGACCTGCTTTCTTCTATCCATTCTATGTGTAAGAGTATTGTAAAAGAGATTGACAGATCAATCAAGGTAATCCCATCTGAGCAAACTGAACAGAAATAGTTGTCTCAATGTTGTTGCTGTAACTATATGAGTGAAGCCAGAGATGAGGAGGAGGCAGAATTCATTTGATAAATCAGAGGAGATGATAGGGGTAATTCCTGATATTTGTTTGGTCCAACTCCCAACTAAATATTACACGATAGAATACGGAAATGCACAGTTATATTCCCTTGGAGAAAATCACATACAATTTAAAGAGGAAATATGACACATTCATTGGGGTATGGCAGCCTTATCTGCAGCATATTGGTACACAGATATAGTTACACCCCTCCTAAACAGAAGAAAGGTAAAAATCCATACTAAGAGTGAAATGTCTGAGATAAATGGAATGTCTGTGACTTGATAGATTTTTGGGATTATTTTATGTTTGTTTAATGTAAATAATCTTTTCTTTGTGATATTAGGGTATGGGAGGGAAGGGAGAGGGGTGAGCGGTGGAGGGAAAGGGTTCTGAATGTAATAATGTATATCATTGATGAGAAAAATTGCATTGCTGCTTGGATTTTGTGAGTCTTGGAAAATGAAAAAAAAAATATTCAAATAACATATCCAAAGAATAGAAGACCAAGAGGACAAGAAACCCAGAAAACTACTACTGCCCAGTGCTGATGTGGTGGTATTTTGCTGTTATCCCTTGACTGACAATCCATCTAGAAAGATTAATCACATACTGTAGTCATGTTACATGTTGTCGTATTGTTGTAAGTATGGTACCAGCTGTTTTTTTTTGGTGAAACTCATTTCAGCACTCTTTAGAAATCTGCAATTTTTGGAAAAATAGGACTTCATAGATGAAATTACATTGGTGGGCAAAGTCAATGTTATTTTTGACAAACTTGATGGAAAATTTTAGTTAAAATGGAGATTTGTTGAATGTCGATTAATGTTATGAACATAAATATTTTTTATGGATTTTTTGAAGTCACTTTTAAAATTGATGTTCCTAGATCAAAATTGTTAATTACAAACAAAATTGGCTGAGCCCCAGGAGACAAAGAGTAAGGTTTATAAACAGGCCCAAAACCAGCAGGAGAGGAGTAGAGGCCAGATGGAAGGATATATGCAGAAGCTATAACTACTCATGTTAAAACTTACAATTCTGATTTTCATTTTGTTAATCTAAAAGGTAGCAATGTATTGCATTAAATGAAGTGAATGGCATAATTATGAAAATACTGTACTACATTTACTAGTATAATAGTTGAGTTTTAGCAACCAATTTTTAAGGGTAAAATTTAGGGGGTCGATTATTACACGCATACTACATTTGCTCGCGGTAAGTACCTGAGTCTTTCAAGTGATGGGAGCTTGAATGGCAGGGACTGGGTGCAAAGTCCATCTTCAAGCATCGGGAGCTCCAGTGGGGGTGGGTGGAAGCTGAAGCGAGGATCTATGGTCGAAGCTTCAGGAGCTCCGGTGGGCAGACGGTCAGGGCTTCGGCTAAAGATGACGGTCAGGGCATCAAGATCTCCAGTGGGCAGGCAGCCAAGGTGATGATCCGTGGTCGGTCTGTCGGGAGCTCCAGTGGGCAGGCAGCCAAGGCCTAGGAGAGAGATAGTGGTCAGGGCATTCAGAGCTCCAGTAGGCAGGTGGCTGGGGCCAAGAATAGGGGGTTGACTTTTAAGAACTGTTGACTATTACATGTGTATATAGAGTGTGATTTCAACAAGGACAATTGTTTGGCCACAAACCTGGAACTTAAAAAAGACTGGCGAGAATTTCTAAACTAGTGAAAGAAGGCCCAATCGGACATTAGGGTTTGTGTACTTAGATCATTGGTTCATTTAAAGAGTGGGTCAAGCTTGACAGAGAAAACATGGCATTCGGAAACAGGGATGGTGACAAGATTGATTCGAGCACAGAAATGTCAAAATATTCAGAGTGGTCACATAGTGAATGACATTATTACAGGAGCAATCTAACAAAGACGTGGCATAGCGAAGTTAGACGAAAGGGAAGAGGGCAGATTTAATTGAAAGAGGGAGATGGGACTTCAGTGAAAAAAGGGAGCTGGGTGGCAGTGTGTAGAATATAATTAACAATTATTTAGTACTCCCAAGAGATAAGTGACAAATTAATTGTAACATTCTATTCTCCTTAATTTGAAACATAATGAGACATCATCTAGTTCTTGAAAAAATTATAAGTTATTCATAGTCTGTTGTAAACTGAAGTGAATTCTTAATTACCAGTGCTGTAAAAGGAAGGATGCATTGCGAGATTGCCACAGAATCATTGCAATACTGATATTATGATGTCCAAACTCTGTAGGCTTCTCCTCAATACTTCCGTCCCCTCCTGAGCCTCATGTCACATTCATTATTCATGAGTTTCTGCTTTCATACTGTTTTTATGGTTAGCCTTGAAATTTGGAGAATCTAATTTATATCAAAAGACATTTTTTTTTACAATGAGCTTTGTTAATGGCCTTCTGAAAATCAACGAACAATATCACTGAGAAGGCTGACACCTCTTGTTTATGAATTTTACTCATTCCAACAATTAAATTTAATTTTTAAATTAAAAACCTGCGAGAGGTAGTGGACACAGCCCAGCATGTCACAGGCAAAAAGCTCCCTACCAGTGGGGACATCTACAGGGAATACTGCCGTTAGAGAGCAGCAGCAAACATCAAGGATCTACACCACCCAGCACACGCACTGTTCTTGCTCTTACCATCAGGAAAGAGGTATAGGTGTCACAAGATTTGAACCAGCAGGTTCAGGAACAGCTGCTACCACTCCACCATCACAGTCCCCAACAACAAACTCAATCAAGGATTTATTTAAGGACTTGTAGCACTGTTAAAGGCAGCGCCACTGAAATAAATCAGTAAGTACCGTTTATTCAAACCATGCGTGTTCCTTTTTAGGGGAGGCGACAGGCTGCTATCGACAAGTCAGCAGGATTCATCTTGCTGCATGTTGTGGGTTCTAAAAAAACATGAGAACCTGTTCGGTGTCACCACTGCTAAAGGCAGAGCTGCTGAAATAAATGCTGTCCACACCAAGAAACTAAACCATTAATTGCCATTTATTCAAACCACGATGTCATAAAGCTGCTGTGAGGTGAGGCCTGGCCGTTCCCCTGGCAATGCGCTCCTGCAGCCTGGAATTTCTGGGTGGTGGGGGGAAAGATCCTGTTCCCTGCCGTGCTGGCTGTTCGCTCTAGTGATTCAGCTTGTCATGTGTGGGGTTGACCCAGCCTGCTACACCATCCCCCCTCCACCTCACCCCCAGAATCAGAGTCTCTTTGGGTGAGGTTTGGGAGATTGTCTGGGGGGCAGTGCCCTGCACCACAGTGTAGGGGCAGGGAAAGGCTCTGAACAGTCCAAGTGGGCTTTCTTGAGGCGGTAGAATGTAAACATGTCATGCCTGCCTCCAATGTCTAGAGTATATACAACCCCCTCCCTTCTCAGTATCTTGAAAGGCTCTTCGTAAGGGCACAGCAGGGGGTACCTGGTTTGCCCAGTCTTACAAAGATAATGTCCGCGGCTTTTAGTCATTGTGGGACGTGGATGGATGGCGTCCCATGGGTGGTGGTAGGATGTGGACGTGGGTAGGCGGTGTTGTTCTTCAGCCACAGTAGAACTTCCAGGTTCAGTGGTGGTTCTGTGGAGCTGAATTGGACATTGCTTGGGATTGAGAGTGGTGTACCATAGACCATTTCCGCCGATGAGGTGGGGAGGCCGTCTTTAGATGCTGTGTGGATGCCTAGCAGGACCCATGGGAGTTCATTCATCCAGTTGGGCCCATGCATTCGTGATTTGAGGGCTACTTTTAGATGCTGGTGAACACGCTCTACCAGCCCATAGGATTGGGAGTAGTAGGCGGTTATTTGGTGTAGCTGGCTGCCGCAATATTTGCCCATGGTCACTCAGAGGGAAGAGGTAAACTGGGCTCCCCAGTATGGTTATATGGGAAGGGACACCAAAACAGGAGACCCACTGTAAGGTAAAGGCCCTTGCACAGGTCTCTGTGTCGCAGGCCTGCATGGGCACTGCCTCTGGCCAACGTGTAAAGCGGTCGACCACAGTGAAAAGGTACCTCATCCCCTGACTGATGCGAAGGGGCCCTGCAATGTCCACGTGCACATGGTCAAACCTGTCCATTGCAGGCGGGAAATATTGCACTGGGTCTTTAGTGTGTCAATGAACTTTGGCTCGCTGGCATTGTACACAGGTTTTTTCCCAAAGTGAAACTTCATGCAGAAGCCCATGCCATATGAACTTGTCCGAAATGAGACAGACTGATGAGAGAGCCCATTAAATTGATTGAATATCTGCCGTCTCCAGGTCACGGGCAGGATTGGCCTGGGGTGACATTTAGACATATTGCACTGGAGTGTTAGACCTCCTGGATCTGATGCAAACTCCTCATTTTGTAGGCTGGTGATGGCAATGCGATATGCCTTTGTGTCAGCATCTTCAGCCTGGTCCCTAGTGACCTGAGCTGTGTCGATGCCACCCATCATCTCAGAGATCATTGGCCTGGGCAGTGCATCAGCTACCACATTTGACTTCCCTGCTTCCATGGTGGATGTCCAATATATACCTAGAGATGTGTGAAAGGTGCCATTGTTGCCTCACTGACAATGGGTCCAAGACTTTGCCCAGTGCCTGCACCAGCAGCTTGTGGTCCGTATAGGCGGTGAACACTCAGCCTTCGAGGATGCACCGGAAATGGCGTATGGCCAGGTACATTGCTAGCAGTTCACAATCAAAAGTGCTGTACTTCAGCTCAGGTGATCGGAGGTGTTTGCTGAAGAAGGCGAGTGGCCACCACTGGTTATCCACCCACTGTTGCAGCACTGTGCTCACTACCCAGTCTGTTGTTAATGACAGGGGTAAGTCTGGATCCGGATGTGCCAGGATCGTGGCTTTGGAAAGTGCTCTTTTGGTCTGCTCGAATGTCTGGAGTTGGGATCCTTGTTATACCTGCCTTAACAAAGTTGAAGAGAGGCCGCATGGTGGCTGCTGCTCCCGGAAGGAAGCGATGATAGAAATTCACCATCCCAGGCTTTTGAGGGTTTTGGGGCCCGAGAAAGTTCCAAATGGCCTCGAATTTGTCAGGCAAAGGTGTTGCTCCTTCGCTGGAGTGGTGGTGCCCAAGGAAGTCGATGGTGGACAAACCAAACTGGGACTGGAATGGGTTGATGGTTATCCTGAAAGTCTTCAGCCAGGCAAACAGGCATTTTAAATGTTCTTTGTGGGTCCTGACATCTAGGCTGGCAATGAGGATGTCGTCCAGAGTCACAAAAATCCTCTTCAGGTTTATTGCTACCACATCCATGAGGCTCTGGAATGTTTGGGCCATGTTTTTCAGCCTGAATGGGATTCTCAGGAACTCAAAGAGGCCAAACGGGATGATTATGGCTGTCTTCAGGATGTCATCCTGGTATACCGGGATCTGGTAATGGCCCTTCACCAGATCAACAATTGAAAAATCTGTGTGCCTTGGAGTCATGCAGCAAAGTTCTGTATGCGCAGGATTAGGTATCTGTCCGGTATCGTTGCATAATTGAGCCTGTGCTAATCTCCGCAGGCACCAGTCGCTAGAGTTCTTTGGGACCATGTGTAGTGGTGAAGCCTATGGACTGTTGGAATGGCAAACAATACCCAATTCCTCCATCATGGCAAACTTGGCCTTGGCTTGGAGGAGCTTATCCTGGGGCAGTTGCCACGCCCGTGTGTATACGGGTGGTCCAGTGATCTCAATGTGGTGTTGCACATCATGTGCTGGTTCCATATCGTGGATGTTGGGGTCCAGTAGAGCGGGGAAGTTGGCGAGCAGTGCATTGTACTCATGTTGTTCAAGAGCATGGACTCCCAAAGGCTGGAATGTGCGTTGATGCAGTGTGAGGTGGAAAACCTGGAAGGTGGCGGCATTAACCAGCTGGCATCAGTTGAGGTCGACCAGGAGTTTGTTTGCCTGGTGGAAATCCACTCCTAGGAGAGCCTGGCCTACTGGGGAGATGGTTCAGTCCCACCTGAAAATAGTGTTCCCAGTGTGAATGATGATGCAACGTGTCCCACAGGTGGGGATGGTTGAACCATTGGCAGCCTGTAGGGTTATGTCTCTGGCATTGTTCTACCACTCAAAGAACGTGGGGGAAACTAGCCTGATTTCTGCTCCAGTGTTTATCAGGAATTCCCGCTGGACCGTCGGTCTCAAAGGTAAAACAGGCCTTTTATGGTGCCAACTGCTGAGGCCACTTACAGCAGCCAACTTGCTCATTTTCCTACATCAGATTGGGTTTGCCAGGTGAAAAGGCACAGGGTGGGGGCCCACCAGTGGTGGTAGTAGTAGTGGCCTGCTGTTTCGTTGCTGCAGTCACTGCGATGGGGATGGGCTGCTGCGATGGTCGCCATGGAGGTGCACGAGGTGGCCCAGGTTTGTGCTGTTGCTCCCATTGCACAAATAGGCCGCATGTGGATGGAGTCGAGTTGTAGAATATAGAAGATCTGATCTGCTTTTCTTTCCACGAGGTGCAGTTCAGCAAAGTCCATGTTAGAGATGATGCCAGCATCATGCACCAACAACTTGGAAAGGAACAGGGCCTCAAACAAGAAGCACTTTACATGTCCATCTGCAAGGGCCACTAGCTCCTGCATCAGTTCTGAGGGGTTGCAATCACCTAGGCCCTGTGTGTTGAACACGTGAATGGCCGATTCATGCCAGCTAAGTTCAAATGACTCGAGCCAAAACTACTTAAACATCGTGAACTTGCCGTTGACAAACGGGATGACTTTCATTGCTGTGGCCAGCACTAGGGTGCTGACCACATGCCCAGAACTTTGTGTTCTCGGCTGTTATTCCTCGCAGGGCAAACTGTGATTCTGCAAGTCTCAGCCAGCTGTGTGACTGGTTTACCCAGAATGGTGGCAAGTGGATACTTATGGCGTAAGCTGCCGCGGGAGATCCATTAGTAGCAGCTGCTTGGGCTGTGGACAAGTCAGCAGGATTCATCTTGCTGCATGTTGTGGGTTCTAAAAAAAACATGAAAACCTGTTCGGTGTCACCACTGCTAAAGGCAGAGCTGCTGAAATAAATGCTGTCCACACCAAGAAACTAAACCATTAATTGCCATTTATTCAAACCACGAGCATTCCTTTTCAGTGGAGGTGACTGGTTCATGGGAGTGATGTCATAATGCTTTAAGGACTGGCAACACGTTCCTGCAGCCTGGAACTTCTGTGCGGTGGGGGGGGAAGCCCCTGTGCCCTGCCACACTGGCTGTTCGCTATGGTGATTCGGCCCTCCATGTGTAGGATTGACCTGGCCTGCTACAGACTCTTATTTTTACACTTTATTGATATTTTTTTCCATTCAATTTGTTTATATTCCTTCATTTCAGAATCAGAATCAAAATTTATTGTCATGATCAAGTCATGGAATTCGATGTTTTGCGACAGCACCATAGTGCAAACATTCATATTTATAACCATCTTACAACATTACCATATAAAAGTAAGGCAGTGTCTTTGGTTTATTGATAATTTAGGAATCTGATGGCAGCAGAGAAGAACCTGTCCTTGAGCCGCAATGTGCTTGTTTTTAGTCCCCTGTACCTTTTTCCTGATTGTAGCTGAGTGAAGAGGGCATGGCCTGGGCAGTGGGAGGATAGAGGTTCCTTTTTTAAGACACTGCCTCACGTAGATGTCCTCAAAGGGATGAAGTCTGGTGCCTGTGATGTCGCAGGCCGAGTTAACAAACCTCAGGAGTTTGTTCTTCATCTGAGTATTGGTGCCTCCATACCTTGGAGTGATGCAACCAGCCACAATGCTCTCCGTGGTACACCTATAGAAGTTTATGAGAGTCTTCGGTGACATACCACATCTCCTCAGGCATCTCACAAAGTATAGCCGCTGGCGAGCCTTCTTTGTGATTGCATTAACATGGAGGCTCCAGGACAGATGATCGGAGATGTTGACACCCAGGAATTGGAAGTTCTTGACCCTTTCCACTACTGAGCCCTCGATGAGGAATGGGTTGTGTTCCCCTAACTTCCTCCTGAAGTCTACAATAATCTCCTTGGTTTTGCTGACATTAAGCACAAGGTTGTTGTCATTACATCATTTAACGAGCTGATTAATCTCCCTCCTGTATGCTTCCTCATTGCCATTTGTAATTCTGCCAGCAACTGTGGTGTTATCAACCATCGTAGATGGCATTGGAATTGTGCATGGCCACACAGTCATGGGTGCTTAATGAGTAGAGCAGTGGGCTATGTACACATCCTTGGGGTGTGCCTGCGTTGATAATCAGTGAGGAGGAGACATTGTTCCTAATTCGTACTGACTGTGTTCTTCCAATGAGAAAGTCAAGGATCCAGTTGCAGTGTGAGGTACAGAGGCCTAGATTTCTTAGCTATTGACCAGCGCTGGGGGAATAATGGTATTGAAGGGGGAGCTGTAGTCAATGAAGAGCAGCTGTATGTATGAATTGCTGCATTCAAGGTGATCTAGAGCTGAGAGGAAAGCCAGCGATATTGCATCTGCTGTGGAGTGATTTCAAAGATAGACAAATTGCAGCAGAGTCCAGATCTTTGCTTAGGTACATATTCATTTTGTCCATGACCAGCCTCTCAAAGCATTTCATCACAGTGGAAGTTAGTGCTACTGGGTGGCAGTTGCTGAGGCAGCCCACAATACTCTTCTTAGGTACCTGGATGATTGATGATCTTTTGAAGCAGGTGGGAACCTCTGACTGCCACAATGAGAAGTTAAAAATGTTTCCGTGTATACACATCTTCTGAGTACTTTTTTTTGCAGTTCCGATAAGTGATAATGCTGTGTCGCCCATGGGAAGAATATTAGGGTTGTATGTGATGTCATGTATTTAGTCTGACAATAAATCTGACAAGGAATTTGGAACATGGCATTTTGTCCACACAGTATAACTGTAAAAAATGGCTTCAGTCAAAATTTACCTCCAGCTAAATACACGCTGTTCCTTTTTGGCAGGTTTTCTCAGGATCTTTCCCCAATTGTTTATTATTATTTTTTTTTAATTTAGACATACAACATTTCAGTTCATGAACCTGGATGGCATTAACATCAACTTCTCCAGTTTCCATTAAACCCCAATCCATCCCTTCATTCCCTATCTCCTTTCCTCTAGTTCCATCTCTTGTTCTCTCTCTCACTGTCACTCTCTTTCTCTCTTCCCTTTTCCCTTTGTCTCCTTTCACAGAGCCAAAATCAATTCTCACCTTTCCTCTTATCATATCCAATTAACACCCTTTGTTTGTTGGTCTGGACACCTCCTCTTCCCATTCTTCCCCCTTTCTCTCTCAGTGTTTATACAGACACCTGCAGGCTTTTTGCTTATGCCTTGAAAAAGGGCTCAGGCCCTGAAACATCACTAATATATTTTTAACTCCTATAGACACTGTGAGACCCTGGCTGAGTGTCTCCAGCATTTACTGTGTGTTTTTATCCAAGATGACCCAAAGGATCATTTAAATTGTGACATCTGGATGTGAGGTGTATGGAATGCAAAACATAATGGATGCCAGGAAGTACCTGTTCTACTCCCAAAGGATGTCTATTAAATGTCACAATCTGCATTATAAAAATATTTAAACTTTTTTATTTGAATTTTACACAATATGATGTAGATCTTGTGGAAAATCTTGTTTCCATGGAAGCTCTCTTTTGCGAGAGTGAAATAGATTAAATATATTTTCCAATATTCTAATATTGGCTCTAGCTTCAATGAATGCATTATTGGCATAACAATATGTGGCTGATAGAGAGACTTTGAGCCACTATCAGCTATTTTTAATATAAATCTAAAGCACTTTAAAATAATTGTATGGAAATGTATTCAGCAATGTTAACGCTGGAGCAATTGCCCATAATTACATCAAGAATGTGTTGGAAGTTCTTCAGGGTTATAAATTGAATTTGAATAAAAGCCCTACTTCAGCAACAATTGTCTGCAATTTTCAAACGACACATTTGGAATAGTTCTAGGAAATAATAGGTCTAACGGAATCATTACTTTTATGAATGACTTTGCAGTGCAAAATTTGTTTTACTGCTGCAATATTAAACAAATTGCTGGAGGAAGTTGGTGGGTCAAGCAGCATCTGACCATTCTCTTCAATTTCTCTTTACACCTAAAATCATTTGGACTTTCTCCATCTTGGTGCATGTCATAAGCTTCTTTTTCTTTGCCATTCCTTTCCACGTGCATTACTCATTGTTAATAGAAGACCAGATATGAGAATTATGATCTTAATTTGGGAATTTATTTGGTTTGAACCCTTCCCTTCAACAGGGTGCTGAGAGCAAGAAGGCCTTCCAATGGGTCTCTGATGCTGAATGCTTACTGATCGTACAAGAAGTTTGGATCTGGAGGTTGGATTGCTTCTGGATGGAACAGGAATGTGTGAGATTACAGACACTGCAAGAGCCCTGGAAGCAAACTCATGAACACTCAGGATCTCTGAAGGAACTCTCTTTTGCTTCTCTTTCTCTTATTGTTAGGGATACGGGCAATGCTCATGGCAACTCTTTGTTTGCCTGACAGCTGGCATAAGTTGAAATATTTCATCTATGTTACATTTTTAATCTTATCATGTGACAACAGAAGAAACCTAAAAGTAACTATCGCCTTGATACACCCATTCTTCTGATTTGCCATAGTGGTTGTTTCTGGTTCATATTTATTGAACTTTGTAATAAACTTCCACATACAGTAAATGATCCCAAGAAACTCTTGCATCATCTCTGCAGCTACATATTGATTTGCTTGACCTTCCTTACTCACAAGTACATGGTGGCACCAGTGATAATCTATGGATTACCATTTTTGAGGTCCGCCATTTTAATCAACTCCATAGCTCTCTGCAGGACCTCAAACTTCTCTTTATCTTAAATCACCTCTGGTTGTGCCCCCTCCCTTCTTCAGAATGTTCTGCCACCAGTCAGTGACATTTAGTTTCATGCACCAGAAGCCTACATTTCATACTGGATTCAGAATGCCTCCCTTGCCTCCAGCTGCTGGGCTCCTTTTCACCACCTCTCATATCTGCTCTCCAGTGTAATGTACAGTCTTGCCAGAAGCCGGACCATGGACTCCATTCCATGGAGAAATCATCACCTTCTCTTGTATTCAGAGCTAATCCTGGAGAGAATGAAAATATCATATTTTTTTTTTCCTCTGTTCCTATGACATTTAACGAGGCGATTTGCCCCAATGATTCCATCCCAATTTTTGGAGCATTCCAATCAGTCTCATTTCACCTCTAATTTAAAGATAATGGAAAAAAAACTGTTCTTGAACACAGATGTGCTGGCCCTTAGGTTTCTATACCTTCTTCCAAAATGTAGTAGCGAGAAGAGCATCAGAGCAAGGTGATGGAAGTCCTTTATGATGTGGCTACCTTCTTCAAGTAGTAACTCAGATAACTGTCTTCAATGGAGGTCAGAGCCCGTAATGGATCTGGCTATGCCTGGTGCCTTCTGCAGCCTTCTTCTTTCCTGGATTCCTGAATTACCAAACCAGGCTGTGATCCAGTAAGTCAGTATACCTACCACAGTGCATATGTAGAAGTTTAATTGGGTGTTTGACAACATGCTTACCTCCTCAGACTTAGAAAATAGAGTCATTGGTGTGCATTGTTCACGGTTGGCTTGAATGTGCTGGCCAGAATATAGAGGTTGGCACAACTAAGAGGGTTGAATGGCCTGTTCTGTTCTGTAATGTTCTATGTTCAAAATCCAATCAGTTTGCTATGTCTACGTTATTCTGGCATTTTCAATTCAAAAGCAAGAAGGAAAATGCATTTTTCAAGTGAAATTAACTGCAATTCTAATAGTTCTTAAGAAATAAAACAACTCCGTGACCCTAAAGGTCTCAAACAAACATCTGCAGTGCTTGAATGATATAGATGCTTTTATTTCAAAATATATTGCCCAGGAGGATAGACATCATTTGTGGAGATAATAGATCCATGATTTTTCATCAGGACTCAGAAATGTTAGAAATCAAACATGTTTTATGTGGTAATGTAAAGGGCGAGGGAGGGAGAGAACAAAGAGAATATCATTGTGGCCGTAAAGGGTCACTGAATGATGCATATGGTATTGATGTCAGCTGAGAGAGAGCAGTGAAGTCTTGTTAATCGCAATTGATCTATTTGGAGGAGATGTAAATAGAAAAAGGTGAATGAGAAAAGAAATGAGACAGAAGAGAAACAATGGTCGAGTACAGACGTTACAGTTAATGAAGATTTGAAAGAAAGTTAGAAATATACAGTAGATTAGTCAGCATCTGTGGAGAAAAAAAAACGGTTAAGTTTAAATGTGATAATCTTCATTAGATATGGCCAGTACTAAAATAACATAAGAACAATATTCATCTGAGATTGTTGAATTATTGTTATTTTGAAGACTGTTTTATGCCTTGTGAGAAAATGAATGTTACTCCTCAAGCTTACCCGAGAATTTCATTGGATGAACGTGAGGTCAAAGGCAGAGAATTTAGAGTAGGAGAGGAATGATAAAAAAATTCAAGACTCTGGGTTAGCCTTATGAATTTAACTGTAGTGTTTTAAAAATTAATGCCACAATCTCTGTTTTGTTTGACTTTGTTGAGGAAACCACATCATGAGTACCAAATGCAGTAGATTACATTGGAAGAGCATGGAAGAGTGCAGAGAGAGGTGCAGTAAAAGGGCTCATGATGACTTTCCACTGTTTACATGAGAATGTATGATTAGAAGGGAAGTGGCTGTTGTTGGAGATGAAAGTGAATGTTCCAGCATAAGCTTGATGGGGTGAAAGAGCACATTCTCCATCATTGAGTCATACAGCACAGAAATGGTTCATCCTCCCCAACACATCCATGCATTTTTATCCATCTACACTAGTCCCACCTCACTGACAAAAGACAAAGGAGGAAAAACCCAACACCCAACCCCAACCAACCAATTTTCCCTTGCAACCGCTGCAACCATGTCTGCCTGTCCCGCATCGGACTTGTCAGCCACAAACAAGCCTGCAGCTGACGTGGACTTTACCCCTCCATAAATCTTCGTCCGTGAAGCCAAGCCAAAGAAGAGTCCCATTTGCCCAGAATGAATTCAATGGGGACACTTCCTCACAGTATAGGCCCTTCAACCATTATTGTTGTGCCAACCCATATATTCCTTAAAAAATACTAAACCCTCCCTATCCTGTAACCCTCTATTTTTCTTCCATCCATGTGCCTGTCAAAGAGTCTCTTAAATGTCTCTAATGTTTCAGCCTCCACCACCATCCCCGGCAAGGCATTCTAGGCATCCACCACTTTGCGTAAAACAAAACCCTGATGTCTCCCCTCTCTTCACTTCGTACATATGACCTCTGGTGTTTGCTATTCCTGCCCTCAGAAACAGGTGCTAGCTGTCTACTTCTATTAAATCTCCTTTTAAACATAACAACAAAGATTTTTCTTCCTGAACACTTTTGGTTGTATTTTATAGATTTTCGGCTGCTGATCATGAAAGTGACCTCAATATTTTCCTATTGTGTACAATGTTTTAGATATAACCTATTCTTGTAATTTCCTGTCATATTTGAACTTTATTCCAAGCATACAAAGGCATGAAGTACAACATGCCATAAGAACTTCATTTTCTGCATTTGCACTTGGACTTTCACCCTTCTGATCTTGGTGCAGTCAGTGACGAACAAGATGAAAGGTTTCACCAGGACATTGCGACCACGGAAAAGAGGTATCAAGGGAATTGGTACCTATCAATGTTGGCTGACTATTGTTGGACACTGACACGAGAGGCATCAAAATGCTGAGTGCAAATGAAAGTCAGTGGCAAAACAATTTTTGGTCAGTTGAACTAACAAATGTCAGCAACATTATGCAATTAAACATGCAAAATTCAATAAAAGTTAATTGAATGTTTCTCCAATTTCCTTGTGGATATGGTTGGTGTAATGTTTAGCACAATACCTTTACAGCACCAGGGTTCGAACCTGGTGCTGTACATGATGAGTTTGTACATTCTCCTTGTGTTTGCATGGGTTTTCCCTGGGGGCTCTGGTTTCCTCCCACCGTTCAAAATGTACTGGGTGTGTAGGTTAATTGGGTGTAAATTGGGTGGCATGAACTCAAGGGCGAAGGTGGCCTGTTACCATGCTGTATGCCTATAAAAAATTACTGAAAATTTGAAATTATTTTTGTGTTCATCTTTTTATTATTTTTTTTAAATTTTTCACACTGTGAACCATATCAACAAAAATATGTACAAATGTATCTCATTAAATTTACACAGTGGTCTTTTCTCCCCTTCCCCCCCCCCTTTCCCACCCTCCCCTCTACCCAACCCTTTCCAAACTCTATAAATATTAAACATAGACAATAAACCATAAAACAATATTTTCACATAAAGGAAAATAAACAAGAAAAATGTGTCATCTATTTATTACACACCAAATCTAGTTGTTTTGTCTTCTTAATCATTTTCATTCTCATTTTAGGGGATGGAGGTCATTGGCAAGCTCTCTTTTATATGTTCCATGTATGGTTCTCAAATTTGTTCAAACATTGTGACTATATTTTTTTTAATTATATGTTATTTTTTCCAATGGAATACATTTATTCATTTCCATGTACCATTGCTATATACTCATGCTCTCTTCCATTTTCCAAGTTGACATTATACATTTTTTTTGCTATCGCTAAGGCTATCATAATGATTTTTTTTTTTTTTTGCACTTTATCCAATTTGAGGCCTAATTCTCTACTTCTTATGTTACTTTAAATAAATATCTGTTTTTTTTTGGTATGTTATTTTTTGTAATTTTATTTAGTATCTGATTTAATTCTTCCCAAAATGTATTTACTTTCGTATATGCCAAAGTTGCATGTAGTGTTGTTCCCATTTCCTTCTTACGGCGAAAACATCTATCTGATAATGTTGAATCCCATTCTTTTAATTTTTGAGGAGTGATATATACCCTGTGTAACCAATTATACTGTATCATGCGTAACCTTGTGTTTATCGTATTCTTCATAGTTCCAGAACATAACTTTTCCCATACTTCATTTTTTATCTTTATGTTTAGATCCTTTTCCCACTTCTGCTTAGGTTTATAGTTTATTTCATTTTTCTTATCTTGCAGCTTAATGTACATGTTGGTTATAAATCTTTTGATTATCATTGTGTCTGTAATCATGTATTGAAAGGTGCTTCCTTCAGGTAATCTCAAGCTGTTTCCCATTTTATCTTTAAATAAGGTTCCAATTGATGATATGCAAACATTGTACCATGAGTTATTCCATATTTATACTTCAAATGTTCAAATGTTAATTATTTCCCCCCAAAAAATTCCATTCTTTAGATTCCTTTTCTCTCCCATTCTCTAAAGGAAAAGATGTCTATTGTAAAAGGGATTAGCGGATTTTGGGTCAATAGTAATTTTGATATTTGATAATTCATTGATTTTTCCTTTCTAAGTGGATCTTCTTCCATGTATTAAGTGAATGATGCAGTACTGGTGAATTTTTATATTTCACCAACTTGTTCCGGTATCTTTTCCCCTATTTTATCTAGATCTATCTTAGTACAGTCTGGTTTTTCCCTTGTCTGGTAAAAATCTGATTAATACCTTAATTCAGTGGCTCTAAATAATTTCTAAAATTTGGTAACCATAAACCACCTTGATTATACCTCTCTGCTAATTTATCTAATGCTACCCTTAGATTCCTCCCTTTCCACAAGAACTTCCTTATTATTCTCTTTAGTTCCTTAAAGAATTATTCTGTTAAGGGAATTGGTAATGTTTGAAATAAGTATTGTATCCTTGGGAACACATTCATTTTAATCCAGTTTACCTTCCCTATCAATGTTAGCTGTAATTCTTTCCAATTTTCTAAGTCTTCCTGCAATTTATTTATTAGTGGCTGATAATTTAGTTTGTAGAAGTGGCTTAAGTTATTATCTAACCTGATCCCTAAGTATTGAATTGCTTGTCCTTGCCATTTAAATGGTGATTATTTTTTAAAATTCTGTATAGTCTGCATTACTCATTGGCATCACTTCATTTTTATTTGTGTTGATCTTGTACCACGATATTTCTCCATATTCCTTCAATTTCTTAGGTAATTCTTTTACTGATACCTCTGGTTCTGTTAGGTATACAATGATGTCATCTGCAAATAAGCTGATTTTATATTCCTTCTCCTTTATTTTCATCCTTTTTATTTTATTTTCTATTCTTATCAGTTCTGCCCAAGGTTATATTGCTAAGGTGAACAATGAGGGGGATAGTGGACATCCCTGTCTAGATGACCTACTTAATTAAAAGTGACTGGATACATATCCATTTCCTATTACCTTCACCAATGGACCATTATACAATGCTTTAATCCAATTTATATGTTTTCTGGTAAATTGAACTTCTGTAATACTCTAAATAAGTAATTCCACTCTACTCTGTCAAAGGACTTTTCTGCATCTCGAGCAACAGCCACTGTTAATTTCTTATTTCCTTGAATTGTGTGGATAATATTAACATGTTTGCAGACATTGTCTGCTGTTCGTCTTTTCTTAATAAATCCAGTTTGATCTTGCTTTACTATCTTAGGTACACAATTGACCAATCAGTTTGCTAATAATTTCACTATTATCTTTTAGTTTGGATCAAGTAGAGATATTGGTCTATATGATGCTGGTGTTAATGGATCCTTCCCCATCTTTGGTATTACTGTAATTATTGCTCTCTTACAAGAATCTAGCAAGTTTTGTGTTTCTTTTATCTGGTTCATTACTTCCAGGAGAGGAAGAATTAATAACTTTTTAAATGTTTCATAAAATTCTATTGGAAATCCATCCTCTCCTGGTGTTTTATTGTTCAGCAGCTTTTTAAATATATCCTCTATTGCAAATGGTTTTATTAGTTTGTTTTGTTCCTCTTCTTGCAATTTTGGCAGTTCAATTTTAGCAGAAAAATTCCTCTATTTTATCATCTTTCCCCTCATTCTCAGTTTGGTATAATTGTTCATAAAATTCCTTAAAGTTTTCATTAATCTCTGTTGGGTTATATGTAATTTGTTTGTCCTTTTTCATTGATGCCAGTATCATTCTTTTAGCTTGTTCTGTTTTAAGTTGCCAGGCTAATATCTTATGTGTTTTTTTCTCCAATTTCATAATACTTTTGCCTTATTTTCATTATGTTCTTCTCCACCTTGTACATTTGTAATGTTTTGTATGTAATTTTTTTTGTGCACCAATTCTCTCCTTTTCATTATGCAGGAAGAAATTACTAATTCATTTTCTGTACTTACTATCTCCCTTTCCAACTGCTCTATTTCCCGATTGTAATCCTTTTTCATCTTAGTCACATAACTTATTATCTGCCCTCTAATGAAGGAATTGCATCCCATAATATAAGTTTGTCTTTCAATAATCCTGTGTTTATTTCAAAATATGTTTTAATTTTGCATTCAATACACTCCCTAAATTCCTGTCTTTTAAGTAGCATGGAATTTAACCTCCATCTATATGTTCTTGGAGGGATGTCCTCCAGTTTTATTGCTAATAATAGGGCTGAATGATCTGATAGTAGTCTTGCTTTATATTTAGTTTTCCTACCTCTCCCTTGAATATGGGCTGACAACAAAAACATATTAATCCTTGAGTAAGTTTTGTGCCTACTCGAATAATATGAAAATTCCTTCTCTCTTGGGTGTTGCCTCCTCCATATATCAATAAGTTTCATTTCCTGCATTGATTTAACCATAAATTTGGCTACTTTATTCTTTTTACTTGTCTTTTGTCCAGTTTTATCTAACATTGGGTCCAAATTAAGGTTAAAATCCCCTCCTATCAATATATTTCCTTGTGAGTCTGCAATCTTAAAAAAAAAATATCCTGCATAAACTTTTGATCCTCCTCATTAGGTGCATATATATTCAGCAAATTCCAAAATTCTGAGAATATCTGACACTTTATCATTGCATACATCCCTGCTGAGTCTATTATTTCCTTCGCTATTTTGATTGGTACATTTTTGTTAACTAGTATGGCTACACCTCTAGCTTTTGAATTATAGGATGCTGCCATTATGAGTCCTCCCAGTCTCTTATGTTATGTTCCACTTCAGTTAGATGCGTTTCCTGCACAAATGCTTTATCTATATTTTTATTCTTCAATAAATTGAGTAGCCTCTTCCTTTTAATTTGGTTATGTATTCCATTAATGTTTATAGTCATATAGTTCAACATGGCCATCTTATATCTTGCATACATCACTTTTCCACCTCTTCGCCACCTTCATCCCCCTTTTCTCCATTTTCATCCCTTAGTTTTATTTTATTGCACTTAATGTATGACAACACATTTAAGACATAAAGTACCCCTGCAGTTCCCACATCCACTAATAACTTAACCCCAAAAGTCCCCTCCCTCTCTGAGTTGCCCCATACCTCTTACTGGGCAACCACAACTCCCCTTTTCATTTGGATTGTGATCTTCTTCACAGCGTTATCTGATTTTGCAGTGATGGTTAATCCCCCTCCACCCAGCCCTCTCCAGAAAACACTTTTTTTAAACACATATAACAAAGCTCTCTCCCTCCCCCCCCACCCCCTTACTCCCTTTCTTCCCTTCTCTTTTCCCTCTTTAGTTCTTTACATATACATTGTTTTTACATCTTTATATACACTTTATTGCCTTTCTTCATTCTTGTTACATCTCTTCATCTCTTCTCCTGACTGGCAAAGGTTGTGCGAATTCTTGCACTTTCTCTGGATCCAAGAACAGTCTGTTTTGCTCCCCGGGTATAAATATTTTAAGCATGGCTGGATGTCTTAATATGAAATTATAACCGTTTTTCCATAAAGTTAATTATGCTGTATTAAATTATTTCCTCCTCTTTAAGAGTTCAAAACTTGTGTCTGGGTAAAAAAAAATATTTTTGACCCTCGTATTCCAATTGTTTATTATCTTCTCTAATTTTATTCCTTACCTGTTCCAGTATATTTTCTCTTGTTGTGTATATCAACATTTTTCTTGATTTTTGATGTGCCTGTGGTTTTGGAGCTAATGCTCTGTGTGCCCTTTCTATTTCCATTTCTTCCTGAATTTCTGTTGTTTCCAGGACTTGCAGGATCCTTCCTTTTATAAATTCCTTCATGCCTGTGCCTTCTTCACCCTTCTTCAGGCCCACTATTTTTATGTTGTTTCGCCTACTATAATTTTCCAACATATCAATTTTCAGAGATAACAACTCTTGTGTCTCTTTAATTTTTTTGTCACTTTCTTCCAATTTTTCTCTTAAGTCATTCACTTCCATTTCTACAGCCGTTTCCCGCACTTCCACATTCTCTACTCTTTTCCCTATTTCTGTCATGACCAGTTCTAAACTTTGCATTTTTATCTTCTGTAGTTTTTATTTTCCTTTTAATTGCATTAAAATCTAATGATAACCATTCTTTTAGTGATCTCATTTGTTCTTCAAAATAGATTTCATCTATATTCTGTTCATCAGTCTTATCTTTTATTTCTCTTTGTCCATCAGTTTTACCTTCTATTTCTCTGTAAAGATCTTGGTCTTCTTCTTCCTCTTCTTCTGTGTCTGTATCTGTGTTTGTGTCTTCTTCTTCTCTTTGTGTCTGTGTCTCTTCTGTTTTTCCTGATGAGCTGCTTGTATCTCTTTGTTGGCCTCTTCTTGCTGTTCCTCCCCTCCTGGGCTGTTCGTCTGTTGTGCTTCCCGACATTGGTCTTCTTGTCGATCTTCCCTCTGTTTGTCTTCTACGTCTGGTTCATTGCACCCTCTTCTGCTGTCTTCCTTATCCTCCAGCTAAGAGCCCTGGTGTAGGACATCCCTCAGCTGCTCAGTTTGTGACAGCCCACTCCTTTGCTGAGCCCCCGACCTGCCGGTGTCCTCTTTCTCCTTTGATTGCGCACTGCCCACTTTTGTTTGGCTCTGAGAGCCATTTTTGTAGTGCACCGGCTGGTGGGTTGTGACTCTGTAGGGCAGGCACTGACCTCGAGGGTTGGGCATTCCTCATCACCACAGCATCCTGTTCCTTCCTGCAGGTAAGGCCTTCTTCTTTCTTCTCTGGTGACTTTTTTACTTCTTTTTTTTCCAGTTGTTCTTACTTTCTCCTTCTTGGAAGCCATTTTCTTTCTCTTTTCTTTATCTTTATTTACTATTTCTTGTACTCTATTTTTGTTATGCTTTGCTTTTTCCTAACTTTTTTACCTATTTTCCTGGAGAGGGCTGATTTTCCCAACCAGCCACTACTCCATCACAAGACTCCTCCCTTTGTGTTCATCTTGAAGTTGTCTATTATATTTCCCTTTTTTTCCCAGGAAACAAACCTTCTGAAAAAAAGAATTACTCTCGTGGGATGTCTCCTGTCTAGGTCACTGTCCAATGGGGACTATTAAATGGAATGAATGAAATAAACTTCACTATTTCTTCTGGCATATAATTTAGATATTAACTATTCTCTTGCAAAAAATTAAAATCCCCTCAGTTCCTCTTCATAACTGCTTCTTTCAACCTTAAATATATGGCTTCATCTTTTATACTTTTATTGTAGTGAAAAACATCCATCTATAATCTTTCTATACCTCTCATACTTTCATTTATTTCTATCTGGTCACCTATCAGCCTCATCCATTACAGAGAAAAACAATTTAATCTTATTTAATCTCACCTCAAATGTAAATTTCTCCAATCCACTCATCATCTTGGTGAATCACCTTTGCTTCTTCTCCAGTGGAATCACATCTTATCTGCAGTTTTGCAACTAGTGAAGTCGAACCAATGTTTTAAAGATGGAATGTAAAGTTCTGAATGTTCTATTCAATGTTCACTGTGGTCAATGAGAGTTTATTGTCATATGCACATAATTACAATGTACAGGTGCACTGGCATTCTTCCTTGCTGCCAAAGAGGTTATGTACTGTCAGTGTACCAGTACATCAGTAAACATTTAAGTGACCACCCATACAAGACAAAAAATGGGATCAAAGGATAGATGAATAAATATTCTAAATTGCAGTTAGAAGAAAAATAATGGTGTTGCCATTATGCAGTCAAATATTTTGGTGGTGCTGGGGCAGTTTATGATTAAGGTTAAATCAACTGACCTATGAAGACAGGCAGAGCTAATGCCTTCATTCCTGCCTCAACTTGCTGTGTTGCCACTTCAAGGACAATATGGACTTAACTCAAGGTCTTCTGTCCATTCAACATCTCTGAGTGCCCTCCATTTACTGTGTTATCCTTCATCTACTTGACCTTTACACTTTACACTTATGAGGATTAAACTTCATTTGCCAATTCATTGCTCAATTTCCTATTTGATTTGTATCCCACAGGAGCATTAGACAATTTTCCTTGCTACCAAATTTTCAGTCAAAAGAAAATATAATAGTGGGGGAAATCATCTTTGACCCTTGAGGCTGGTGAGGTGAAAATTAACAAGAGAAATGTGTCCTTGTTCTGCGTGGGAGGAGGGGAACTGAGAACAGAAGTGTGGAAGTGGAACAGATAAGGATTAAAAAAAGTCTGTCCAATATGCTGGATGAGAAGCTGTAGTCAAGGGAAAAGAATGGCATCATCAAAACATGGTATCAAAAGTCCCTCTATCAGAAGACATTTTCACACAGAATTGTTGTAAATATTGCCTAAGGAGGACTCGGCAGTATCCTGTCTTCAAGCTTGACCCGGTCGTTCACAATGAACTGAGCAAAGTCGGAAAAACACAGAGGCAGGGTATAATTTCACACAGAAGGCTAGCCTTCTGGATCAAAAATGCAGGTCGTGTGACGCCACAGCATCGACATCCACTGTGATGTAAAGCATATGCATCTGACATATCCTTCAACAAAAATAATGCTACTAGTTGTGAATATGTTTACCATCATTAGAGCACAAGCAAATTTCATGTGTGCCGTACAAGACTTCATGGTACCAAAGTTCATACCAGTTCATTGCCATGTTGTTAAGTAATGGTTAGTTACCAAATCCCCACTTTTGCCTCAGCAGATCACATTTCCCATTGAATCATCACAGACATTGTGTGTCATTGCAATGTCAGCTTCCATACCTGATGTGCCCGGAGTGAGGTAAGCAGCTTTCAGACAGTGCAGTGTTCCAGGGCTGTGACTAGGAAAATTTCCGGCACAAAAATAACTCCCCCAGCCCCCATTCCGAGTTTGCATTTTTCAGACAGAAGTTGTCCCGTCATAATGCTAAAAATGTTCCTGAATGTAACAGCTGTCTCGAGAAACTGGAAGAATAGAATAGAGTTCTTGCGGTTGCAGAATGAGAGGAGGGCTAGTTCAAATTTGGGTGGAATGGTTAGCATAGCAGTTAGTGCCATGCTGTTACAGCCACAGCAATTGTGACCAAGGTCAAATCCCACACTGTAGATCATTTTTATGTTCTCCCCAGGTCTGTGTAGATTTTCCTCAGGGGCTCCAGTTTCCTCCCACCGTTCAAAAACGTAGCCAGGGTGTAGATCAATCAGGTGAAACTGGGGGCATAGGCAAATGAGCAGAAAAGGCCTGTTATGTGCTGTAGGCCTAAATTAAAAAAAAAAGTTTCTATGCATGTCTTGAAATATATTTTGTTTACTTACTTATCTCCAGAAGTGGAGATAAAGCATAAATGTTGTTAAAATCAAACCAAATTTTACCATCCTTTTCACTGTCTGGAGATATGAACAACTTCTCTGCAATAACATGAGTATTTTTATTGAAAGAATCTAATTAACTTGAATAATAGATGAGAAGAAACCTTTTGTTTTATTTATGTGCCACTGTTATAACTCAATATGAAGAGCCACATATCTATTATGCTATATTGTACTGGGGATGGATGTGAATCAAAGTAGATCATTTCAAGCAAACTATTCAATTATTTCAGATATGTTTGGCTCATTTAGCATTATGACAAAGCTCTTCAAATTGCAATATGAGGCCTTTTCTTCTGGGTAAAATATTACAATTGACAAAAATCCAAGGTTGAATCCTTTGTCTGTGAAACATTTATTAATCCCAGGTGAATAATAGGAAAGTTATACCAACAACTAGCATTGAAAAGCACCTTTAAAATTGTATACAAGCTTGCAGTAAAGTTAATCTCACTGTCTCCAACTAGTCAAATAGCTAGGGTTTCATTCTCTGTCATGATTTAGACACAGCCAGATGCAATGCTTGTGATATTTTTATATAAAGACAGGATAAAGAACAACTATAATAAACCCTCTGCCAAAACATATAATTTTACTTTGAAATCAAGTACAAATCAAGTACAGGCATGGTTGGCATAGCAGTTAGTGCAACACCTTTACAGCACCAGCGATCGGGACCAGTGTTTGAGTCTTGTTCTGTCTGTCAGGAGTTTGAATGTATGTTCTCCTCGTGACCACATGTTTTTTTTTTTCTGGGGGATCTGGTTTCCTCCCACCATTCAATGAGTACCAGTGGTGTGGGTTAATGGGGTGTAAATTGGGGGGCATGAAATCGGACCAAAATGGCCTGTTACTGTGCTGTATGTCTAAATTTAATTTTTTTTAATTAAAGATTACAATGAGAAGGCTCTGAGTACAGTTATCACTGATGGAAGCATACTCTACAAGACTGAACATGCATGGGACCTAAACATGATCTTGGGGGAGGGGGGTCTTCATTCAATAGGAAGCCCTCTTGGGAATGAAATTCAGCAATGCAAGAGTCCCATGAACTTGGTTTTGGTAGAACCTACATATAGCATTACTGAACAAACAAAACAAATTAGTCAGGGTACAGCATATGGAATGGATTGGGTAGGCAGAGGGAGAATTGGAGGTAGCCAAGAAAGGAGACAGTGTATAACAGTGATGGTCAGATGTTGTGGAATTCATATGCCATGAAGTAGATAGTTGGGGATTGTGAGGGAGATGGGGGTGTAGTGTGGTTTTTCAGCTGGGCAGGTCATTGGTAATTGAGGGAAGGGCATCAGTCAGATTAGCACAAGAGGTGGGTGTGAATCTGAGTAGGGTGGAGTGGCAAATGTGACTGAGAACCCAAGGACAGCAGTGAAGTGTTAGGGGATGATGGATGGTGAACGTTGTGCTGTAGCCACGAGCTATTCAAAAGAGATACATACATGTAGTGTAATCAGGTTAAGCTCTGTGTTTTATTGGGGGCTCAGGCCCTACTTTTATACATGCACTGTTCCCACTATTGCCCCCCTTTACTGACGTCATGACCCTCATAACAAAAGCAGGTTTCTGTGCATGGGTACTTTCCTGCATAACAATGCCCTTCTTCCCTGCACGCTGTCCCTGTCTGTTGGCTGTGCAGCAAGGCCAGTGCCATTTTGGGGTCACTGGCCTTTAAGCTGCATTTGCCATTCACCTGCTGGTATGCATGTTGGGGCCAGTGTCGCTCCATGGGCTGCTGGCCTTTGGTTGTGCTCACCGCCTGGAGCGCTGGCTTGATTGCCACCGCAGCGGGCCACCAAAGTGCAAGATGTTTTTGGTCTCTGATGACACTGCAAGGAAGATTTATCTGGAAAGCAATAGACACCTTGAGATTTCACTTCAGATTCCCAGGAAAAGGCTTTGAAATTAACATCTCAAGCTTCTAGTTAAGGCCAGGTTCAGTCCCAGAGACATATGTGATTTGGGCAAAATTTGAGAGAACTGCATTCATAATTTCCTCATTAATCATTGTACTTAATTATTTTGAATGTTTCCATCGGTTATCCATTAACCTAATGGATAAATGAATGTGAAAATCAAAAAGTTGCAGATGCCAGAATTCTGAAATAAAAAAATACACTCAGTAACTCAGGTAGCATCTGTTAAAACAAAATAAAATTAAGACTGCAGGTTGAAGGTTCAGTATATCAAAAATAAATCTCATAAACATACCTTTCTTTCTGAATGACACTTCAAACACATTTCTGCCAGGTGTGTTGTGTCACCCTTTGACCTCTTTGTGCAAGATGGTTACATCATAAACTTTCACCCTCATAAAAGTGGGAAGATGGTTTGAAAGATAACAAACATTCCGAACTGATTGATGGAAAGTAATTAGACCTGGAAAAATGAGGTGCAGAATGTATCTGGAACCTCATCTTCTGCTCCTAATGGAGCTTCCTCAACATCAGTGGGGCAAAAGGCAGGCATGGGGACTGTTTTGCTGAACATCTATGCTCTATTTGCAATGGCCATACTGAGATTTCAGTTGTTTGCCATTTCAAACCCCCTTCCCATTCTCATTCTGTCCTGGACCTTCTCCGTTGCCAGAGTGAAACCTAATGTAAACTAGAAGAACAACACCTCATACTCTGCCTGGACAGTCTACATCTTAGTGTATAAAATAGAATTTTCTCATTTTAGATAATGACCCTCTCTCTTAATCTGTACTACTTCCCCATTTCCCTTTTCCCCTTTCTTTAACCCCCTTATTTATCACTTTTTTCCACCAAAACCCCACCCATTCTCATCCTCTCTCCTCTTTGGTTCCATCCTCCTCTACCTCCATCTCTTCACTTGAATTTTCTGCTCTTCCTGCATCCACCCCCCCCCCCACCCCAAACCAACCAGTTCTATTTGGTCTCTCTTTATTGAAACATTCTCATTTTTCACACATTAGATTCAGCACAGGAAGCCTTTGTCTTCTAATCACCACTCTACCCTGCATGACTCATCTTCCTCCACCCAAACTGTTTTTAATTTATTTTGCCTCTCTCTCCCTTTTTATGCCATCTGCAAATCCACTGCACCTGCTCATCTGTCTGGTTCACCAAATCCTTGTCAGCCCTTGTTCTCCTCTTGCTAATCTGTCCTCTTTACGCTGGCTTCTCTTCTCTACATCCCCAGTCTTAGTGAAAGGTTTCGGACCCAAACATCGACTATTATTTTTACGCGCTTGACCCACTGAATTCTTCCAGGTGACCGTAATTAGCTGCAGAATATATCTACAGTGTGATACGTTGTGATTTGGAGAGAAGCATTGGCATAACCCTGATCATATTTTGTTCAGAATGAAAAACATGAAGGGACCATGTTCAAAGCAACAACTAAGCCAGGGATCTTCATCATGCTCAAGTGTCTGGCAGATGGCAACACCTGACCTCTGCAATGCCTACCTCAGCACGATCTATGGTTAACTCTGATTATCACCAATGGAACATCTTAATAATATTGGAGTCCATGAGAATGAGGGAAAGGGCAAACCATTCAAGAATAAAGTGAGGAAAATTTTCTTCTGGCAACTTGTAGAATTCTCTAAAAAGATAAACATTTTGAAGCTGAATCATTAGACATATTCACAAAGATGTGTTTTTTTTTAGTGGGGGCAGAGTACATGAGGGATATGGGGACACATTTGTTTGGACAGCTATAGCAGGCTCAAGGGGCTGAATGGACTCCTGTTCCAATGTTTCTTTGTTTCTGTGCTGGCATTGATCTATTCAGCTTAAATAATTCTCAAGCATAGTACACACATAAACATGCAAACCATGAGGCAGAACTACAAATCAATCTGGAATACATCTTCAATACAACCAGCCTATTGAATTGCAATCTCCTTCACATCAGAGTGTAGTGTGGTCTTCATATATCATAAACTAAAATGTTTGTCTTAATCATCCAATGTCCTAACATCTGACATTCACTCATGAAAGATGGATGCATTGTAGATTTGTCAACAAAAATAATTATGACAGCTATTTGAATGCATTTGCTTGAAGACATGATCAAATTAGATCTAAGTTGGACATTACTGAAATGAAGTTCTTTGTCATTGAGGAAGTTTATCAAAAGGATATGCATGGTGAAATAAGCGGTCAATTGCACTTTACACTAGAGTGAAATCAAATCATTTCCACTAGATTCCAGAATTAAAAGAAGGTGCCTTGTTCATAAATAGAGAGTAGCAGCTACTAGTCTGGCACAGTAGAGGACAGCCTGTCAGGTCATATTTCAAACAAACCTGTTGGCAATTATCTAAAACCCAAGACATGGAAGCATAATGTCACAATGACCTTTCCTTTCACCCTATGACTTCACACCTCTGATAATGTGGTCTGGGTCAAGCAGATGGTTCAATTTTTAAATATCACCCTGTCAGGAATTTCAAATGAAAAATTGGTATTGGCAATAAACACTTGTACGTGACAGGTTGATCAACAATATCCAAAGCAAAGTAGAAAACTAGGAAGAAAACTTACAGCTCAATGGTGGAAAGCAAGTCGAGTGACTCCATTGGTTTCAATGTTAAGACTCTAGGTTTTTGGACTAAATAAAAGAAAGGTTATATAATTTCCCCAGTGATTAAACAGATCTGTCTGCATTTGTGCCTAATTTAGGGAACCAAGATAATGTGCTTATGCCGTTGAACTGGAGGTTTGGCTATAAAACAATTTAAAGTGTTTGAGGTACTATATCTCACAGAACTGGACCTAGGTGAGTACTCTGGAACTACATAATCAGAATCCACCACATAAATGAAGCAATTTTAAAGAAAATAAATAGGATTTGAAAAGCTGTCATTTAGTATTAGAGTTTTACATATATTTTACAATAATTTAGAAATAACAATCAATTGTGTTTGGCAGCTGGCAGATCCCTAAAAGCAAAATCTCTACGGGGCACTACTGCTTTCTCTGACATACTGTTCGAGGAGTCAGCTGTCTGTTCAGCAATAATGCCAATTATTATTCAATAGTTAATCAAATTCAGTACTCCAATATTGTCATGCTCAAGCACTGTCCAGAAGTAATATTGTGATACAATAGAAGTAAAAGAATCAATCTTACCTGAGCTTCCATTAGACATTTTCAAACGAAGCAAGCCCAGGAATTCTCACACATTGTCACAATATCCTCAGTCTCACAGGTAAGGCATCACTAGTAAGGTTATCTCTCCACAGAAAGCCCACAGAACTGCTCCTTCAAAGTCATGTCATTGGCAAGAGTCACACTTAGCAAAGTTAATAGTCTGCATAGATTTAATACAAGTTGGCCCAGGATATAATTGTTAGAATTCTTTAAGGCAATGTATTAACCTCAGATTGTTTTAACTACTTAGCTTCAGAACAGGGATAGTTATTGAAAATAAAAGTGTTTCATTCCATTTTTTCTCATCCTAGTCATTGCAACAGTCCGTATCTCCATGCAATAAGACCCAACTTATTAGATTGGAAATGGTACGTGGCTCTGATATTTTTGTCACCTGTCTACTGGGCAATGAACATCTTGAGCAGAAGGTAGTCCACCTACCAAATAATAAAATTTTAACAGCATTTTCAGCTCTGGTTTCTCTAGCACTAACATAATGAACATTATCATTAATCACAAACTGAATTAAACCAGCAACTTAAATACTGTCAAAGGTGTTTATTTTTTGTGGTACCTTAAGTCATTTCTGTGAATACCATTGTCAATAAGGTATGATGTGATAGCTCAATTTGTCTGCTTCTGTCTAGTTTCAGCAATATTCAACATTCAAGATTCCATTTATTGTCATGTAATAAAAAGTGTCATATTACATGAAACTGCCTTTTGTCTGCTGAAAGACAGACAGATTTGCCATCAGCAGAACTTCCCTGGAGTATCTCTTGCACAGTCAGAGAGGGAGAAGCAAAAGAGAGTTCCCTCTCGAGTCACTGAGTGTCCGGGGATTTGCCTCTAGCACTCCAGCAGCCTCTGCAGCCACTTCTAAAAGTTCCTTAATTCTATTCCAAAATGGTTTCACTGTTGCACGTAACCAAGTAGAGTGTGAGAAAGAGCCAACTTGCTTATGGTACCTAAAACATAAATCAGAAGAAATAAACGTATATTTCCTTAACTTCTCAGGCATTAAATATAACTGGTGAATAAAGTTATAATTAACCAATTTGTATCTTACATTTACAATTTTAATCATACTATCCTCACTATATAGTCATCCAATCATCCTGAGAAATAATTATAGATAAATCTCTTTCCCATTTTAATTTAGATTTATGAATTTCCAGTTTAGGCACCACATTCTGTAGTAAAGCATACACCTCAGATATAACTCTCTCTTCCCCCCCCTTCAGTAAGTAAACTTTCAAATTTAGACGACCTAAGCAAGGATTGAAAATTATCTAAACTCATAATTGCTCTATTTGTTGAGATTTTTTTTCTCTATGATAACAACAATTGTTATATACATTGTACAATGTATTTCTGCACAAACATTTTTACTCGCTTCAGCTGAGCAGATACTTCTTGAAGAAAACAATGACATCAATAGTTTACTTTAAATTCAATTAAAAGAGATAATAAATACAGAAAAAAAATCAATGGATAATTAATATTCAGAGTTACCATGGTGCAAGAAACAAAAATGGTGTTACAATAGTGCAGGCAGTCCTTTTGTGATGTTTGCATAAAGTCATCATTTGCAGGCACTTTCTGCAGCTGTTTTTCTGACAACCTAAACTGGTTAAAATCCTCTGCAATTAATCATTTTTAGTATTCACGGAAAAGTATGCTGCAATGTAAAAAAAAGATGCAGCATCCCACTTTAATTGTGTACATGGCATTCCTAAATATTAATTTGATCAATTATTCACATGTGTGTTCAAAATAATAAAATCTCTATTGACCTGCAGAACCTGGAAATCCAATAAATTGACAATTCAAACAACTGTAAAGGAACCTTGTAGCAAGGATATCTCTTGACATTGGCAGCAGTAATTTCTCGTTCTTCTATTAGACAGAATTGCAGGATATTTCATAGTGTTCTGAGGTGACAGTTTTGGGATTAATTCAATTTGCTCATGCCAATGACATTAATAATCCAAATTCAGCCTTTGCTTGTAGAAGTAAAGGCAGAGTTTGTAGGATGCTGAACACATGCCCACATGTATATTGATCCTCCATTGTGATTGAACTGAATACTATAGCTTTCTATGCCCCATCTAAAGGAATCCAGTACCTAGCAATATACCTGTGAGGCTCTCACTGCGATTGAGAGTTAATGCCACAAGTGCACATTTCTCTAACACTAAGTAAAGCAGTAGTTCCAAGGACTTGCTCACATGCCGCCACTATTAGTTTGTGAGATAAAAGATTGAAAGGTATCACTGTGACCTCAAGTACTTGAGATAATCTCTACGTCACAAAGTCTTCTTATCACAAAAGATCAAAGCATATCTATGAAAGGCGGCTTTTGTTCTTTCTCATTGTTTCTTCTATTATAGTCACATATTCACACTTTTTGAAAATAATCTTTTGCTTGAATGTGAGAAAATGCACATTTTCAAATTTATACCCAATGTCATTCCTCCATTTATCAGACAATTTGTCATCTCCTTTCAGTACTATCTTTTAAACATTACTCAAAAGCACGACACAAAAAAAGAAGTCAGTATGTCCTTCATTAAGAGTCAACAGCATAATTCAGCACCCTTACAACATTCAAGTGGTAATGTTCCCAATATTGACCTAGCTTCCCCATGCCATGACCTTGGAGAATAATCCAACGGTGGATCTTATCTTCCTCTATGACTTCAGATAAAATAAAATTAAGAAAAAACTGTTCTTTTATCCATGTTAACTTCTTCATGTTGAAGCATCCCATAATTCCCAACAATCTATGTTCCTTAAATTGTTCCAGCATATTTTCTTTCAAATTCAAACTCACTCAGTCCTAAATAAGGTTCAAGATTCATTTTATTGTCATGTAATAATACATTAAAAATGTAATATACATGATACACTTCAAATTTTGTCTGCTGTAAAGCAAACACAGTTGTCAAGAGCATTGCCCAACACACCTAACTATAGGAGGAAGAGAAGCAAAGGAGAGTCCCTCAGAGACATGGATTCTCCTCCAACACTAATGCAGCCTCTGCAGCTGCACAGACTCCAATTCAAACCATCGGCACCTAGAGCTCCAGATCCGGAAGCCTTCAACACTTGGGACACTTTAGGGGCCTTTTTTTCCCTCAGGACCCTCTTGAATCCAAGTTCCACTACCTGCCTCACATGAGCCAGTCCTAGCAGCTCACAGCCTGTGTGGATCATTTGACTACAAGTCACCAGCAGCCCACAGGCTGTGCAGGTCCTTTGGACGCAAGTTTCCAGCAGCTCGCAGCCTGTGTGAGTCCTTCAGCTGCTGAGACCTTCATTGGTCTGCTGCCTTGATCGTCATCCTGTAAGATCACCTCATATGCTTCTCTTTCTCAACAGGGTATTTTCTTCCAATTTCTGTCGCCCTGCACCAGCTCGCTACTATCGGATAGCAAGAAGGTTTTTTTTTGAAAGGGGACGTCATTTGCAAGGCCAATATTTATTTCCTCTTCCAATAGCCCTTGAGAAGGTGAACAGAAGATTGTGCTCTTGAGCTACTTTGTACAGTAGAAATAATTCCCATCATTATTAAATGTGAATTTTCAAATTGTTTGACCAATATGTTGATTTCATGTTATTTTTTTGCAGCTACATTCAACTAAATGGAGGATAATTTCACCACACTATGAATTGTAGATAATGAAATGGTTTTTTTTTTTGCTAATACAGTGATACTCCATATAATGAACTTGAGCATAATTCCAAGCATTGGTAATTTGTGATGCAGGGGCAGTAATCTTGCCCCAAAATCAAATAGGAATATTTATTTTACCAGCTTTCATTGCAGGAATGTTGCACAAAAGGTACTGTTATTTGAATACAATAAACCAAGGGCATAATTTCCCGCTCAGTGAAATGTTAAACTCTCCTGAGAAAATGATACAAGTTCATTCTTCAAAGAACTGATTACTGTTAAATGGCAGCACAGCATCATCAAATTATCATTGCCATGTTCTGAAGTACAGTCACTGTTGCAGCAAACAAGTTGCACACAGAAAGCTCCTACAAATATGCCCAAGTGGCGAGATGGTTCGGGGGGGGGAGGGTTGTGTGGTGGTGCATATCTCTTATAGGGCAGCTGCAGGAAGATGGCACCATCGGACTTGCTGATTATCTCGTTGCTTAGGCCACAGCTCGCATCCCAGGCAATGTGATAATGTCACCGCCGCGCAGGGCAAAACTCCCGTTGGCCTTAAAGGGGCGCATGTGAAATTCAAATAAAGCAGTTCATCTGAAACCCCACTGAGTCCTGTGGTGTGTTTCTGTGCATGTAGCTACCGTTACATTGGACCCTTTCAATGCTAGATCTCCATATGATCCAGAACACTAAAAGACTGCTCTGATAACCACCAGGGCAGAGGTGTGGGCCATGAGCCTCACCTATGAAGAACTGAGAGTACCTCCCACCTGATGATTAAGTTCTTCCCTGTTATTGAGAGGGAGCACCTTGCCCACAGACCCAAGTTCTGGTGGACTATTGTGATCTGCTCTGATCAAATTTTGTTGCATACCTTGGCTCCTCCAAACCAGATCAGTAACACATTCAGATAGTCAGATCTGGCTGTGAAGGGGATGGTGAACTGGTCAGACTAGTTACTGAAGAGCATTGCCTCACTCTTCTTTGTGTTTCTCCAGACTCAAAATGGCCACAGATGTTGATCAGTCAACATACTGAACAGAAGATGGTACATCATCCATGTACATTGTCCTGAGTGACTCTGTGCCTAGCAATGTCACTCCTTTTATGCCTTCATCCTTCCTTTCCTGGATTCAGCAAAGGACTCTATGATCACACAAATAAGACTGGAGAAAGCAATCCCAGAGAAGCTGTTTGTTTCACAGATATTGATTTGGACGGCGCTAAATGTAGAGCCGATTAATCCCCAAAGCCCATTTTGGAGAGTGCATCTGTCATGTATATGTGCACTATCTGGTCAAAATTCTTCTCCTGGTCTAAGCTGACAAGGCAGGAGTCTATTACCCCTGTCCTGCATATAAGCAATGGTATCCATGAGCAGCGTGAGGCAGTCAGAGAGTTTTGTGCTTGGAACTCTATAGGTCTGGTTGGGTTGAATCACCTGCCCCAGGGCAGACTTAACTCAATTGTGATGGCTTTGGATATTTATCAATGATATAGGACTCCACTTCCTGATATCCACCTTCTTCCCTTTCTGTTTGAAGATGAGGGTGATGATGCCCTTCCTCATTGAGTCTGACATTCTTCACACCAGGAGCAGCATATAGTATACTTCCAGCGGATCCACGCCCAGCCAGTCCCACGGAGCAGTGTACAACTCAGCCAGTAGGCTGGTGCTTCTGGTTGTTTTACTTAACCCCCAAGGAATGGATGGAGTCCATCAGCTCTCCCAGGGTAATTGGCTAGTCTAGTCATTCCTGCTTGCTGCCGTCTAAGATCTTCATGACAGAAGACAGAAAGTTTTGGGAACCCATTCTGTCTGTTGTCTTAGTGTTGTACTGTTTGACATCAAAAGATCTGCTGATCGTCTGTATACCTGTCTGCAAAGATGTGACTGAGCCATCCTGTTCCTTAAGGCTACAAATCACAGAACTCCCTCTGTGAACTTTTTGGAAGAAGTGTGAGCTCCACTGTGCAGACTCTGGGTCAGTAAATGATCTTGGAGGACTCAGAGGTGAATAGCAAGTCTTGCTGACTTTTCACATCTTGGAGTTCCTCCCTCATAGCTACCCCTCTTGACTGCAGAAGGAGGAGTTGCTGCAGGTCAATCTGGAGTTGGTTCTCTGCCTCTATCTTGCTCTTTGAATACCCTTGAGGATAACGAACCTCTTGATTTTCTCCTTGGTCACTTCCCACCATTCCACTGGGGAATCAAAGAAGGATTTCACAGTTCTCCAACCAGCATATTCCTGTTGTTCCTTTACGTTCTCTGGGGTCAGCAACTTCATGTTAAGGTTTAATATTCCCCTGCCCATCTTCTGATCCTCCTGTAGATGACAGGAGGCATGAAGGAGGCAGTGGTTAGAGAGGCAGTTGGCAGTCCTGACCGTGATGACCTTCAACAAAAAGACAAAGTCTTACTGAGACCAGGTTGAACGGTCTGATCGTGACCAGGTGGACTGCGGCTGTGCTCCACCTGCAGGGTTGCTGAAGATGTCGCACAGATGCACATCCTTTACCATCTCCATCAGGAGTCTGGAGGAGCTTAGCAGCCTGCTGTCAGCACTGCCTGATTGTCCAGCCTCATTGATGATGCAGTTGAAGTCACCAGCCAGAATTGGCATAGATGTTGCCAGCAATACTGGGAGCTGCTGGAAGATGGCCAACCTGTCACTCTGCATGGGCGAGGCATATATTTTGATCAGCTAGAGTGAGGTGTTGCATTACACCTGCATTAGGAGATGCCCCGCAACCACCTCCTTAACCTCAGTGATGCCCAGTCCGGATGCACGACAATTGTTCCTCTATGACCATACCGACCAGAAATTGTGGCAGCATTGCGTACATATCCGATAATTCATGAGGTGTGACAGCCCACACTCCTGGATGCAATTGCATCTGCCTTGACATAGACAAGGTATTCTAAGGCAATTACACAGCACATAATGCTGTATATTGAAGGTTGATATTTTAATCTCTATAATTGTTTATTGGAGTCTCCAGTTCACAATCTTTACAATCTAGTGTCATTCAGCCTGATCTATTATGCACACCCCTTTGGTGAACTACAGCACTGATTTCAAACTCAGGAACAGGGGATGATCTTCCTCTCAGAGTGGATGGTGAAGATGGTGATGTTGTGGGGGGGGGGGTTGGGTGGGGGCGGGAGAGATGTGGCTGTACTCCTGCTTCTCCATCTGTAGGCTGGTTTGTATTCTTTTTTTTCCTGGAGGTTGGGTGGGTGACTGCTTCTGCACTGCCCCTTGTCTGCCAATGAGAGCTGGATGGCTCTTGATCTCCCAGAGCTATGGTTTGCTGACTGCTGTACATCCCAATTTTGTAACCCATTGTCCTCCTTTATCTTGGCACTTCCTCTGCATTAGTCTTATGCTTTTGCTGGCTTTCTCCTCAGATGACAAGAGATTGCTCACTTCTCTTTGTACTTTAACCCTTTTCTTCCAACTGCTTGCAGTGTCGGTTGCCAGTTTCTTCCAGGTGTTTTTTTGGGTTTCCTTTATTTTCTTCACCATCTGCCATTTTTCCTCCATAGCTCCCCCTCCATTGACACTGCTTCCTCGGGGGAGGGGCCACCAGTCTTGTGGCTGGTGTTAGAGGGTTAGAAGTGGATGAGCTTGAGTCTTCTTGTTCCCCCAGTCCCCCTGATCTCAGTCTCTTCTGGGATCTCTGTCATAGTTGAGGTTGGGTTGGGGGGGTGGGTGGGGGGGAATGACCTCACTGTGGGTTGGTGATTTTGGCACTTTGTCCTCTTATTGTCTGTGTGTAGGCGCTACATGTTTTGGGTAGGGTCTGTATATGTAGTTTGATTCCCCACTCTAATTGTAGCACTTGTTACCTTCACAGCTCTTGGTCTGGTGCGCTTCCTTGCTTGCATTTCCTACAGATGACTCCGTTAGGCTTCCCAATTCATCATTTTTTTCCAAAACTAGACTTTATTCACTATAGATTATTTACAAAAATAAAATTGTTCAAAATGTCTTTGCATGCTTAGTGTCCAGCATTCAATAGACCAAGTACCCATGGTTTCCATCCAATGGCCAACACTGAGGGGGATGGGGTTGATGATGGTCTCTTTGTTTTCCTCATTTAGCTTCAACTTTCCTCGGCATCTGCTGATCCAGATTCCAAATATGTCTCTGATATCCCTTGACATAATGACTCAGGATGCTGAGCATTACCATGACTGCCACATGTGGCTAGAACATTTGCACTATATAAATTTTAAATTTAGACATACAGCATGATAACTGGACCTGTCGGCCCACGAGCCCATGCTGTTCTATTGCACCCAATTGACCTACACTTGAACAATGGGAGGAAACGGGAGCTCAAATTTTTTGTACAATTTTTCCTCAAATTTGCTGCATTTCATCAAGAACTTCTGGAAGAAGAAGTCCCAGGAAAACAGGAAAGTTTCTCTCATGACCTTCACTGCCAGACTGATAGTGTTCCAAATTATTTATCCTCCCAAGGGGATTGTTGTTGTAGCCATCCTCATGAGTCTGGTGGAGGTGGGCTTAATGCTAGTAACGGCGTTATGTTGGTCCCCCATCAGCATTAATCCACACCTGCGACAGCAGGCCAGCTCACACTGGATGATCTCTCCCACTCCAATGGTCCTCTCAGTTATTTTCCCCTTCTTTATTTCTTTCTTCCTTCTCACGGATCCAATTGATCAGCTCACAGTAGATGAACTACACTAGATCTTAGATGAAAGGCAAAAAGCAATTACTTTAGACGAAATCTAAAATTTCATCTCTCAAGTCAATGACTTAAAAGTAATTATTCCTAAAATAAACCTTATTCACAATAAATTATTTACAAAATAAAACTGTTCAAAGTCTTTTCACACCCTTAATGTTTTATCCATGCATTATATCACTGTAAATTTTCAATAAAGTGCCTATTCAGCAGCATTGCCACCTCTATGGCACCTTGTCATTACTCCTCTCTCTGTTGTTTAAAAGGCTTCCCCTCAGTCTATGCAGCTTCTCGAGCTGTTCACACACAGCTCTAGCAACCCGAGTTCTCCAGTGAGTTCTCCGGGAATTTTCCACGTTCTCCTTTTAAAGACACAGATGTCCCTCAAGATTTTTTAATAATTTTAATTTAGACATAGAGTGCTGTAACAGGCCCTTTTGGCCCATGAGCCCGTGGTGCCCAATTGCACCCAATTAACCTACAGTCGCTGGTATGTTTTGAACTGGAATCCCCAGAGAAACCATATGACATGGATACAATGCCAACCTTATTACCTTCCAGTTCCCTTTAACATCCAAAGGTCAATTGGCCACTGAAACTCATGTCAAAACAAAAAAAAAGGTTCAGTATCAAATTAATTTAAATGAATGCTTGCTAATTGGTGCAGGCACAAGGGCTTCAAGAAACTGTCTCCGTGCTGTTGGATTTTATGATCCTGTGTGATAAAAATATAACTATTATTATCCAAAAGTAGTACTTCAAATGCCCAGGAAGGTCAGGGAATGAAACATCACAGTTATATTATGTTTTCTGAAGTCTCAGCTGTCCATTGTAAATTTCAAAATTTTCTTCCCCAGAAAGAGATTTAAAAGATCAGGAAAGATTGACTCAAGAATGTAATTGTGACCTTATGAATGATTTTTGCTGAATTACTATCAAAGCCAACAAGACTAAAATGCCAGCCTTCTAAAAAAAAGACATTTGCCCTTTTTTTCTCCATTGTAATTCTTATTGAAACTTCCTGAGAGCCACATTATGTTCCTATTTGAATACATCAGAAAAAAAAATGTGATGCTGTGAACAACAGTGTATTGTACCGGGATGGTGGGAAGGGGTTGGGGGGGTGGGGGGGGGGGGGGTGGGGGTTGGGATATTTTACTTTGTTTACCATAAATGTAACAAATAACAGAGGATAAGAATTTTAATTGAATTAATATCTTGCTTTATATTTGACAAAATAGGGGAAACATGGAGATGTGGCACTGTATTATAATGTAAAGCTTATTTTTCATACAAGACCCAGTGCAGAGAGAATGTTTCTGTAAACAGACCAACAGGTTACCTAGAACATTACAACAGCTGCATATAGAGCACAATTTACTAGGTACATTGTGTAGGTTTGCAATGAAATGGAAGATCAATTACTATCTAACAGGAGCAGCTTAAGAGCATTGTTATGAGATAATTCAAGAGCCTGATGGCTATAGGGAAGAAACTGTCCCTTCAAGTAAGTTAGAGCACTTTTTCACAATCTTAAGCTTTCTCCCTAATGGGAGGATGGAGAAGAGAGTGTGTCCAGGGTGTGATTGGTCCTTCAATATGTTAGCTCAATTTCCTAAGCACCAGAAGATGTTGATGGAGTCCACGAATAGGGAGAGAAATTTGCATTATTTTCTGAGCTGTATTCACTATCTTTATTCATTATCTTCTGCCGCTTATTTTGACCTTGAGCAGAGCAGCTCGCTTACTCTACTGTAGGGCTTCACTAACATTTTAGCTCGAGGAACCATTTTCGGAGCACTTGGAAATCGTGAAACTCCATAGTTACGAACTAGAAGCTGACTGGAAGTGTAATGGCATCAGCTTCCGATATGAGCATAGTTGATTCTAATTTAAATTAAATTATTTTTCTTAAACAGTAAGCAATCTGAGGCAGTGCTTACAAAATCCAATTCCTTCAGAATATGATTATTTTGTTTCAACTGAATATTAACTAAATGGCAAATATAAATATTACTGACCTTCCAGACCCCAAATGCCCACCATCACTAACCTTCCAGAAGCAGGTTTCCAACCTGCCCCCAGCCACCCCCACGCTGGATCTCCAAATGTTTCTGATGCAGGAATCCACCTCAGCCCCAGCTGCCCACAGGTGGAGCTCCTGATGCCTCAAATATGGGTTTACATTCCGGCTCCTGCTGCCCACAGGCCCGAGCTTCCAACACCTCCATTGCTAACACCGTTGCCTCTGCCGGTGATCCCAACTGTAAAAATAACGTAGCCTCAACACCTCTATCGATGCAGGACCCGGTCCTAATGAACACCATTCTGGCACCCATGCCAACTCTATTACCAGTTTCCATACCAACCTTAGTCAGGGGGAGAGAGGGATTGAGTGAGTGAGTGATATGGGGGAGGGAGACACCGTGTGAGTGAGTGAGAGGTGGGGCAGGCAGTTTAAATTTTAAAAATGTAGCCAGCCTCACACCAAAAGAAATACAAGTCTCATTAGTTGAAAATTGCATCTTGAGGCCTGCCATCTGTGTGCAAACATCAGGCCTCAAGATACCATCTTGTTTTGTTAGCATCAAGGTAACTGTTCAGAAACACAGGTAAAATTTATTTAAATTTAAATGAAATAAAAACATGTTTTAGTTACTATCCATTTCTTCCACAGAACCCCTGCGCCTTTCCATGGAATACAGGGGTTTGCAGAACCCAGTTTAGGAAATGCTGCTATACAGTGATGCATCCAATAAGCACGCTTCCAATGCCAAACTTGTAGAAGCTGGTGTGGGTCAAAGAGAATATGCTAAACTTCCTTTCACTTCAAATAGAGTTGATTGTATGTTTTCTTGATTATTGCCTCAATGTGCTTATCCCAGGTCAGGACATTGGAGATATATTTTTCTAATCATTTGAAGTCATTTACACTAAATTTCAATGATATTAATGTGGACCATTATGTGGACTCTGCCCCCTCTCCTAAAGTCAATGATTATCTCCTTCATCTTACTAATGTTGAGAGAGATGGTATTTTAGCACCAAGCCATTAGATTTTCAATCTCTTTCTTATATTCTGAGTCATCATTATTTGATACCAGGCCCACCACTATAGTGTAGTTGGCAATTATGAGTTGAAGTTGTATTTAGCTCCACAATCATGGGTGTGGAGGGAGTATAGTAGAGGACTGAGGACATATCCTTGAGGAGCGCTGGTGTTGAATGTTGTTCCCTATCTTCATTAATTGTGGTGTTACACAGGAAGTCATGGATTCAGCTGCAGACGAGGGCGCTGAGGCTTAGATCCTGAAGTTCTGCAATGAGTTCACTGGGGATGATGGGACTGAAGGAAGAGCTGTGGACTCTGAACAGTAGTCTAACATGGATGTCTTTGTGCCCAGCTGTTCTCGGGATGAGTAGAGAGCTTGATGGCATCTTTCAATGATCTGTTTATCCATCTGAAGTGGTTCAAGGATTGCTAGGAGGCAGGAAATGTGGTGAACCATGGCCAGCCTCTCAAAACACTTCACGATGGTGGTTGTCAAAACTACTGTTTGGTAGTCATATTTTAGACCCATTGTTAAGCTTTCCTTTGGTACTTATCTGGTGATGACCTTCATGAAGTAGTGGGGACTCTCACCTGATGTAGAAAGCAATTAAAAATGTCTGTCCACCAGTTGATCTGTGCAGGTTTTCAGAGATTCCATCTGGGGAAACATTCTCCATGGGTTCACCCACAGGAAGGCTGCTCCATTCTTAGCAGCAGTGACATTACTTGTAGTACATGATAAGGGTATATCCTCCCTGTTGGCTTGTTTGAAGCGTGCATAGAACATATTTAACTCATTGGGCTTGTTGAGCTGTTGTATTCTGTGCTGCTGGGCTTTGCTTTGTATTTAGTGACAGCACAGTCACCACGTACAGCAAGAACTTGTTTTTAACATATTTGGCCCTCTGGTCTATATTGTTAAAAAAATCACCTTTGTGGTGGTATGAATACATTCCCTCTCTCTCTTGATGATTAATACCAGATGTAGAATTATCACAAGCATCTAAAAATTGAATACATTTGTAAAAAAGATGAAACATCTATTTTAATATTATGCATTAAATTGTTGATATACTGATTTAAGAGAATGTACTTACTTAGGGAATGAGGGTGAAATTAAAGAAAAGGCCCACTCTTCCCTGTTAGTTATAGGACTTATCTTAAAATCTGTAGCATTTTCCACAGTTGATATACGGGGAATGCATTGCATTAATGAGGTGTGCATTAAGACCAGGTGTAACATCATGACCCACCTTAGTGAAAAACTCCACACTCATGATACAAATAAAATTAATTGGATACTAAATGGTAACATGTTTTCTTATTTTCACCAAACCTATGCAGATTTTATCTGCATTCATTACCCAAAAAATAAATCATTGTGGATGGAACAGAAGGAATGGAACTTGACAAAGACAAAACAATTAGCTGATAATCTGGAGCCAAATGCACTTATTTTGAATTTCAATTAGTATCATGAAGTGGGTGCAGAATATATCACCACATAATGGTGAAATGAAGAGGGATCCTACATCAAAGTAATTTTAAACAATTAATTTATCACACAGGACACATGAACCTGTGATGGTACAGTTATATTCCAGATGTTTTACATATGAATAATACCATAGTGGACTCCACTGAGAGGCTAAGCAATCTTCATTTCATTTAAATAAAGCTTTGTTCATGTCTCAGTTTGACGAGCCTAATTTTACAATATTCCTGAGTTTTCTTATTTTAAAGTAGATTCCTCAACAGAGAGGAGGGAGATCTTTTATTTTACAATAGACTGCAAATTAAACACCAAAGTGAGGACACAGAATTAAGGTGAAGGAGGGGAAAGAGATTTAGTGCAATCCTGAAAGGTAATTTTTTAACACAGAGAATGGTTGGTGCACGGAACGGGCTGCTGGAGGGGGTGGTTGAAGCAGGTACTATTTCAATGCAGTTATAAGATGGGTTTAGAGCTGGGGTGACCAACAATTTAATTTTTAATTTAGATGTACAGGATGGTAACAGTCCATTTTGGCCCACAGGTCCATGCCACCCAATTAACCTACACCCCTGGTATGGATTGTGGGGCAAAATGGGCTGTTACCATGCTGTATATATAAATGAAAAATTAAAAGGTTGACTACTCCTTGGTTTAAAGGGATAGGGACAAACACAGGTAGGTGGGACTAGAATGGGTGAGATATTTTGATTGGCATGAGAAGGTTCGGCAGAAGAGCCTGTTTCCATGATCTTTGGCTACATGATAGAAATTTCAGGATTCTCTTATCCTGGGTGAAGGTTATTTTAGAGTCAGTGGATTTTCTTTTTTTTTGGAATATTTTAGTTTAGTATTTTTTTCATAGTAAACTTTTCAATATCAAAGTGTGTATATATAAACTTTTTTTTACCAAAAAGCAAACAAATCAAAACAAAACAATCACCCTCCCCCTTTCACAATATAAATCCACACACACCATCATGGCTCACACCTATATTAACCATAAAAATTATGTATGAAGAAGTCACTTGTATTTATTGTCCTTTTTATTATAGTAGTTATAGTTATAATTGGGCCCCTATATGATCCAAATATGGCTGCCATATCTTAACAAATATGTTATAGTTGTTCTTTAAGTTATATGTAATTTTTTTTTCTATAGGTATGCAACTATTCATCACAGCCGTGCTATATGTAGAGGAGAATCAGATTTCCAAGTAATTGCAATACATTCCTTAGCCACTGTGAAGGCTATTTTAACAAATTAAATTTGAAATTTAGTTAATTTATTGCTTATTTCAAAAACAATTGCTCAAAAGATAAATCTCCAGTTCATCCACAAAGGACACACCTGGTTAATATTCTGGCAATATCCTGCCAAAAAGGTCTCAACTTCACACACGACCAAGTAGCATGTAAAAACATTCCTGTTTCTGTCCCATATCTAAAACATATATATCTACTATTTCAGAATTTGATCTATGCAATTTCTTTTGTGTAATATATAGTTGGTGTAGAAAATTGTATTGAACTAATCCATATCTTCCATTTATAATTGATGTCATACTATCCAAACACCAATCAGACCAACATCTTTTAAATATTTTAACACCTAGGTCCGACTTCCATCTTCCTCTCAATCTCTGTAATCCTGGTTTTACACTTTCACTCTGGAGAGCATAGTACATTTTGTTATAAATTTGTGAGTATTCCCCAGCTAAATCATTCATTCCATTTCACTAATTTCAGGTGGGACCAAATTTGGCCCATATCTTTCTCTCAGAAACAATCTTAGCTGTAGAAAACAGAAGAAAGACCTATTTATGTCTTGGTTGTTCAAAAGACATAAACAATCCCTCTGGATAACAATTATTAATATATCTTATTCCTTAGTCATACTAGGAGTTTAGCATTCTGTTGCCCAGATTCATGGGAACCAACACATTTTTACATAATGGTCTTTTTAGTGATATCCCTGTTTCTTTTCAATACATTCATTGGTTTCTTGCCATTTTCTAATCATATGTATTAATATAGGATAGTCCATCTGTTTTTTGTTATTAACAATATTCCACGGGGGCGTGGCAAGATGGCGTAGAGTCTAAACGTGTAATCTTGACCTCTCTGGCCAGACTTTTAAGAACCCATTTTTAACTCTTTGTTTTCAGGTTTAAATTTTTTTTTAAATCTTAGTTTAAAGTATCAAGGAATTATTATGGTTATTAATGGTAAAAAGATTAAACATCAAGTGCAGAAGAAACTACATTTTCAGAGTGTTGAAGATTTAGGGCCTGGGCAGTCTGCTTCAGTTTCAAGTTTGCTTTCTTTCAAGTCTAAACCACATAGATTACCTGTGGGAGCTGATAAAATGACTACTACTCACCAGGAGAAGGACATCACTGGAATTAACCATTCTCAGAAGAAAGATGCATGTCCCCCTGATGTAGACCCTGATCTTGGCAGCCTGCCAACTTCAACGGAACAGGCAGGCAAAAAGATGTCTCCATTGCTGGAAAAACTGCCTATTGTTGAGTTGCAGCAGGAGCTGCAGTTACCTGGCTTTGCCACTACGCAAGAGAAAGCAGGGCTGAGCTTTTCTGAATTACAATGTAAACAGCTAAGCCTTATCATTCAGTCTATGTTGAATGAAATGTCTCAGAGGCTCAGTTTAGGAATGGATACAGTTAAGATTCGTTTGGAAGCAGTTTGTGAGGATTTTAAACAATTTCAGGCTGCTTTTTTGAAATGTCAACAACAAGTGGCTTCTAATACAGAAAAAGTGTTGGAGGTGGAAGAATCCGTTAAAGAATTGCGAGAACGTGAGAGAGAGTTAGAGAGGAAAGTAGACTATTTGGAGAATCAAAGTAGAAGGAATAATGTGAAGATAATTGCTTTGCCAGAAGGTATGGAAGAACAAGGTCCTCTTCGTTTTTTTCCCGAATGGATTCCACAAATATTAAGGCAGGAATTTTTCTCTGGAGGCTTGGTATTGGAAAGAGCTCATAAAGCCTTAAGAAGAAGACCTTTGCCTGGTCAGCCACTGAGACCCGTGATAATTCAATGCTTAAATTATTTGGATAGAGAAACGATACTTCGTTTAGCAGTGCAAAATGCGAGACAATGACAAGCTCCATTAATCATTCAGAATAGTAGAGTTTTTTTCTACCCTGATTTGAGTCAAGAGGTTATTCAGCATCAGTGCCGATTTAATCCAGTTAAATAAGTTTTATGGCATAAAGGCCATAAATCTACATTTCGCTATCCAACAGTGTTGAAGGTGTTCTGTGGAGACTTTCAATCTCGGTTTTTTGAGAATGAGCATGAGGCAATGATTTTTGCTGATTCGTTGCCAGATGTAAGAGAACAAAATCGTAGTTCACCATTGTCTCCTAAAGAAAAATCTGGTTGCTCTGGAAATGGAAGAAATGATAGAAATGGAAGAAATGGGAATGGAAAGAATCTAACTTCTCTTGAAATGGAGTCACCAAGTCTGCAATCTCTTGGATGAATAGAATAACCTTTTTATTTTTACTTTCTTTTTATGTCATTATGATATCTTGTTGTTCGTTTTTGTTTGGCTGGGGAGGGAGAGATTTGCTCTATATTCTATTAGTTATCAACCACAGGTGGGTGATCCACACCCAAGTTTTGTTTAGGGATTACTACCTTTTGGTAGTTTTTTTGGGTTTTTTTTATTTTCTTTTTTTAGACTTTAATTTGTAGTTTCTTTTTCTCCTAATGGAGGGCCTATTTATGTTGATCTGAGTTTTTATATCTTGATATTATTGGTTCTTAGTAATATAGTAGGTATGTCAAAGTTGAAGTTTGCTACTTTTAATGTTCAAGGTTTAAACAGTCCGATTAAGCGTAAACGTATTTTGGAATATATTAAGAAAATGAAAATTGATATCACTTTTTTACAAAAAACGCATTTGAATGTTAAAGAAAGTACGAAATTGAAAAGGGATTGGGTAGGACATGTATATTCTTCTTCATTTAATTCCAGGGCTAAAGGTGTAGCAATTTTGATACATAAGAATTTATCTTTTGAATTACAATCAATGGAGGAAAAGGCAGGTTGTATTCTTAAATTAAACTGTAAGATTTTTAGTGAATTTTAGACTATACTTAATATTTATGCCCCAAATGAAGATGATGAAACATTTATTTCTGATGCATTTTTATGTCTGGGTCAGGCTAATGAGAATGTTTTAGTTGGTGGTGATTTTAACTGTGTTTTGGAACCATTATTAGATAAGTCCCCGAAGAAAGTTAAGAAATCTAAAATGGTGGTTCAGGTTCAAGCATTGACGAAAGATCTCAACTTAGTGGATATTTGAAGACATCGTAAACCGACAGAGAAGGATTTCTCTTTTTATTCAACTAGACATGAATCGTTTTCAAGGATTGACTTTTTTTAGTATCAGCACATTTACAGGGGAAAATACAACAAGCGGAATATAAAAGTAGGGTGATTCTTTGTTATACTTATACAACTTCTGAGAAAGTTCAAGTGGCTTATCATTGGAGATTTAATACAATGTTGTTAAAAATACGGAATTTATTGATTTTTTGAAAGAACATATTAATCATTTTTTGAAATAATATTCTAATTCTGTTCAAAGTAAATTTGTAGTATGGGATGTTATGAAAGCTTATCTAAGAGGACAAATAATTAGTTACACTGTTAAATGAAAAAGAATCAATTAAGTCAGAGTCTTGAATTAGAGAAACGGATTAGTGAGTTAGAAAAGGAATTTCAAAAAGACGCTACAGAAGATCAGAAAATAGAATTATCTAGGTTGAAACTGGAATATAATACTTTACAATCTTATCAATTTGAGTGTATGATTAATAGGACTAAACAACAATATTATGTATGGGGAGAGAAAGCACATAAGGTATTCGCATGGCAATTAAAGAAAGAACAGGTTTCGAGGACTATTAATGCTGTTAGACAGAATTCACTTATTACGTATAAACCTCGTGAGATTAATGATGAATTTTGTTCATTTTATTAAAAGTTATATACATCTGATGGAGAACAAGAAAATGGATCGATTGATCTTTTTTTTATCACAATTGAACTTACCGACCTTAGGGGATGTAGATATACAGGAGTTGGAAGCACCATTTACTGACTCAGAAATTAAGATGGCTATGATGGAAATGCCGAACGGTAAATCGCCTGGTGATTATGGATTTTTGGTCGAATTTTATAAAAAATTTTACGATGACCTCTCTATAGTGTTTGGAGATGTACTACGTCAGGTTGGCGAACATCATGAATTTCCTGAGTCTTGTTCTAGTGCATTAATTATGGTAATTCCAAAGAAAGATAGAGATCCTTTGAAAGTATCTTCATATAGACTGATTTCGTTGTTGAATGTAGATTATAAAGTTATAGCCAAAATTTTAGCGAATAGATTGGCTAAGTTTTTACCTAAGTTGATTCATATGGATCAAACAGGTTTCATAAAGAATAGATATGCCTCAGATAATATTTTACGTGTGATTGGTTTGATTAATAGATTTTGACAATCTCCAGACTATCCGATGGTGATATCTTTAGATGCCGAAAAAGCCTTTGATATAGTTGAGTGGAATTTTTTGTTTAAAGTTTTGGAGAAATTCAAGTTTGGTCCTTTATTTATTGGTTGGATTAAGGCTTTATATAGTAAACCGATAGCTAGAGTATTGACGAATGGTTTGATTTCAGAACCGTTTAAACTGACCCGATCTAATCGTCAAGGTTGTCCTTTATCACCAGCTTTATTTGCGTTAGTGATCGAACCTTTGGCTCAGTTGATAAGACAGAATACACAGATACAGGGTATGAAAATTTTAGATGAGGAATATAAAATTAATTTATTTGCTGATGATGTATTGGTGTATTTAACAAATCCAGCTCAATCACTTTTTCATTTGAAGGAGTGTTTCATGCAATATGGATGTCTTTCTGGATATAAAATTAATCGGAATAAAAGTGACATTTTACCGGTGAGTGAAGGAGATTATTCAGTTTATAAGAATATTTCTTAATTTGAAATGGACAGATCGAATTAAGTATTTGGGTATAATTATGGATGTCCATTATCAATCTTTATATAAATCTTCGTCCACGAAGTCAAGCCAAAGATTGATGAATTTTTCAATACATAATCAGAGTTTATTACACTGGAGATTAAAAGGTGTGGAAAATTTGGGAGATAGTTGTAAAGATGGTAATTTTTAAAAATCTTTTGATCCAATGAGGGATAGTTATGGTATTGATAAGAATTCTTTGTTTCTTTATTATCAAGTTCGATCTTTGGTAAAGTGTGTGTTTGGTAGAGATATGATTTTACCTGAAATGACTAAATTTAAGACTTTTCTTATGAAGGAACCAGAGAAGGGATAAATTTCAGTTATGTATCAAATATTACAGGATGGTATGGATAAAAAGGGTTGGGATAAATCTAAAGGTAAATGGGAAGTGGAGATTGGTTTTATTTTTTCCGAGGATGATTGGTCAGATATTTGTTATGATACTGTAATTAGACTGATAAATGCACGTTATGCAATGATTATTTTTTTTTTACATCAACTATACTTAACACCTGAAAAACTAAAAAAAATATGGTTTTTATGACTCAGATTTGTGTATTAGATGTGGTAACGCGGTTGGAACTTCTTTTCATGTGGTTTGGTCATGTATAAATATACAATCTTTTTGGAAAAAAATTCAATTGTTTTTAGAATACCTGTATAAGATTAAAATACCTTTAGACCCGATGGTACTTTTATTGGGTAGTTTGCAGCCTTTGAAAGGTCTGGAATTAAATAAATTTCAACTTGCTTTTGTATATTTAGCATTAACTGTAGCAAAAAAATGTATTCCTAGCACGTGGAAGGATATGAATATGATTGATATTAATAGGTGGCATAATGAGATGAAATATTGTTTAATTATGGAAAAAATTACATATGTTTTGCGTGATAATTATAATTTTTTTCTTCATAAGTGGTTGTCATATTCAGAATATTTACATTTTGATTTACATTGATTAGATTTTAATAAGTATGCTTCATTTTTCTTTATTTCTTTATTTTATTTTATTTTCTCTCTTTTTTTTCATGGCTCTCCTTAGGAGAGTTGGCTGAAGGGGGGTTCTCTCTTTTTTTTAATATAAAATATAAAATGTAATGTTCATGTCTAGTTTATTGTTATATATGTTACTTATTACCTGTACCTAGAGCGAATAAATTAAAAAAACCAACATTCCACATATAAATAAAGTCCTTGATGTCCCTCTCCTATTTAATACAATCCCATTTGGATCTAAGAGGGGGGTATGTTCTTCAAAGAAGAATGATAGAAATCTATCTTGAGCTGATAAACAATATTTCTTAAAATTTGGCAGTCTAAGTCTTCCCAGTTTATAGTCCCATGTAGCTTATTCCATAGAAATGGTCTTATATAATAATTATTCTTTTTTTTAAATTAGGAAGTGCAATAGGCAGTGACCGAAAAAGATACTGTAATTTTGGTATCACTTTCATTTTAATACAATTTACTCTTCCTACTAAAGTGATCACCAGGTCTTTCCATTTCTGTATTTTTTTTCTATTTTTTTTACTAAAAGAGTATAATTTAATTTATGTAAGTTCTGTAAATTATTATCTGACATTATTCCTAAATATTTGATTCCATCTATATTCTATTTAAATATATTGCCTTTTTGTTTTCTTTCATAATCAAACATCATCAATGGCATTATCTCACTCTTATTCATAATTATTTTATAAATATGAAATTTTTATATTTATTAATTTTTATTTTCCTGATTTTTTTCCATATTTTTCTAATGTTGCTTATAATTTTCTCAAGAACTCAGCCAGTCAGATAAGTAGAAGCACATTATTAGCCAATAGACTAGTCTTATGTCCAAATTTGAAGCCCTTAATATCTGGATCTCTCCTAATAATCTCTGCCAGCAATTCACTCACTATGATAAAAAGTGCTGGGGACAGGGGACACCCTTGTCTATTCGATCTAGTCTAGGGAAAAACTGCTGACATCTGATTATTAGTTATGATTTTAGCTATACTGAAGTTTTCCATTGTTTTAAATAAAAAAAAGGGCCATTCTAAAATATCAAATGTTTTTTCTGCATCTAGGGAGACTGTTATACTCAAATTCAGCTTTGACTTGGTCATATGTATTATGTTAAATAGTCTGCCTAGTCTATTTGAAGAGTGTATTCCTTTAACAAATCCCATCTGATCTGTATGTATTAATTTTGGCAGATATTGTCCAAATCTATTTAGCTAGCACCTTCTCCAATATCTTATAGTCAGCATTCAAAAGTTCAGTAGCACTCCAATTATAGCAGTTTAAAAGATTCTGAGAGAGTCTGGGTCTCCACTGCCTGGTCCAGTATATCCATCAGCATGTCTTTAAATTGTCTATAGACCTCGGGTGGGAACACATCCTCCCCCGAAGACTTATTAGCTTGTAAAGTTCCCAAAGCCTTTTCAATTTCTTCTCTTCTGAAAGGGGCATCTAAATTGACCTGTTCTCTATCCTCTAGTTTTGGAGCTCAATGATCACTAAAAATTCATCCATTTCATTTTCATCTCCTAATAATTCTGATTTGCATAATTATGTGTAGTATTGTCTAAAATATTATTTCTTTCTTTTTGATTTTTCTTTCTTCTTTGGCTTGGTTTCGCGGACGAAGATTTATGGAGGGGTATGTCCATGTCTGCTGCAGGCTCGTTGGTGACTGAAAAGTCCGATGCGGGACAGGCAGGCATGGTTGCAGTGGTTGCAAGGGAAAATTGGTTATATGTTATAATACCAGCATCTGTTTTGATTGCATTTATCACCCTTGATTACTTCTCTGGCTTTTCTTGCCCAGTCTCCTAATTCATAACACTTTTGTTTAGATTTTATTATATTTTTTCCATTCTATATGTTTGTAATGTATTGTATCTCAGTTTTTTTTTTCTTCTCCAATAGTCTAATTTTTTCTTGTAACCTATTCATTGATATTTTTTTTTCCAATTTTGAAATATCTTTCTCCAAACCATTCAATTCTGCAGTATATTCTTTTTTGAGATTTTTTGTATAAGAAATAATTTGTCCTCTTTAGTAAGCTTTAAACGTGTCCCATATTAAAAAGCTATAATCAGTGGATGGGAGACTAGTTTCATGAAACAGTTCTATCTGCCTCTTAATGAACTCACAAAAGTCTTTCCTTCTTAGCAAAGTGACATTGAGATGTAATCTATGTACACTTTCTTGTTATTCTATTATTGCAATACTTAAAGTTAATGGCGAGTGATCTGATAGAAGTCTCGTCAAAAATTCTGCTTTTAGCACTCTACTTTTTAACTGGCCAGACATTAAAAACAAATCAATCATTGTATGTGAATTATGATTCCTTGAGTAGAATGAATAGTTTCTTTCTATGGGGTTCATAAGTGATAGTGTTGTTCTTGCAGCTTCTTCCTTTGTTATTGTTCTCATTGATTTATTCAATACTGTATCAAATATTAAAAAAAAAATCTCCCTTAATCAATATATTTTGGCTTTCCTCTGCTGTATTTTTTAAAATATATCTTTCATAAAGGCTTTGTCATCAAAATTTGGAGCATAAAAATTCATAAGCATCCATGATTCTGCATAAATTTTACAATGTGCCATTACAAATCTTCCAGTTTGGTCAGTTAATGCATTTTCCACCATTATTTGTATATTTTTTATTGATTAAAATCACTACTCCTCTTCCCTTTGAGGGAAATGAAGGTGATATTATTTGTCCTACCCATCCTCTTTATAATTTAGCATGCTCCGATTTGGTAAGATGTGTTTCCTCTAGAAATACTATATCTTCTTTCAATTTTTTTAAGCCAAAACCCACTTTCTTTTCACCATTCCATTAAGCCCATTAACCTTAAGACTAATACATTTTAACATTCTATCCATATCAATATTTACAAAAATATTGTTTAGAAATAGAATTTTTGAATTGTTTAAATAAATCAGTGATCTTCCCCTTAAATAAAAATATATACAATATCCCCACCCTGATGGTGATGGAAACAGGAAACCTCTAAAGCATGCAAAAATGCCCATGGTATCTTCCTATTAGCACCATCTTTTTTCGATGCTCCTCTCCTGGCACCATTAGAAGGAAGTCTCCACCCTACAACTACTTTTTATCAAGTTTATGCTCTTTCCTGAGCCCTCTATGAACATTTCAATAATATTTCCTTTTTAACAATAAATATAAGATGTTTTTTGCCTTGTATGTCTCTTCCCGGGTAAGGACCTCATCGAGCTCTAGACTCAAGGGTTGTTGAGGGAGCTGGAACAGGACAGATTCTTGGACTGAGCGGTTGGCAGTGAAAAGGGATTGGAAGTGTTCTGACCATCGATTGAGGATGGAGATCTTGTCGCTGAGGAGGACTTCGCCGTCTGAGCTGCGCAGTGGACATTGGACTTGGGGTGAGAGGCCATACACCGGATTTAGTGTCTCATAAAAACCCCTGAGGTCGCCAATGTTGGCGCTAAGCTGGGTTCATTTCGCAAGGCTAGTCCACCACTCATTTTGGATCCCCCGGAGTTTGCACTGAAGATGGCTGCATGCGAGACAGAAGGCTCATTTTTTTCTCTGGCCAGGAAGGCTTTGCAAGGTGAGCCTGGTGGACAGATCACTTCTTTGCCAGCAGCTCCTGGATTTCCTGGTTGTTTTCGTCTGAACAACTGAAAAGTGGCAAAGCAGCAGGTATGGATGGAATCCCCCCAGAGGTCTGGAAGGCTGGCGGCAAAACTCTGCATAACAAACTGCATGAGTTTTTCCATGCTTTGCTGGGACCAAGGAAAGTTGACTCAGGACCTTCGTGATGCCATCATCATCACCCTGTACAAAAACAAAGGCAAGAAATCAGACTGCTTGAACTACAGGGGAATCACGCTGCTCTCCATTGCAGGCAAAATCTTCGCTAGGATTCTCCTAGTGTCACCGAAAATATCCTCCCAGAATCACAGTGTGGCTTTCGCGCAAACAGAGGAACTACTGACATGGTTTTTGCCCTCAGACAGCTCCAAGAAAAGTGCAGAGAACAAAACAAAGGACTCTACATCACCTTTGTTGACCTCACCAAAGCCTTCGACACCGTGAGCAGGAAAGGGCTTTGGCAAATACTAGAGCGCATCGGATGCCCCCCAAAGTTCCTCAACATGGTTATCCAACTGGACAAAAACCAACAAGGTTGGGACAGTTACAGCAATGAGCTCTCCGAACCCTTCTCCATTGACAATGGCGTGAAGCAAGGCTGCATCCTCGCACCAACCCTCTTTACTATCTTCTTCAGCATGATGCTGAAACAAGCCATGAAAGACCTCAAAAATGAAGATGCTGTTTACATCCGGTACTGCACGGATGGCAGTCTCTTCAATCTGAGGCACCTGCAAGCTCACACCAAGACACAAGAGCAACTTGTCCGTGAACTACTCTTTGCAGATGATGCCGCTTTAGTTGCTCATTCAGAGCCAGCTCTCCTGCGCATGACATCCTGTTTTGCGGAAACTGTCAAAATGTTTGGCCTGGAAGTCAGCCTGTTCCCCACCATGACTACCAGCCAGCTCCCCACCATGACTACCAGCCCCCCCACATCTCCATCGGGCACACAGAACTCAAAACGGTCAACCAGTTTACCTACCTTGGCTCCACCATTTAATCTGATGCAAGGATCGACAAAGAGATAGACAACAGACTCACCAAGGCAAATAGCACCTTTGGAAGACGACACAAAAGAGTCTGGAAAAACAACCACCTGAAGAAACACACAAAGATCAGCGTGTACAGAGCCATTGTCATATCTATACTCCTGTTCGGCTCCAAATCATGGGTCCTCTACTGGCATCACCTACGGCTCCTAGAACGCTTCCATCAGCACTGTCTCCGCTCCATCCTCAACATTCATTGGAGTGACCATCACCAACATCGAAGTACTCGAGCTGGCAGAGTCCGCAAGCATCGAATCCATGCTGCTGAAGACCCAACTGTGCTGGATGGGTCATGTCTCCAGAATGGAGGACCATCGCCTTCCCAAGATCGTGTTATATGGCAAGCTCTCCACTGGCCACTGAGACAGAGGTGCACCAAAGAAGAGGTATAAGGACTACTTAAATAAATCTCTTGGTGCCTGCCACATTGACCACCGCCAGTGGGCTGATATCGCCTCCAACCGTGCATCTTGGCACCTCACAGTTCAGCGGGCAGCAACCTCCTTTGAAGAAGACCGCAGAGCCCACTTCACTGACAAAAGACAAAGGAGGAAAAACCCAACACCCAACCCCAACCAACCAATTTTCCCTTACAACCTCTGCAACCGTGCCTGCCTGTCCTGCGTCGGACTTGTCAGTCACAAGGAGCCTGCAGCAGACATCGACATGCCCCTCCATAAATCTTCGACCGCGAAGCCAAGCCAAAGTAAAGTAATAAGATGGTTCAAAATACATTGGCTTCTTCTTTAGTAACCTTAGTCTTTTCATAATCTTTGTAAAAAATCTTTCATCTCATCTTTAGTCTTGAAAAATCACCTATTTCCTTCTGCTACTTTGACCCTCCGAGTTGTGGGGTATATCCTCAAGTATTTCAAATATTTAGAATGCAATTGTCTTTTTACATCATCAAACTCCTTCCTTTGTGTAATCAAAATAGGACTAAAATCTTGAAAGAATGGCACTTTTTCATGGTCATTCTTGAGTGGGCCATTATTTTGCTTAGAGTATTCAAATGCTGCTTACCGAATTGTCTCCCGTTCTCAGTAGCTCAAGTCTTACCGAGACTGATCATGGTCACTGATCGCTGGCTCTTCTGAGTTTGAGGGATGGATGAGCCCTTCCTATCCATAATTTTTCTTTGAATTTGTCTTCTCACAACACTTGTGGAATTTTTGTTTCAAAGAAATTCATGAGTTTCTTCCTTCTTTCTTTCAATCCAATAATTTGAATATTTTTTCATCTGCTAAAATTTTCCATGTTGTCGATCTTGTCCAACAAACCTTGTCTGTCTTACTTCCATTTCTTTGCATCTTTTTCCATAGTTTTTCAGGTTATCTTGTGTTATTGTCAAGTCAATATCTACTTGGATCATTCTTTGCTTTAAATCTTCAACAATGTCTTTAAATTCAGTCATCCTCTCTGACACGTCTGTCATTGCAGTTTCAACTCCTGCAAGTTGATCACTTAGTTCTTGTCTTGACTCCCCAGCTCTGTCGGGGTCCACCAATCCCGAGGCCAATCGTATGATTCTACCTTTCGAGCATTCGCTTTATGTTCCTAGATGAGTAGAAACTTCACCAGCTTTTGTTTTTTTTGCTGCCTTGGTCTCTTGAAACTTGCTTTATCCATTTTAAGCAAATAAAAACCTGATTTTAACCATTATTTTAATACTTTTCACGGAGAGCTCAGCCAAAACCCATCTGTCTAAGTCCATTAGATGGCCACGCCCCATCTTTGGCTTTTCTTTTTTTTAATTTTTATTTAATTGTTTGCATCATTACAGGAAAAAATGAATAAAACATTAATAAAATAACCAAAACCAATGATACAAAAAAGTATTTTTATGTATTTTCTCCCCATCCCCTCTCCCACCTAAAGGTGAATGTTGATAAAAGTGAAATTATGCCTATGATGGATATGGATTACTCTGAAAGTAAAAGATTGACAAAATTTAAATGGCAAAATGAAGCAATTAAATACTTAGGAATTAAAATTAGTAGATATCTAAGTAATTTGTTTAAACTAAATTATTTTCGATGGTTAAAAAAATTGGAAGAGGATTTGAAAAGATGGAAAGGTTTACCAAAAATGCAAATAGGATGAGTGAATTATATTGAAATGATTTTTTTTCAAAGAATACAATATTTATTTCAATCATTGCCCATTCAAGTACCAGAATTTTTATTTCGATACTTGAATCAAATAATGCGTGAATTCATTTGGAAAAGTAAGATGTCAAGAATTGGTTTAGAATAATTAATGTGGACATTTGATCAGGGTGGACCAAGACTACCAAATTTTAGGAATTATTTTAAAGCAGCTCAATAGAGGTTTGTGTCCTCCTGTTATCAATGGGGTGAAAAACCAGCTTGGATTCAAATAGAAAAGAATAAAATTGGTAAAACTATTCCAGAGTTAATTTTGTATAAATGGAATAGGGAGTCATTTAAAGGAACTAAAGATTTTTTTCATATTGAAATATATTTTAAATATATTAGAATAGAATTCATATTGAGAGAGGAATTAAAAATGATCAGTTACCAAAAATGTTGTTAAAACAAAATCAACTTCTTTTTACTTTGAATATTATTTTTATTTAATAATTGATCTAGTAAAGGTTTACAGAGAATAAAAGATTGTTTCTTAGGATTATTTTTCTTAACTTTTATCAATTAAAAGATAAATACAATATATATAATAATACAATTTTTGCATATTATGAATTAAAAATGTATTTGAAAAAGAGACTAGGAGCAGATTTGAGACTCCCTAAACAATTACAGTTTGAAGATATAATAACAGATATGTCTATGGCTTTTCTTGACATGGACTCCCACTTACACAGTGATAGCAGTTATAAAAGTTCCCTGTTATAATGTTATATCAATGAAGTGATGAGATTGTTTTTGTGTTAAAAGCAAATTCCTCTCCCTTTATGAACTGCTCAAAGTTATGGCCTCAAAGGATAAAAGCAATTTTTTGAACTGGGTTGACTTAGTCTGAGCCAAGCCCAATTTTACTCTGTGCTGTACTGTACATTTATTCTTGTGTCTGAAATAAAATGGACCAGATATCAGGTTGTACCCTGTAATGGAAGGAAGAGAAAACAAATGAATTAGGAATTTAATCAACCCATAAACCACTTTAGAATTAGCATCAGCAGGAGCTTGGGAACACCAGAGATGTTCTCCTCACAAACATGATCATCCATGCAGATATACAAGTACAGTCACATCCACTGAGGACAATCAGGAATTGCTGCCTTTTCTGGACCAACTTCACCAGTGATTTCCTCCCGGAGAGCATAATTTAATTTTGAAAACTGCCACTCTGTGATTGGTGAACAGTGTTGAGAGGGATGTTGGTGTAAGCAGGTGGGAAAATCCTCATGGGCAGAATCACACCCAAAAAATGAAATGTCCTCTTATCAATGCAGCATTTTGTTGTTTTTTATGATTTTAACATGTCATAATCTCACAGTTTGGCTTGAGGTCGTATTTCACTAGTTACTATGTATAGCTACTTGAGGACTGGGAATGGGGGAACAATTACTTGATGCATTAGTTACATAGGGAGAACAGCACCAAAATAAACTTGCTGGATTTGCTAAATCTTATGATGGTGACACACATGCTGAAGGTGAAGGAAACAATTAGAAGATGACCACATGACCTAGCAGAGGGAACAGCATGGACAACACAAACCTCATTTATCTAACACTCAACAGGTTCGTTTTCCACAGGGGGAAATAGCTACAAAGGCTATGAGATTATGTCCCAGAAGGATACACTGGGCTGAAAATCAATAATGCCTTGACAATCTCTGTATAGAGAAAATAATGCCCTTGCTGTGGGTGAACTCGTTTAGAGAGTGTCGGCAGAAGATAGCCACCTGTATTTTGTAATAGAATGCACAAAGAAATTGAATGTTAGATGGAACTAGTGAGCTTGATAGAACAGGTTTGGAAACAGATTAATAAAGATCATGAAAGATAAAGACAGGTAAAAAATATGTGTAAATTCATAAAGTTTTCATTTATAAACATCAGTTGGAATCATATTTCAAAAGGACACACATGGTACAATAATCTAGAAATCACAGTTCATCCTTTTTTGGTGTACTAAACAGGTGTTTAAGATCTTTCAATCCAGGACATCCGAAATGCAAATCAAACTTCAGAAAAATCACAGACACATAATGTCCTCTTATCAATGCAGCATTTTGTTGTTTTATGATTTTAACATGTCATACTCCCACAGTTTGGCTTGAGGTAGTATTTCACTAGTTACTATTTATAGCTGCTTGAGCACTATAAGGGGAAAAGTTCTTGCATTGGAATAAAATGCATTCATTTTCCTTTTGGTCCATCAAATGTGCACTCGTTCTTTGTCAGATCAGTCCAGTTAGTCCTATTCCTCCAGCTCCTTCTCAAAGCTCTGAAAATTCTTTCCTTTCACATTATTATCAGGCTACAATATCAATGCTGCATTTAATCTACCTCGACTATGATCAATTGGAGTGTATTTCAGAGTCTAACTACTCAGTGTGTAAAATGATTCTCCTCCATGTCACTTTTTGTCCTTTACCAACGACTTTCTTTTTTTTTTTTGTTGTTAACCTTACCACAGATTCAAACAGCTCCTTGCTATTCAGTCTGTATTTTTTTAATGATTTTTAATACCTCTGTCTGATCTCTTTGAAACTTGAAAACTACCTTCTATCTACAAAACTGGAATTCCCCATCCCAAATATTATCATCAACTTGTTCTGCCACTTTCAACAAACTATGCACACACTATTGCAAGTTACAAGATAGTTAGTGTCGGAGAGATCTTGCACTTAAAAATATTTTATTAGATGATGCTGTGATTATTATGGGAATACATAATGATGCTTACGCATATAAATCAAGCATTGAAAAGTCAGTGTGACAGATGCTGTGTATTTTCAGTGACACAGTGGGGTCCCGTTAGTTCATGTCTTTATTGCTGATCTACCATGGAGCATTCCTTTTATTGTGTCTGATCAACAAAGAATGTGAGTTGTTTCTTTATGTTCCAATTTATGTCGATATTCTCAGAAAAAAAATCCTGTGTATACAATGATGGCATTAGATGCATGGCTGTTGTTGAAAAAGGATCAGACTTGCTTTCTAGGATCATGTCCGCGAACAGTGTTAAGCCTGACAGATATGTTGGAAAATTGGGCATTACTGAAATGTCACTTTTTCCTACACTGACTGCATCTGTGAAGGTTAATCTATCCTTTTGATATTTTTTTTCTTTTTTTCCACCTTGCATTTGTGATCATTTAAACTTTTATTATTATAATTGCTGTATCTTGATACCTGTTTGGCTGCAGCAAGTAAGAATTTAAGTGCATCTGTACATTATACTGATGAGAATAAACTCACGTTGAACATTGAATATATTTGGCACTTCAGCTCCTGCATCTGTACATTGTGAAGGACAATAAACTCTCATCACCATTAGTGTTTGGTAGAGGGAAGAATGGTTAATAAGGACATCCTTTGTACTAAACCAAGCTGCAATATTTTGAATGAATTGAGTAAAACCTCTGACACTTATGGGGATTGGTAGATGCCGGTTAAGTGAATTTTCTGGTTGCTTGTTGCATGGACTGGTGAACTAACGGTGAGGCGTGTCAATTTTAAACATCCTAATTTTTACCTATTTATTTTCTGCAATGTATTTTTGCCAGTTGCTTGAAACTGCTATTTGCTTGAATTCCAGATAACAGGGATTTTACTGCAGTTGGTTAAAAGTCTTTGTTTTTTTTTCAGATTAAAAAAAAAATAATTTTGAAACTGCTTTTGACATTCTCAATTATTTATTGGCACTTACCTTTGAATGTTTCTGAATGATGTCAACAACAATTATAATGAGCTGATTGTCATACACATTTTACAATGTACCGTACATAGCACTTGCAAGGGAAACACCATAATAGAAAACCAATTCAATTAAATTAAACAATACAATTCAAACATAAGATCGATAATAAATATTTGCAGTAATCGTGGCAGTTACTGTGTGTCAAATATCAGAAGCATTAAGAAGCATTAAGATCTATTCAAAGTACTTGAGAGGTGAACCAGCCAATCAGGCCTGGAGGTTTGGTGTTGGACACATCCTCATTATTTTGGATATCAACTTTACAACAGCAGAACAGGAATAGATATATTTATACTTGTGAGAGTGACTTGCTGCTTGCAGCAAGTTCTGTCTTATTTTTTAGAATCTATAGAAGCTTTTGGTGGACACTGTGGCACAGTGATTGAGCCACTGCCTCACAGGACCAGAGGTGCAGATTCAATCCTGACCTTGGATGCTGTCAGTGTGGAGCTTTTATGTTCTTCAAGTACACACTGTACAGGTTTCCTCTGGGCACTATGCATTTCATCCCATGTCTCAAACAGATGGTTAATTGGTTGCTACAGATTGCCCCCAGGATGTCAGTGAATGGAGGAAACTGGGAGGAGGCAAATGTGAGGAAAATTAAAAATTGAGATGAATGTAGGTTGAATGTCATGATTGATGGTTGGCACAGGCTTGGATGACCAAAGGGCCTGTTGTCATGCAGTATCATTCAATAATTACTGATTCTTCTGTTCCACAAAACCTTTCACCTGACTCACAGAGTTTATTGCACCCCAAATCTAATTGCTTTTGCTTGACAAGACTCCAACACAGCTCCACCTGGCTTATATTTAAACATTGTAACAACATCACATCCCAAACCCGGTCTTGCCCCATGTCTCCCATTTCTCCATCAAATGAGGAAGGGTATGGAGCAATAAATATGTCCAAAATAAAACTTCTCCTTTTTGGGAATGACAGCATCAATTCAAGAGAAATCTCCTAGCAAGCCAAAAAAATGAAACTGAGGAAAATATAGTAAATGCTAAAAATTTTATTTTTGTGGAATTCCAATAAGGGGGGTGGGGGGGGGGGGGGAAGCAAATTTCTCAAATATAGTCACGAGGCATACATTGATTGAATTCATTTGTCATTTTGAAATTATTTCCTGACAGAAAATTAGCTACTGATATCTTGGAGGCTTTCCCAAGTGTGCTAAATAGATGTCTTTGAGCATGGATGCATGCCAGGAAATGAGCAGAGGTTTCCTCAATATTAAAAGCGGGCTCTTGTTTTGGATGAGACCTTTTGCATTCCATCTCAAATCTGATCATTAAATGCAACAGGATGTAAAATGGTAGGTAACAATTTGGATCACCTTTTGGAGAAAATATTTGATCCCTGTGCTGGTAGGGAAATAATAAGCTAATTTGTCAAATAATACAGAAAAAAAGTCAATTATGACACCCTATTGGGGCACGATATATCTTGTTCAAATATATGGTTGAGATTATTCCCATCTATTTTATATTTGATTCCCTTGTTTATTGAGTGATAGTCTTATAGCAGTGAAATAAGCCCACAGGTCCAGCTTATCCACACCAACCCATGTTCCAGATTTCTGATCTCAGATTTATTCTCAGAGTACAAACATGACATCACATACAACCCTTAGATTCCCTTTTTGAACTACAGGCAAGGCAGAATTACCACATTGGTAGTGAAAACATAAACTGTACAAGGAGTATACATGTAAACAAATAAAGAACTGTAAACAGATAACAAATGTAAACAAACAGTTCAATAAAGAGAGAATTTAAAAAAAAATTAACGAGCACGAGTAAGAGTCTTTAAATGAGTCCCTGACTGAGTTTGTCACTGAGGAGTCTGATGGTGGAGGGGTAGCAGCTGTTCTTCAACCTGGTGGTGTGAGTCTTGTGGCACCTATACCTCTTTCCTAATCTCAGTGCTGGGTGGTGTGGATCCTGCTCTCCCCATTGATATTTTCAATAGTGGGGAGCGTTTTGCCTTTGATGTTCTGGGGTGCGACCATTATCTTTTGGAGGGCATACTTTAGCCCACGTCCATGCATTAGCCTCAGACCCCACCAATCGTCTGCCATCCATGTAGTTAGAAGGTATTTCTTAAAGGAAGCTGACATTTCTGCTTCCATTACTTTGAAATGAAGCTCACTTTGATGTTACAATGACATTTTGTCTCTGTCTTTCTCACAATTCCCTTTCTCATTTACTTAATCATGATTTTTTTCCCCTGAACCAGCCACTGTGCATTTACCAATTCTCACAATTGATAATTAATTTGTCTTTGTGACTTTTGGATGATTTAGTGTTCTTAAACCTATTACATTCATGCCAATTCTTGTTGTCCATCTTCTCATAGTTTACTTTGCAACTTTCCCTGAATATTTTGTCAAGCATTTTGTTTTACTCATTTTCAGCACCAGCAAAATACTTTAATTTCTATAGTTCATCATCTCAAGGGATTTTAGAAGAACAATTCGATGGATTATGACATTAAATATGGTATTTAAAAACCATGACAAAATTAGGTAGAATTATTGGAGCAAATAAGCATTTCATAAGAACAGATGTAAATGGAGGAATAGTTGCATGTCAGTTATTCATTGGACCATGCTTTGGAACCAATAAAATTAGTCCTTGCACATATATTCATGCATGATCCCCAAGCTAAACCTTACGTCTTCCATTATAATGGAGAACAGAACTTGAGGAGATGTGCTATGTTGTGGGCTGCAGACATCTGAGATATTATCAGGGAAAATAAGGGAAACGAGGAGAAGGTTGAGGGAATGATTGAGCGGTTTTTGGAGAGATGATGAAGTTGGGGATAGTAAAGGATTGGATTGTGGGCAGGAGCTTTCTGAAGTCCATTGGAAGATTAGAGAATGGGAGAAGATTGTAGAGGCAGGAGAGAGAATTGAAGTGAGAGATATGGAGATGATCAGTGAAAGTTGGGGTAGACCAAGGTAGTCAATCAGAAGATGGGGTGACCAGATGAATCATAGGAATATGGTAGAGTGACGATTGTTGTGCTATGGAAGAGGGATGAATGCTGATGTCTATAGGCCGTTTCAAGCAAGGAAAATGACCGACTGTAAAGGTGGAGGTTCCCTGCCCTTACATCTAGAGACTTACCTTTCTGAATGCACCACAGCCGGCTCCGAGGCATCAAATGCAACCCTTTTCGGGGAAGGATAATTGGCAGAACGCAGTGCTCCACCACCCCTGTGGAGGTATGTCATTACACCACTAGGTCACCAGGTGGCTCACCTGGTGACCTTGCATATTTTAACCAGTTGTGACCCATCCCCCTTCATTCTGGCATAGGCTTGCACAGATGCAAGGCCTAGCTGTATATATTAATCTATTAAAACTAGTGTTTTACCTGCACTCTGTCTCGTGTGGTTTGATGCTAGTCACCATCAACCCCACATGAATGTACAGTTGTTGCATTATATTTGGGGGGTGCTATGAGGCACCGCTCAACATGAATGTGATGCTGGAGCAGCCTTTTAGGGCTGCTCTATGAAAGGTAAATTTTAAGTTTTCCCTATAAGTTTGTAGCAGGCTTTATTATGGGCAATGTTAGCTTTAAAAAAAAATTAGTTTCCTAATCAACAGCAAGATTTTTCTCTGCTGGAAATGATAAAAGCATCCCCTGTATGGATAGAAAGGAATGGCTTCTGCAGCATTCATTTAACATGAATCCAAGGTTCAAACTGCATAGGTAATGGTAAATGCGCATATGCATTTTACTCTGTCATTGGAATATATTTAAGCAAACTTTTCATGTCAACATATTGCTTCCTAAACAGTGCTGTGCACAAAAAGTATACAATAATATTTTTTGGCTTAAAAGTTTTAAGGAATGATTTCCAAACGTGAGGGCCAAAATGGGTAATGGTACGGCCAGCTGTGAAGAAATAAATAATGTGTGAAACAAACAAGAAGCAAGAAGTGGAGGAATAGGATACTTTGATGGTTGACGAACTGGATGAGGGTATATGAAAGTGAAACGTCATGAAATGTATTTAAATGTTTGGGGAGAACTTTCAATTAGTGGAACTGATGGATCAAAACAAATATCTATGAAGTGGAACTCTGCATGTGATAAAAACATGTTGGGAAGAAGATGGGAAGCCAATGGGGGAAAAATTTAATTGGACAAGTCTGAACGGAAAAATTATCCAAGAGATGTTGGCAGGGATTAAGCAAGGACAAAAGTGAGCAATATGATAGTGTTATTTGCCTGTCTTTATATTTGAGAGGATCTGAGGTTATAAACTCAGCTCAGAATTATTAAGGCTAGGGACACAGATATAACTTCTAGGGTGAAATGAAAGACTAAATATCAGAAAAGAAGGCTGACATAGCACACAATTAAGACACAGATAGAGCCAGTGTGTGAGTCAGGGAAACAAGCAGGGATGATGAGAAAGATGGTGTGTGTGTGTGTGTGTGTGGTGTGTGTGTGTGTGTGTGTGTGTGTGTGTGTGTGTGTGTGTGTGTGTGTGTGTGTGTGTGTGTGTGGGGGGGGGGTGGGGTGTAAGATAAAAAAGAGAGAGATGGTAATTTATAAAATTATATGAGGGGCACAATTTCATAGGAAATAAGGATCAATCATTGCAATTGTCTCTATCTCTTCCAGTTAGAGCTTGCAATCTGACCAGTGACATTCTGTATTTTTTATGGCATTATAATTCAAAACAATGGATAATCAGAAGATAAGAATGCATTATAAGAGATTAGGCATTCATGGTGTGGCCAATTGAATTCACAATACCTCTCATATTATAGCCATATGTAATAGAACCACTGGGTGATTTATTTTTCTATCACTTATCACATCTCTATCTGCATCTTCATGATTTTTTCAGAATAGATGTGTCAGATGCAATTTTTAGATCAAAAATAATGTAATGTCATGTGGCATCTTGGTTTCAATTTTCTTTATTTATGGACAAAGCATTGAGGGAACTCATCAAATATTCATTTCAGAGCATTTATGTTCAATTCTGAAAGAGGAGAATTGGGGGTAGGATAACTTGATGGAATGATAGTCCTGAGAAAGTACAAAAGTTATCACTGACAGAGATCAAACTGATATGATTTTGATGCCCGAAGATGCACTTAAGGCACATATTACTGGCAAACTATTCTCATCTGTCTCTCTTAAAAAGTGCATGATTTCAGCTTCATGAAAGAAGCAAATTGGTTTATATAGGTAACACAACTCTCTTGCTTCAAAAATCACAATAAGATCACTCAACACCAATTTGAACATTCCTAAAACAGTTTCTCGTACTGTCAGAGGCAGATAGAAAACTAATTACACAATCACCTTTAAACTCATTTTGATTTAAATCTCTGAGTTCTAAGCTGATGTAAGCAGATTGAAAATAAATTGAACAATGTTATTTATAAAATCTAAATGGAGAACTTTCTGAGACTGAAGAGCATTTAAATTGAAAGAATGGATGCTAATTAATACATAAAAGGGCTGGAGGAAATCAGCAGGACCTGAAAAGTCCATAGGAGGCAAAGAGATATAACCACCATTGCAGGCCTGAGCCTTTTATTAAGGTGTGGTGCACTGAGAGGTAGCACCAAGCAAGCACAAAATTCAAAAGACTACAACAGGCTTTAGTCCAGTGAAAGACTGAACACCAGTTCAAGCCTTGATGGCTCCCCGTGTGATTGGTTCAGGAAGGGGTGGCTCAGGTTTATATTCAGGTTGGCTGATTGACAGCCTGCCAGGTGGAGTCAGCCCCTTAGATGATCTTCCTGTAGGTACAGAGATTGCCCCCTGCAGTAGGCTGGTGGTTATATCATCACATTCACCCCCTTTTTAAAATTGTCCTGGGGGGCAGGGGAGGGGTTGTGTAAACATTGCTGGGTGGTATTTACAGATTCAGACGGTCCGGTGGCTTTTGGAGTCCCTAATCAAAGTTCAGCGAGGGTGTGGGCAGCGTGGTCTCTATCTGTACGTCTGTCTGTGCAGGGGTCCGGGTGTGTGTGGTCTGCCAGGAGTGGGGTTCTCTGGAGGGGTGGAGGCAGGATCCTGGGTGGGCTAAGGGTACCAATAGTGGGGAGGTTGGGCCGGGCAGTCATGATGCTGGGGAGGTGGCTGCTGGTGCCAAATCCTTGGTCGAAACAGTGTCTTCACAGCCACTGGGGTATCTGATGAAGGCATCATTCTGGTTAGCATGGAGAAGGAGCACCTGTTGGACATGGGCCTGTGCATGCTTGTGGAGGAGCATCAGTTCCGGAGATGTGAGCCAAGCTGGGAGGGAGACCCCAGTCACCGATTTCCTGGGGAATGAGAAATGGCACTTGTGTGGGGTCAAATTAGTAGCCGTGTAAAAGAGTGACCTAATGGCATGGAGTGCCTCGTGTAGGGCCTCTTGCCAGTAGTCGACAGACCAGCTTTTGGACGTCAGGGCCAAGAGGACTGCCTTCCAGATCAACCCATTTTCGCGCTCCACCTGCCTGTTGCCCCTCAGGTTGTAACTAGTCATACGACTAGTCGCAATGGCTCATGCTACCGGTACTGGCACAGCTCCTCACTCCTGAAGCCAGACCCCAATCACTGTGGATGAATGCTGGGCATCCAAACATGGTGAAGATCTGCATCAGAGCCCTGATAATGGTGGCTCGGAGGTGTCAGGGTAAAGGATGGCAAAGGGAAAATGGGAGTATAGTAGACATTCTTGTTCTTGGGAGGCAGGGGGCCTTTGAAGTCGATTCTAATCCATTTGAAGGGCTGAGTGGCCTTGAAGATGAGTGCCTGTGGCAGGCGGAAGAAGCGCGGTTTGCATTCCGCAAAGACCCTTCATGACTCGGTCATGATCCTAATGTCTTAGACGGTGAAGGGGAAGTTCCAGGACTTGATGAAATGGTACAGGCGTGTGATGACCGGGTGAAAAAGTGTGTCGAGCAGCGTCTGCAGTTGGTCGAACTGCACAGTGGCGCAAGTCTGGGACGGGGCATTGAGGGAGTTGAATTTCCCTGGTCTGTACTGGATATCATAGCTGAATGTGGCCAGTTTGACTTTCCAGCACAAGATCTTATCGCTCTTGATCTTGCCCTTATGGGTGGTGCTGAACATGAAAGCCACTGTGCATTGGTTGGTGAACCTCCTGCCTGCCAGATAGTGTCACCAGTGGCGGACCTCTTCCACTATTGCCTGGGCCTCCTTTTCAATGGCAAAGTGCCCGAGCTCAGAACCATGGAGGGTTATGGAGAGAAAGTCCATGGTTGAGGGTGACTGTGAGGACAACATCAGAGGCATTGCACTCCATCTGGAATTGGGTGTCCTCGACCACAGCATGCATCATGGCATCAGTGATGTCCTGCCTGATGTGAACAAAAGCTGCTTGCTCCCTGGGGGGGTGGGGGGGGTGGGGTAGGGGTGAGGAAAGGTGGTGACTTGGGCCAGTGGATAAACCTTGTCTGAAAAATGGAGGACCCACTGGGAGTAATAGGAGAAAAGCCCAAGGCACCTGCGGAGGGCGTTGAGCATGTGAGGGAGGGGCAGTTCCATTAGTGGACACGTGTTCTGGGTCAGGACAAATGACACCATGTTTCACAATGTACCCTAAGATAGTGAGCCTGGTGGTGCTGAACACACACTTCTCTTTGGTGTAAGTGAGGTTCAGCTCCTGGGCCATCCAGAGATATCTCTCCAGGTTGTAATCATGGTCCTGCAAGTCGTGGCCACAGATGGTGATATTGTCCAAGTATGGGAAGGTCACTCTAAGGTTGTGCCGGTCTACCATGCTGTCCATCTCCTGTTGGAAGACAGAGATCCCGTTAGTAACCCCAAACGGGACCCGGCAGAACTGGTAGAGGTGCCCATCTGCCTCAAAGGCGGTATATGATTTATCCCCGGTGTGAATAGGGAGCTAGTTGTAGGCCGACTTTAGGTCAATTGTCGAGAAGATCCTATAGCAGGGTATATCATTGACCATGTCAGCTATTCATGGTAGGGAGTAGGCATCCAGTTGGGTGTATCAGTTAATGCAAACTGGAGAATCTAAAGTCGATAGGGTTTTTTAGACTGCAGGCATGTCAAGGCACAATCAAGTTACCAGTATACGGGCAGTCTAAAAAGGAATGTGCAGGAATTTATGTCAATTCCTGCATCACAATCAGGATCCCTACAACTTTTTGGAGGAAGCCTGCATTGTAAAATTTGTTGCACATCCAACCACCGGGACTGTTGCACTCAGGTACTTCGCAGTCTAAAAAGGTGCCCAGTGTGAACAACCACAAGGGCTGTAATTATGTTATGTTTTTTCTGCAATTTTCCTGACATTGCAGTCTAAAAAGTACACATGTCATCTAGTTGGGAGACACCCAGACAGAATATGAGGCACTGTTCCTCCAATTTCTGGATGGCTGCAGTCCAACATTGCAAGAGACCATGGATAGAGTGCTAATTCCCTAGTTGGGAACAAGTGACAAAGTATATTGTTTGCAAGGAGCTCTTGGGAGATAACTATCTAATGCCCTGCAACTTTTAAAGCAGTGTTCACCCTAAATGCTATATCTCATCATCAGTAGACATGCTGCTTGTAATGTTGAATGTTTCCAGCATTGTCTGCTTTTTTTCTAGAAACTGATCTCTTTTTATTCCAACTAGAATCAGCAATATATCTTTCCAACTGAATTGAATTGGTAATATGGTGATTTTTTTGAAGTATGGACATTCCTCAAAGTAATTGATTGAGAGATGCCCTGCCAAAAGAGAAGAATATACGATGTTTCCTCCACTGGAAATTGAGTATCAGCACATGAGCCTGTGAATAAAAATGCTTTGAAATATGGAACCATCACCAAGAGAATGTGAAAACATCATAAAATGCAAAGGGATTTAGGGTAAATTTCGATCACCAAGAAGAAATAATACCAGAAATGTGAGTGGTTAAAATTAAATGAAGGAATGCGGAATAGGGTACAATTGGAAACTAAATTAATCAGGCTGCTCAATATTATAAACTTTATTTGTTCACCTATATTTTGTGGATTAGTAATTTTGAATTATCGAGCAAAATATTTTTAAAAATGCAATTACAGTGTGCAAGGCAGTTGGATGTAACAAGTTCTCGCTGCAGGGGTATGGGGTCCTCATGAGAACTGGAGTTTTGTGTACTTAACCAAGAGAATACTGTATTTGCATTCGATGGAGTGCAATGACAGCTCAATAAGTTTGATTTGTGAGATGTGAATGTGGTTCTTTGAGTAAAATAAGAAATAAACCTCTTATTTCAACTCAAGTCTAGTCGTCACCTTTATTTATCGTTCATACCATGCTCGCATGGTAAAGATGAGATGGTGTTTGTCCAGGACCACAGAGCATATTTACATAAATATGTTAGAATAGAAGTTAAACAGATTAAAATATTAAAACATATATATTAACAGTCCTCGATACCCTGTCCACAAATGTATTGGGAGTTCAAGAGTCTGATGGCTTGGGGGGACATACTGTTTCCCAATTTGGACATAAGGGCCTGAGTGCTGCTGTACTTCCTACCAAATGGCAGAAGGGGGAACAGTTTACTTGAGGGGTGTGTGGAAGTCCTTCACAATGTTTATTGCCTTTCGCCTACTTCAAGTGTTGTTGATGTCCTTCATGGTAGGAAGAGAGCCCCCAATTATCTTTTCCACTTTCTTCACTATCCTCTGTAGGTTCTTGAGTTCTGAGGAGGTGCAGCTTCCAAACCATGCGGTGATGCAGTTGCACAGGATGTTCTCAATACATCCTCAGTAGAATGTAGTGAGGATGGAGGGTGGGAGATGAGCTTTTCTCAGCTTTCGCAGGAAGGCTTCAAGTTTCTTTGACTTCAATGAGAAACAATCTTCTTGTGACATAGATGTCTGGAAATTGGATTACACATCATTACTTATTCCAATGTAAAGTAATTGAGATCTGATTTAATTTAATGCAGATCTTATTTGAGATCTTTATTGGGCTGAAACATATCATTTCTGGAAATGTGAATGAGTCTTGATTCCCATTTGATCCAGACATGATCTTTATATTCCGTGGTCATTATTTGCTGTCCAAGACTCATTTTGGAGCAATATAAAATAAATTCTCCTAGAGGTGTCAATCATTACACAGAGCTTTCAATCCAGTTCAGGGCTGATTTGTGAAGCCTGGAAGTAACCTTATGCTCTCTTATGTTATGCACATCACTTTGAGTCATGATCCACTGCACAAGACTCCATATTTTTTTCTGATCTGCAACCTCATCACAAGCACCAGATTCTCTTTTTGATACTGTTCCCCATCCAACTTGATTCCACTCTCATCCCCACCACATTCTCATACAAGAAATCCCTGATCTCTTCCTCCACATCTTCCTGCCAACTTTTCTTCAATTCCCTTCCCCTAGCCATGGATGCAATTTACAGAAACTTCGGAGATGAAAGAAACCAGAAGATTGGAGGATAGGGTGTGAGAGAAGAAAGATGTTGCAAAAGATTTGCAACATACTGATCTGCTCAAGAAAATTGTTTTATTAAGCAATTAATAACTTTACTTAACTCGATAAAAATGAACACAGCTCTCATAGACCTTCTGCTTGCAGGGATCTTGAGCACAGGAAATATGAGTCTTCAATAGCCTTGATACCATTCATTTCTATGGTTCTAAAGGGAATTCTATTCAATTAATACAAGAAACAAACAGTTCACAAGCAAAAAACTTGTTTTCTCATTCTTTCACCTGTCAGCTACTCATAGCAAAATTAAATGAAATAATATCTTAAAAACACACAGTAAATGCTCGAGGAACTCAGCCAGTCTCACAGTGCCCATAGGAGGTAAAGATATATTACAGATGTTTTGGGCCTGAGCTCTTCTTCAAGATAAGAGCATAAAGCAGGAAGGTATCTCAATAAAGGCTGATAATTCTCAATAAAGAATATCTACTGTTTCAATACCATGGGTGATAAACACAATTCTAGATTTTCAGATTTCAGATTGATTGTCAGAGTGCATACATGACATTACATACATCCCTGAGATTCATTTTTTCCTGTGGGCATGGCAGAATTACCACAAATTGTTAGACCAAAAAATAAACTGTACACAGCATAAACATGCAAACAAACAAGAAACTGTAAACAGCTAAACTGTACTATACAGAGAGAACAAAATAAAATCAATAACGTGCACAAGTAAGAGCCCTTAAATGAGTCTCAGATTGAGTTTATCATTGAGGAGTCTGATGGTGGAGGGGTAGCAGCTGTTCCTGAATCTGGTGGTATGAGTCTTGTAGCACCTATACTTCTTTTCTGATGGTAGTAGCGAAAACAGGGTGTGTGGTGGGGGTTTAGGTCTTTGTTCATTGCTGCTGCCCTCCGACAGCAACATTCCCTGTAGATGTACTCAAGGGAATTCTAGTGAATTCTCAACAATTCTAATGAAGTCACTCAACGGTAGAAAAAAATTGCCTTTAATACATCTGATTAAAAGAACATCCTTTTACTTCTAGCCTCAAGACAGAATATGAAAGCCATGAGTTTTAATTGTGATGTTTAGCTCATTATCCATGACCACACCAGTGGTTTATAGCAAAGTGAGAAACGCATGTCACAAAGCATTAATTGAAAAGAATATATTGTAGTGGTAGCTACCAACTCTGAAACACACCAAAAGACGCTAAGGGGTTTCAGTTGAACTCATTTATTTGAACTTCACACGCACACTTTAAGAGCAGCATGAGCTCCGCCCTGCCGGGCAGTGACATCATCACGTTTGCCCAAGGCACATGCTGTGGCCTGAGCCATGAGGCTCTGAGATGCCACTGATGGTGCCATCTTCCTGTAGCTGCCCCACCGACGTGGCAATACAAGCAGGAGTCAGTTCGCCACAGTATATCCTTATTCTATATTGATTATAAAGCTCTTGATGTTTTCTGCATCACAGTATAAAGTCACCAATCCAACACATTAACCTCTGTAAAACCACCAGCCTCTGCATCCAACACATTATCCTTTGTAATTTCAGGCACCTACAACATTATCCCACTATCAGACATACCTTTTCATCTCCTCCCCTCTCTGGCTTCTACAGGGATTTCTCCTTCCATGACTCCCTCATCCACTCATCCCTTCCTACCAATCGCCCCTTGACATCTTCCCCTGTGGCCGCTAGAAGTGCAACACTTGTGCCCACACCTCCTCCCTCACCATGATCCAGGGCCCCAAACTTGACTTTTAAGTGAAGCAATACTTCACTTGTGTATCTGCAGGTATGATTTACTGCATCTGGTGCTCCCTTTGTAACCTTCTCTATCTGGGCACAGACTGGGAGATCACTTTGCTAACTACCTTCGCTCTGTTCACATCAGTGACAGGGATATCCCAGTGGCTAACCATTTCAATTTTGCATCCCACTCCTGTATTTACATGTCTGTCCATGGCCTTGTACTGTCTCACCAAGACTACCCATAAATTTGAGGAACAACATCTGATTTTCTCTCTGGGCATTCTTGAACCAGATGACATAACATCGACATTGCTGGTTTCTGCTAACTTACTCTCCATTCTCCCTCTTTTCCCTTTCCTTTATCTTCTTTCCCTTAGCTGTCCGCCCCTCTCTATTTACCCAGTCAGCCCTCCTCCTCCTGTTTCAGATGTGCCTTCCCTCCCTTATCAATCTTCTGCCTTTGAGACCATGCTCCTCCCCCATCCACCATTTTGTTCAGACATCTGCCAACATTTTTCCATACAATTATGAAAGGCTCAAGCCTGAAATGTTGGCTATGTATCTTTATCTTTGCTACATAAAATACATGTTTGACCTGCCGAGTTTTGCCAGCATAGCGTTTTTACTTCAACCACTGCACACTTTTGTGTTTTACATCGCTCAACGATGGTTTGAATTTTTTTTTTGTGAAAATTGAGTAGCTATATTTTCTGTTCCTATTTTAAAATATTGGGAGCACACCCAATGTTAAAGTATCAATGGAGGGTAAAGTTTCAAAATGCCGAATTCATCATTAAAAGAAAAATCTTGTTTTATCTCCAATATCATATGATTTTAAGTGAATCAGGTGGCAGAGATCTCCATCCTCTTGCGCACTTCTGAAAGAGGCAGTGGGCAATTCACAGCACTGGAAAAGCACTATCTCTGTCAAATCCTCCCAATCAATGAGCAGGTTAAGTGAACCAATGTCAGTATCTTGTCCTAGCATAACATCCCTGTTATTGAGACTCCCTTCATAGTCAGCCAGCCTTGATGTGTTACTGTGCAAACGATTGCCAGAATACAAGGTGAAGTAATCCCTGATGTTCTCAAACCCTCCTTACAAAAGTAAAGCAACGTCCACACAAACTGATGGAAACCCTTGGGCGGCACTTGCTTAAAACGGAGAAGTATCATTTGGGAAAGCAATGAAATTCCTGATACACAAAAGGCTGCAGATGCTGGAAACCAGAACAAGAAACAAACTCTGGAGGAATAAATGCTTATCATGCTGATGTAGATAAGGTCACATCGAGAGCAGCAGATGCATCTGGATGGGGTTGGAGTGCCTGACTTGAAAGTACCTTTTTTACATTCCTGGATGGTTGTGTGGAAGTAGGTGTAATAAGTGTTGCAAATCCCACAATTATTCCGGCAGTTATATTAAAACTGAAAATCCTACTTTTCTACATGAGGAGTGTGCAGAGGTCCAGTGAAAACAGAAGCAGGAGTGCATTTCCTCCCAAACTACCTCTCCATCAACCTGCCAAATTTTACATTTAATTTGTAATTTAGACATTCAATACGGTAACAGGTCAGAGCTGGCCAATTTACACCCAATTAACCTACACCCCAGTACATTTTGACAGAGGGAGGCAACCAGAGCCCCTGGGGAAAACCCACGGAGACAAGGGGAGAATGTACAAACTCCTTATAGACAGCATGGGATTCAAACCCAGTCCTGATCGCTGGTGCTCTAAAAGTATTGCGGTAACTACTACGCCAACTGAGCTGAGCACCTTCTTCCCCATGGACATCTCTCCATGATCATCTCAAACTATGGAACAACAGTGGAGACAAAACATGGTTAATCTCAAAGAACATTTTATGGAGAAGGCTAGGCAATGATAATCCAGTAAACTTGTTCTAAACTCTTAACAATCTTGCATTGAAGAGTGTAACTGGCACGGTTTATTATATCACAGCAGAAATTTGAATCTTTTTTTTTTCTCATTTGCTCCATCCTTCTTTGTTTCAAGCTGTCTCTGAAGCAATCCAATGTCAATCAGTTTTTCAGTTAATTATTCATTTCACTCCCAGCAAGGGTTGATTTAATGATGCATGTGAAGGGCAATGTGGCTTTTACGTCTGTTTGTTATCCTAGTTCACTGTCAAAATCAGCCATAAAGCAGATTTTACTCTGTGGGAGTCCACCTAACTGTAAAAATGAATAAAAATCAAGGAACTTGTAATGACAGTGATAATGAGGTATTGGTTTCTGTTATAAGACATTTCTCAAGCCAATTTCTTTAATAGCTCTAATTTCTATAACCTTTTTCAGTGTATTTATATTTATATTTTTCATTTAATTAAGGATGAATTCATTTGAAATTTTAAAATCATTATAGTTTACTAAGATTTCAAAAGATGTTTAACTTTATCATCACTTGGCATTTTTACACAGAAACAGCTGAATTATTGCAAAAAAAAAATTAGCATTCTTACTTCCGGTATGTTCCGATGTGGCCATTTACGCAGGGGCACTTTTACACAGCCTTCAAGTGTTGCGGAGATAATGGGTGGACCCACCGACAAACTCCGCAATCATCATGTGGACGTCATAGGTGAATCAAGCGGCCAAAAGATCCTCAGGAAAGAAGAGGAAACGTCTCCCGATTTTCAGACCGTTGCGAAGGCGGTAGCTATTTTGTGAGGGCCAACCATAATGCCCTGCACCTTCTGCATTCCTTAATGACATGGAGATTTGGGTATGCAGCAGATTTAAAAGTCCCGTGTTGCTGTCACGAACTGAATGAGTCAGAATGTTCACTTGGAACGTCATATTCATTAGGCTCATTCCTTACGGAGTTACTGTGGTCAATTTAAACTGCAGCCACACCGTAAAAATGCGCAGGGGTACCAGTGGAAACATTATGGGATGGAATTTATATAATAAATTCCATCTTATCATTTTCACACTGCCACTGGTGCAGAACATTTCCTAATTTTTTTTGCTCTTTAGCAGCTGTGTAAAAGTGCCTAGCGAATGTTCTTTTTACATTTCCTATTGATTAACTGCCCCAATTAAATGAAATAAAAGCTATGCCTCTTGTTCAAAATCAACATCAAATTATTTCACAATTCAAAGTGAAATCAGCATTAGTTTCCATTGTTACTCATGGTATTTAAATGACTCACATTCAATTGTTTTTAATATAAATGATAATGTTCAAATTGTACATTTAAATAACAATTAGCTCTTCAGCTAAAGGGCATTCAGTCAATTGAGTCTGTGTTCTAATAGAACATCCAAGATAGTTAATTCCCTTCCTCTTTCTAAGAGCCTTGCAAAATATTTTTCCTCAAATATCTATCCAATTCTCTTGAAAGCTGTGAAGGATTGTTCTTCCACCACCTCCTTAGGCAGTGAACACCTGATCAAGACGGCTGTTGCATAAAAATGGTCTGCCTCACATCCTTCATGGATAATGTAATGATATGATTTATTGCATGTACTAGTCGGTACAGGCACGGGCTGGCCTGCCCTCCTGATGACATCCTCTCCTAGACTCTTCCTTGGTCTCCTCCCCTGTGAGCCAGGCCATAAATGTCGAGTCTCCTCTTCCTTCCCCGCACCTCCCTAGCTTGGACCCGGGCCAGCAAGTCTTGTGTGGAATAAAGCCTATCGTTCCCCTCAGTCTTTGTCTTTATGATTATTGGGGCAACTGGTAGCGTCCAACAGATACTGTTCACAATTTAAATCTTTTCCTGTTTTTTTCCCTAGTTTCCACTGAAAAAAGCACTTTCCCTCCCTCCCCTCTGTCTAATATTCTCAAGTGCTTCTATCAAATTTCCTCTCAACTTTCTCTGTAGTTCAGTGTAAATTAAATTGATACTTCCCTTTTATTTTGTCTTGGGTGTTTATTACCTCTTTTTAGTGAATAATTGTGAATGGAAACACATAGATGATATTTTTTTTAATGTGTATGATCTGGCTATGACATGGAAAATTAATGAAAAAGTGATATCAATATGATGCACTGTGGGGAAGGCTGACATATTTATCGAGTAAACAAACAATCTTTATCCATGGATTTTGTTCACTCTTCCATTCCTTCTTGAGCAGGCAGCAGAGTTGGCGTAGCAGTTAATGCAATTCCTTTACAGTGGCAGCAATCAGGCCCAGGGTTCGAATTCTGCACTGTCTGTAAGGAGTTTGTATATTCTCCCCATGTCTGCGTGGGTTTTCTCCAGGGGCTCAAGTTTCCTCCCACCATTCGAAACACATTGGGGGTGTACTTCAATTAGGTGTAAATTGGGTGGTGCGAACTCATGGGTTGAAATGGCCTGTCACCATGCTGTATGTCTAAATTTCAAATTTCAAAAAATTACAAGGGCAAATTTTATAAAGCTTTATAATTCAAGAGTCTTCCTTAGAACCTTAGGTACAGACTTAAAATTCTCTAGTGAATGTTAAATATATATACTCTACAAATGATGACATACTATTAAATTATGCACATCTAAGCTTCTCTACACACAATATGAAATATAGCAGAGAATGCTAGAAATACTGAGAATATCAGGCAGCATCCATGGAAAATGAAATAAATCTGACATTTGAAACTGATGATATTTCAGAACCATGTTAATGTGTTTTTTTGTAATATAGCATGCAATAAGATATTGCAGTGAGGTTGACATTAATGGAACAGTAGAACACTGAGACACAATATTTCCAATTAGGATGTTGCATGATATAAAGCAGAATAAAACAAACAAGACAAATAGATCACTCATCATGATCTTGGGTTACTTTTATCAATTAAGAAAATATATCAGCTATATTGGTCCATGTTGCTTGGAACATAAAATAAATTGCTGTTTTTTTTATGCAATTTCCTGCAATGAAGTGAAAATCTCTATTGAGCAGTTGACATCAGCAGCTTATCCCTTTGGAAACTGAACCTTGGCCTATCAGCAATGTTCCCCTTTTCCCAGCCACCCTTTCCATTTTAGTTGCAACTTAATTTTCTCTTTGCTAGTTCTATGGAAAGGGTCTTTAAATTAAATGTTAATTCTGTTTCACTTTGCACAGGTGCCTCTTGAATTTCTGAATGTTTTCATCTATTTTGTTTTATGTTTCTGTCAGATTTTGAGCCTATGTATGTAGGTATAATATGTACCTGCAGTTTTTATTAACTTTTCAATAGCAAAAATAAGACCTGCATATCATGCTTTTCCTGGTAGTCTTATAACTGAGCATATTATCTGTATCTGGTTAGTGAAACATGTGCTGCCCCCTCTGTATATTTAATGGGAAAATGGATAGCGTGGGAAACTTCTGCTGAGAGAGATCAGGCATGGCTTTGAAGAATGGCAGAACAAACGCTAGAGACAAGATGGCCTATCCCTACTCTGAGCTCTTTCCTTAGCATGTTGTAACACCATTTATTTTAAACATGCTTTTAAATTCCGTAAAAGCTTGCTGCTATGGATGCTTCCATGTTCTGTGCTCTGATGGGCAGAAATGGATCGAGAACTTTGCCTGCAAAGGAAGCTGACAGAAAAGCAGTACATAAGTACAATGCTCATTTCAGGTCCTGATCCACTGTGGAGCTCTGAGAATTGCACCAAACAGCAATAGGAATGGTCACCAATTAGGGTAACGAGAATGAGAAAAAAAATAAAATAAACAAAAACAAATTAAAAAAGCTAATAAGATCAAAGCCAATGTTTGCTGATCTTGATGAAGTTTGGAATAAATACAAAATATTGCCCTAGGTTTCGACTTTGCTGAGGTGAAATGTTCAAAACATCATTTATTTTTAAACTGTCACCATAAGTTTATTTCTCTTAAAAAGCAAGAATGAATAAATGTGTGTTAGTTAATACAATATTCAATATCATTCCTTTATATTGCCCACATGCTGCATTTCCCTTCTAAATTTTCTGATGTCAGAACACTGGTCATCGTCTTACCTTCAAATTTTCATTTATGTCCTCTTGAATTCTTTTCCAAACAAAGCTTGCCCCATAGAATCCGTCTCTTTACTTAGGCTTCATAATATTATCCATATTCCTGCAGAGCCTTTTTCTTGCGGAGATATATAAGATAGTGTTCATCCAGATACATTTATTTGTGGAGAGAGAACAAGGAATGAAAATTAATATATCCAGATCTTATAATCTTAGTTGATTGAGTTTTAGACATATTTAGGAATGCAAACTGGAGCTGAAGTTTGGCTTCATCACATGAATTTATTACTATTGTTTGAGCCCAGCTGAGCTGCATTGACCTTTGAACCCAGCACGATCTCAAGCCAAATTCTTTTGTCATCTGAATGCACAAGTGCAACCCAATGAAACAGTGTTCTCTGGTCCTAGGTGCAAAACATGCAGACACACAACCAGACAAAACAAACAATATACATACAGGACAAATAAATAAATATTGTTTTATGACTATGAGAGTCTCAGGTGGTTAATGTGAGCAGTTCCTGTGGTCATTCTGGATTCTCACTGCCCGTGGGAAGAAATGGTTTCTTAGCCTGGTGGTGCTGGCTCTGATATTGCTGTATCTCTTTCCCAATGGCAGTAGCTGAAAGATGCTGCATGTGGTGTGGAAGGGGATCTCAATGATTCTGCACACCTTTTTCAAACAATATCCCTGTAGATCACATTGATGTTGGGTGGTGGGGGGGGGGGGGGGCGGCATGTGGTGGTGTGGGAGGAACATGCCAGTGGTCTTCTCCGTCACTTTTATGGTCCTGTGGATTGACTTCCTATCCATTTCTCTGCAGCAACTGTACCACCCTGTGAAGCAGCCGAGCAGGACGCTCTCGATAGAGCTACTGAAGAAGGTTGACAAAGAGGTGGTCGGTCGCCTTACCCACTTCAGTCTTCTCAGGAAATGATGTGCCTTCCTAATAAGTGCAGGGATGTTGTGTATCCAAGATAGGTCACTAGTTAAGAGAACTCCAAGGAACTTAATGCTCTCTACACTCTCCACTATGGAGTTGTTGGTCGTTCCTTGCCCTCCTGAAATCCATGATCATCTCCTTCATCTTATCTATGTTGAGACTCAGGTGGTTACTCTCTCACACAACATTACAAGATTCTCCACCTCTTCACTGCAGTGCGACTCATTGTTGTTGCTGATGAGGCCGACTAGAGTTGTCTCATCTGCAAACACGATGACCTGTTGGGGCTGGATCTGGTGATGCAGTCATGGATCAATAGTGTGAACAGGAGTAGGATGAGCACACAGACCTGAGCGTCAGTGCTCAGCGTTGCTCTGTTTTCTGCTACCGACCCAGACAGATTGTGGTTTATCCATTAGGAAGTCCAAGATTCAGTTACAGAGAGTATGTTGAGTCCCAGCAAGGACGGCTACTCCACCAATCTCTAGGGATTGATCGCATTAAATGCTGAGCTGAAGTCAGTGAATAGCAGTCTGGCATATGAGGCATCATTTTCCAGGTGGGTCAGAATGGAGTGAAAGGACAAGGGTACAGCATTGCCTATGGAACAATTTCTTCTATAGGAAAATTGAAAAAGGTCCAGCATATCTGGGAGATGTGTTTTGATGTATTCCATAACCAGATGCTCGAAGCATTTCATAATAATGGAGATCAATGGCACAAGGTGGTAGTCATTTAGGCCTGTTATTGTCACCCTCTTGGGTACCAGGATGATGGAGTCTGTCATGGACCCTGTAAGAATAATGGACTGATGCAGTGAGGTGTTGAAAATGTCTATGTTGACCTCCATCAATTGGTCTGCACAGTGCTTCAGTATCCGACCATGTATTGTGTTTGGTTCCGTTGCCTTGTGTGCATTTATCTAGGATAGGGTTCTCCTCACTTGGACCAAGGATATGCAAGGGGGCCCATTCATCAGGAGGACACAGAACTTTCTTTAGCTTCATCTTGTTCTGATTAAGCCATGCATAGAATTTTTTTTTTTTAATTTAGACATACAGCATAGTAACAGGCCCTTTCAGCCTATAAGCCAATGCTGTGCAATTACATCCAATTGACCTACAATTTTGAACTGTGGGAGGAAACAGAAGCACTCAGAGGAAATGCACACAGACACAGGGAGAACGTACAAACTCCTTATAGACAACATGAGATTGGAAACCCAGTCCTGTTCACTGGCTGACCATGCTCAGAAGATGTTCATTCTACCTGGTAGTGAAGTTTCGTTGTCTTTAACTCACAAGGTTGACTTGTGATATGTTAGAGACTTAATCCCTTGCCACATGTACCTCATGTCACCAATGTCTGTGAATCTTCTGTGCATATCCTTGCTTTGGCTTCCAGATTGCACAGGAGATTTCAGCCCTGGCTGGTCTTAGTGTCATCCTGCACCCTGTCCTGAAGGTAGCATCATGAGCTCTGAGAAGGGCTGGGAATTATGCATCCAATGATGGTTTCTGATTTGCCTTGGTTGTAAAGCATTTGATCTCAGTGACATCCTCAATGCACTTGCTGATGTAGATATTCACTGAGCTCTTGTACTCCTCAATGTTTACATGGTCATTATAGGTGGCTTCCTCCCTGAAACACTTCCAGTCCGTGGTCTCAAAGTAGTCTTGCAGTGCTGCTGTGCTCTCCCATCCTGGCAAAATCCTGATCTCCCTGCGAACTGAGTTTGCTCTGCCAGGGGTCTGTATGCTGGGGTTAGCAGGTCAGATATGTGATCTGAGTAACCAAGGCAAGGGCAAGGTGCAACCTTGAACACACCAGTGACTAGTATACATCTGATCCAGGGTGTTCTCACATCTGGTGACAAAATTGACCTACTGTTTAAACCATGGTAAGACTGGTTTTAGGTTGGAGTGATTGAGCTCACCAGCAACAATCATGGCACCATCAAGGTGGGACATTTGGGCTTCACAGATTGCACTGTAAAGCTCCTTCATGGCTTTGCCCTCATTAGCCGAAGGCAAAATGCAGACTGTGGCAATAAGTGTGGCTTGAATTCCCTGGGTAGGTAGAAGGGTTTGCACTTCATCTAAGTCTGCTGAGGACTTTACACTAGAAACTTTTGTACATCAGTTCTCAAGCAATGTAAATGCACAGAACCCCTTCTCAAGTTTTGCCAGAAGTAGAAGTGTTTCTGTCTGCCCTGACAGAGATAAGGCCATCCACTGGGTCAATGAGTCTGGTATGGAGTTCTGGAGCCAAGCTTCTGTAATCACTAGGGCACAGCAGTCCTACAGCTTTCTCTGGTTCAGATGCTTCCTCAGGTAAGATCATTTGAACTGCAGATCTGAAGGATTCATTCTCTGCCTAACCTCAATGCTTTACCTTCTCTAGAACCGCTTCCAATGGCATCCCACAAGTTTCCCATGATCCACTTCACTGTTTGCTGCAATCTGTGTTCCCTGCTTCAATAGGTTTGAACTGCTCAGGATCTCACCGATTTGATCCTCTCATCTCAAAGTCCTTGAAATCAATACCGGAATCCTTCCAGTTGATTTTTCCTCTTATTAGTTTCTGTAATGCATCCTGATGCAATATATTACACTGATGGGCCAATATGGAGTCTGACTGAAACAAAATGTATTTTTGTTCTCTTAAAATTCTTGAAAATGTTTATGGTATGGCTTATGTTATATTTACTTTTTTTTAAGTAACTTAATTGAATTATATTCCATTCATTTGCTCTGAAGAGGATTCAATATTACAACTTCCTCTATCATGACGATATTGGTAAATGTTACTTAATTTAAATTTTACACTTGTGTAATGAAACATGTCACTGTATAGTTCAAGACACACCAACGTCATTCAATGATGCATGCAGTCTATCACCTAGAATTTACCAATATAGTTCTTAAAAGTAGTGAATACATTTTTATATATTGCATTTCATTCAACATTTCATTTTGAGCTCAGGTCACTGCAAAATTCTACACTAAGAATTCTAAGACTATTGAAGTCATCTTGCACAATAAATGTTACCTTTACTCCATACCAATTGATCACTCTCTGTAACTCTAGTGTTTTGTCATTTTGTTCTGTCTTACTTGTACTGGATTTGTCCATTGATATGCCCGTAGATCAACTTCTGTCACTGCATTTTCTATAAACAACAGTGAACTTCTGCTTCAAAAGATGCCACATGTTATTTGCACTATTGTGGGTCTAGTTTTTGGATTCCAAGCAATGGTGAAAAAGGAAAAGGATTTAGGATATTGAAACTAGATGGGTGCACTGAGAAATGGGGGTGGTTCACAATGGGTTTCTGAGGCTCTAAATATACTTGGGACTTGGATAGTGTCAAATTTTGTGAAGGGGGTGCAGGACAGGGCTCAAGGTAGACCTGAAGCATACAAATTCTATTTGATGCATTCAATTGATTTGAACTGTTCACTGTCACGTGTAGTGACACAACACATAAAATACAGTAAAATACAGTACAGTGAAATAGTAAAATACAATACAGTGAAAAGTTTTATTTTGCCTGCTCATCAGAAAAGTCAACCACAGCAGAAATAAAAGTTCAAAGCGTAGTTTTATAAACAGAAATACAGCTAATAAAGTGTAAAGTGTAGGGGTTGTGAAATCTAGGGCCTGGCATCTGCTCAAGCAATGCCATTTTAACTCAAGATAAAACAGGTCTCATAGGTTCTACTTCATGTGTGTTGTGTGTCAAACATAGACTATACAAGAGGGACAACCCAGATGTCTTTTGTCAGATATACTCTGATACAACCTGGAGTTTCTAGGCTTCTCTTTTTTCTAGATTTATTTTCATCCATTAAAAAGAGAGAGAAACATATTATATTGCACTTGACCAACATCATTTTTGTACATTTTGGAGTCAATAATTCCAAAGCTATTTGGATGGATAATGCTCCAGTAAGAAATAAACACCAAAAGAGCATATTTATTGATACAATAATAACTAAAAGCATTTACCAAAATGTGTAAACACTGAACGCAGCTCCACAGCACTGTTCCATTGGCTCTATTCTGACATGTAGATTTTTTTTTAATTAAGGAAATCAAATTAAATGGGATGAATGCTGGAAAGTGGCCATGAAGTTAAAGATGATCTTATCAAATGGCAAAGCATTTGGTTGGAATAGCCAACTTTTGCTGTTATTATCAAAGTTTCTCTTCAGCTGATTAACTGGACCATTTATTTGAAGAATAATATTGAAAGAGACACAGCTGCATATTTAACAGGAAGTGCCTGACAAAAGAGGACAGACACCTAGTCAAGAGGATAAAATGAAGCTTACATATGGTTAAGGAAGGGCTCAAGAGAATGATAGGGTGGCCAGGAATGAACTTAAGAAAAGATTTAGGAGAGTCAGAAGGGGGCAGGAGAAAGCCTTCGGAGGTTGGATTAAGGAAACTCTCAGGTGTTCTACGCCTATGTGAGGAACCGAAGGATGATAAGAGTAAAGGTAGGCTCACTTAAGGATAAAAGAGGCAACATCCCTGGAGGCAGAGGAGGTAGGGGTGGTCTGAAGAACTAGCTTATGTGCTGGAGATTAAAAAAGAGGAAGTGCTCGATGTTCTTGAAAACATTAGCATTGATAAGTTCCTGGGAACAGACAAGATATACCCCAGGTTATTACAGGAAGCAAGGGAAGAGATTGCATTGGCAATGATCTTTGCATCCTTCCTGGCCACAGGAAGGATATACAGGTATACAAAATCATCAGGGGGATAGACAAGGTGAAGTCTGATTACTTGTTCCCAATGATGGGGGAGACGAGGACTAGAGGGCATAGTTTAAGAATACAGGGTAGGCCCTTTAGGACGGAGATGAGAAAGCATTTTTTTACCCAGAGAAGTGTGAATCTGTGGAATGCTCTGCCACAGAGGGTGGTAGAGGCGGATTCGCTGACTATGTTCAAAAGAGAGTTAGATAAGACTCTTGTGGGTAATGGAGTTAAGGGTTATGGGGATAAGGCTGGAAAGGGGTACTGATGGTAATGATCAGCCATGATCTAAAATGGCGGTGCTAGCCCGATGGGCCAAATGGCCTACACCAGCTCCTATTGTCTATTGTCTATTGATATATTGTATCGGTGAATTAGAGAATGGCAAATATGGTCACCTTGTTTACATAAAGGTCATCTGGGGAATCCTAGGAATTATAGACCAGTGTATTTGATGTCAGTGGTGGGCAAACTATGAGACTGGATACTTAGGGACAGAATTTATGAGCATTTAGAGGCATAGTCTTCTCAACAATAATCAGCATGGCTTGTTAGGGGTAGATCATGCCTCACTAGACAAATTGTGTTGCTTTTTTGAGGAAGTAACAGAAGAAACTGAAGAAGGTAGGGAGGTGTATGGTGGTGCATTTGGCTAGGTTCCCCATGGATGAATCATTCATAAAGTCGTGAGTCATGGGTTCCATGGAACTTTGGACTATGGATTTAGAACTGATATTCCTGCAGAAAGCAGACGGTAGTAGTAGATGGAGCATGTTATGCTTTGAGGTCAGTGATTAGTGGAGTTCTGCAGAGATGTGCTCTGGGACCCCTGCTTTTTGTTATTTTTATCAATAACTTGATGAAGAAGTTGAAAGAAGGGTCAGTCATTTTGCAGATGACTGAAGGTGTTGTGGATAATGTAGAAGATTATTGTAGTTTACAACAGGATACTGAATGGAGGCAGAGTTGGGCGGAAAAGTAAAGAATAGAGTTTGATCTAAGTTAAGTGTGTGGTGATGCATTTTGGAGGGTCAAACTTGGAGGCAAAGTACATGGTTATTGGCAGGATTCTTTACAGTGTAGAAGAACAGAGAGATATTAGGGTTCAAATCTATAGATATCTTAAGTTTACTGCAAAAATTGATAGGGTCGCTAAGAATGCTAGTTTTCATTAGTCATGGGATGAGTTCAAGAGTTGTGAGTTAATGTTGCAGCTCTATAAATCTCAGTTAGACCACACTCGGTATATTGTGTTCAGTTTGGTCACTTCAGTAGTGGAAGGACGTGGAAACACTGGAGAGGGTGCAGAAGAGATTTATCAGGATGTTGCCTGGATTGGAGAAGGTCTAACATAGAACATAGAATATTACAGCATAGTACAGACCCTTTGGTCCTCAATGTGGTGTTGACCTTTATATTCCCAACAAAAAAATGAACTAAAATTTTACTACCTCGTAACCTTTTATATTTCTTTCATCCATGTGCCGGTTACAGTGGCCTCTGGTAATAACTGTGGAGTGGCCTCTATAGGATGCAAGCCCAGGCAGAGTTGATATGGAGACCTGACTGTTACCCATGCAGTGGGGACCCCCCCCCCCACTCCATGCTAATGACAGGTCCAAAGGAACGATGAAAATCAATACAGTTTGGTGACTACAGCATCGCAGACGTTGCCGTGCCAATGCTGGGTACAGCAGTCAGCCACCTTCTGGACTCTGACTCCAGATTTTTCCTCGTGGTTTACTCCCATAGCCTTTCCTGTGAGCAGGTATAGCCACAAGCAGCAGAGATTTGAAATTGGCATGTTCCCTCTCCTAGATGTTACCTTCCATAGTTAATGAGCCCCATCTACCCGGAACAACTGGTTTCAAGGTGCCAGTGGCTCGCCTTTGCCCCTTCTCTTGTCAGTGAGAACAGCTCCACCAGGCATAAGAACTATGTCTCACATGAAGGCCAGGAGTTGGATTTGGTTGTCAGAGGCTGTTTGCTCCACATACCATGAGGAGGATTTGTTAGCAGTGGGAGCTCATCCCCACTATCACGCTTCAGCTATGACAACCTTTAGAGACTGTCTAAGAATCTCTTAAATGCCCCTAATGTTTGAGCCTCCACCACCTTCCCTGGCAAGGCATTCCAGGCATCCACAATACTTTATATAAAAACTTACCCCTGATCTCTCCCTTAAACTTTACTCCCTTCACTTTGCAAAGATGTCCCCTGGTGATTGCTATTCCTGCCCTGGGGAAAAAAAAATGTTTGGTGTCCACCTTATCTATGCCTCTCAGAATCTTGTAGACATCTATTAAGTCTCATTTCATCCTTCTGTGATCTATAGAGAAAAGACCCAGCTCTGCTAACCTTGTTTCATAAGACTTATTTTCCAATCCAGGCAACATCCTGGTAAATCTCTGCAACCTCTCCATAGGACATCCTTTCTATAATGAGGTGACCAGAGCTGATAACATTATTCAAAGTGTAGCCTCACCAGTGATTTGTAGAGTTGCATCATGGCCTATCAACTCTTGAATTCAATCCCCCTATTAATGAAGCCCAGCATCCCAAAGGCCTTCTCAACTATCCTATCAACCTGCATGACAGCCTTGAGCTATTCATGGATTTTGACCCCAAGGTCACTCTACTCCTCCACGCTGTTAAGTATCTGATAATTAACACTGTAATCAGCCTTCTGGTTTGACTTTCCAAAATGAATCCTCTCACATTTAGATGCCTAAGGGTTCTCCGCTATCCTATTTGCCTAGGCCTTCTCATGCCCCCTTTGAGCTCTCTTAAGTCCTTGTGTAAATTCCTTCCTGGTAACCATATATTTCTCATGAGCCCTTCCTGTTTCCTGCTTCCTATATCTAATGTATATTTTCTTCTTCTTCTTAACAAGCTGCCTCACCTGCTTTGTCAACCACAGTTCCCTTTTCTTACCCTCTTTCCCCTATTCCCATTTGGAGAAACCTATCCTGAATCCAGCACAAGTGGCCCCTAAATTTCCTCAACATTAGTTCTGAGCTTTCATCCTTGAACATCTGTTGACAATTTACTCTTGCTATTTCCTACCTTCTCTTATTGTAATTAGCCCTTCCCCAATTAAAGAGTTTCCCATTTGGTCTGCTTTTATCCTTGTCCATTGCTATGATAAAGATCAGGGAGTTGTGGTCACTTGCACTGAAATGCTCTCCCACCAAGAGATCGGTTACCTGACCAGGTTCAATACCCAGCATTGGATCCAGTATGGCCTCTCCTCTCATCAGCTGGTCTACATACTGTGTCAGGAATCCTTTTTTGAAAATATTTTATTAAAAAATCCCTAAGAAAGGAAGAATATTAAGAAAAAAATGAAAGAAAAGAAATAAGCAAAAAAAGTAAGAAAAAAAACTTAATTGCCAAAAGACACCGCTCATCACATGGTTCTAACCATTTATGGGTTTTTAAAAATTCTTCCAAGGATATTAACGAGGTTCTTAAAATTTAGGGAAATATCTATAAATTAATTCTCACAATTTGTAAATACATGCCCCAAATTTTCAAAAAACATATCATATCTATTTCTTAGATTGTAAGTAATCTTCTCAAGAGGAACACAGCTGTGCATTTCTGCATTTAATCGCTCCTAATGAGAGTCTGATTTCCAGGTACTGCTATAAATTTTCTTGCTACTGCTAATGCAATCTTTACATATTCTTTATGGTATATAGTTAATTTCAATTTTATCGCTACATATTATCTAATAAAAATAACATTGGATTTCATGGAAATTTAATTCCTGTAACCTCTTCTAAAAAAGTTGTCAAATTTATACAAAATGGTTTCATTTTAGGACAGGACCAAGTAAAATGTAAAAAAGTACCTATCTCCTGGCCACATCTAAAACATAGATCTGATAAGTCTGATTTCAATCTATTTAACTTCTGTGGCGTGAGATGTAATTGATGCAAAAAATGTATATGGAACTTATCTGCATGTAACATTTATTGTATTTGTTATACTATCTTAACATAACTCTGACCTATTTTGTTCATCAATGTTAATATTTAAATCTGACTCCCATCATGGTCTGGACCTATTATCCCCTGTTTAGGAGATCCCTTCTACAATAAAGTGTACATTGCTGAACTAAATTCTTTGTATGTCTATTACGAATTAACATGTCCCCATCACCACATTTCAATGATCGTTGGACCCAATGTATGTCTTAACTAACTCTTAGTTGATAATAACCAAAAGTGTATTGCTTTGTATCCTGTATTTAATTTTTAATTGTTTAAATGTTATTAAATTTCCTACTTCATAACAATCTTATTCCTTTACAAAACCAAATATTTAATAATTGATTACCCATTGAAAATGGAATAAGTCGACTTTGGATCAGAGGCATTTTAGGTACCACAGCCCCCCTCGTTCCAATTTCATTGTTTATCTTACTCTGATATTAATCAAATGTTACAACAATGGGGCTTCCCTCTCCCCAGATATTAATTTTGGTTCCCATTAACATATAAAGTCTTCTGATATTCTCTCTACTACTTTATCAATTTCTATTTTAATCCATTCTGACCTCTCTCCCATCAGGAATTCTTCTTGAACAAACCTGAAATATTCATCCCCATCTATCCGTCTTGCAGTCAGGAAGTGCCTGTCATTATTAGAAAAATTGAAGCCTCCCACAACAAGAACTCTTTAATTTCTGCACCATTTCAAATTGTGCGTGCTTATCTGTTCCTTAATGTCCCCAGGGCTATTTGAGGGCCAATAGACTCATCTCAGTACAGTGATTGCTCCTTTCTATTTCTGACTTTTACCCACAATGACTCAGTAGACACTCCTACTGCAGCATTCTCCCTTTTTACAGCTGTGATAATGTTTTTTTCTTTCCCCCCCTCTCTTACCTCCTAACCTATTCCTTTTAAAACATCTAAACCCCAGTACCTGCAGCAGCTAATTTTGCCCTTTTGCCAGGCAAATCTCTGAAACAGCCACACCCTCATAGTTCCCCATATACTGATCCATGCTCCTTTATTCCTTATTCACCTTGCATTGAAATAGAAACATTTTACTCCCTCTAACTAATTACATTTATGTTTCCTCCCCTACCTGTCATTCCTGACAAACTAGCAACACATTGCACCATGGATTTGGCCTTTTGCCTTCTTCTCTGCATTCACATTCTGGTTCCCATTCCCCTGCAAAACTAGTGTCTCATGAGACAAAGTTAACAGAGATTAGGGATTTTCTCCTTTGAGTGATAAATTATGACAGGTGATGTAATAGATGTCTATGAGATTATGTGAGGAATAGCAAGGGTGGACATCCAGAACCTTTTTCCTGCAGAAAGATTAGCAAACTCTGAAGACATCAGTACACAGTGAGGGGAGGAAAGTTCAGGAGTACAGTTTATTTTTACACAGAGATAATGGGTGCCTTGAATTCATTGCAAAGGATGGTGCTGGAGTCTGGTATAATAGAGACATTTTAAAAGATTCTTAGACAGGCACATGGGTGAAAGAAGAATCGAGGGCTATGTTTGTGAGTTAAGGAAGGTATAGATCATTGTGTTGGTTTATATAGGTCAGCACAACATTATGGGCCATTGGCCTGTACTGTGCTGTAATGTTCTATGAAAGTTCAAATTTTATCCTATTTTCAATGAACTACTTTTGCATTCCACCAATATGAATAGCTAGATAAATGTAAGCAGGTGATATTATCTGAATGAATAGAAATTGATGCAAATTATAAACTGCATGGCTTTTTTTTTTAATTTTTTTTTTCACACCATAAATCACATTAACCATGATACACACTTTTTCCTTTTCACACATATACAGTGCCATTTTCTCCCCCCACCTCCCTCCTCCCATCCCACCCTCCCTACCTCCCCCCTCCCGTCCATTTAAGGTACAAAATCTAGGATACATTAAACCAGTCAGACAATGTTGTCATTCAATAAAAATACACCAGAAATTCCACTGAGTCCATTCTTTTCATTTCCTTTTCCTTCCATTAACTTAGGTAGTGATTGTCCCCGGTAGGTTTTCGCTATTGTGTTTCATGTAAGGCTCCCATATTTGTTCGAATATTTCAATATTATTTCTTAAACTATATGTTATTTTTTCTAATGGAATACATTTATTCATTTCTATATACCATTGTTGTATTTTCAAATTATCTTCCAATTTCCAGGTTGACATAATACATTTTTTTGCTACGGCTAGAGCTATCTTAACAAATCTTTTTTGTGCATCCTCCAAATCAATTCCAAATTCTTTGTTTTTTATGTTACTTAGGAGGAAGATCTCTGGATTCTTTGGTATATTGTTTTCTGTTATTTTATTTAATATCTGATTTAGATCTTCCCAAAATTTTTCTACTTTCTCATATGTCCAGATTGCATGAATTGTTGTTCCCATTTCTTTTTTACATCGAAAACATCTATCAGATACTGTTGGGTCCCATTTATTTTACTTTTGAGGTGTAATGTATAGCCTGTTATATTGTATCATACGTAACCTCGTATTTATTGTATTTCTCATCGTTCCAGAGCATAACTTCTCCCATGTTTCCTTTTTTATCTTTATATTTAAATCTTGTTCCCATTTTTGTTTAGTTTTACCATTTGTTGCCTCATTCTCCTTTTCTTGCAGTTTAATATACATATTTGTTATAAATCTTTTGATTATCATTGTGTCTGTAATCACATATTCAAAGTTACTGCCCTCTGGCAAACTCAAACTGCTTCCTAATTTATCCTTCAAGTAGGATCTCAACTGGTAATACGCCAGCGCTGTATCTTGAGTTATATTGTATTTATCTTTCATTTGTTCAAAGGATAATAATCTATTTCCTGAAAAACAATTTTCTATTCTTTTAATCCCTTTTTTCTCCCATTCTCTAAAGGAAAGGTTATCTATTGTAAAAGGGAGTAACTTGTTTTGCGTCAATATTAGTTTTGGTAATTGATAATTTGTTTTATTTCTTTCTACATGAATCTTCTTCCAAATATTGAGTAGATGATGTAATACTGGAGAACTTCTATGTTGTACCAATTTTTCATCCCATTTATATAATATGTATTCAGGTATCTTTTCCCCTATTTTATCTAATTCTAATCTAGTCCAATCTGGCTTTTCCCTTGTTTGATAAAAATCTGATAGGTATCTTAATTGTGCGGCTCTATAATAATTTTTAAAGTTTGGCAGTTGTAAGCCTCCTTGTTTATACCATTCTGTTAATTTATCTAGTGCTATCCTCGGTTTCCCCCCTTTCCATAAAAATTTCCTTATTATTTTCTTTAACTCCTTGAAGAATTTCTCTGTCAGTTGTATAGGCAATGCCTGAAATAAGTATAATATGCTTGGAAAAATGTTCATTTTAATACAGTTTATCCTTCCTATTGTGTTAGTGGTAAATCTTTCCAATGCTCTAAATCGTCCTGTAATTTTTTCATTAGTGGATAATAATTGAGTTTATATAGTTGGCCAAGATTTTTATTTATTTGTACACCTAGGTATCTTATTGCTTGCATTTGCCATCTAAATGGTGATTCCTTCTTAAATTTTGAGAAATCCGCATTATTCATAGGCATTGCTTCACTTTTGTTTACATTGATCCATATTCCTTCAATTCCTTCTCCATATTCCTTCAATTTCTTATATAATTCTTTTATTGATAGTTCTGGTTCTGTTAAGTATACTATAACATCATCCGCAAATAAACTGATTTTATATTCCTTGTCTTTTATTTTTATCCCTTTTATATTATTTTCTGTTCTTATCAATTCTGCTAGTGGTTCTATAGCTAACGCAAACAATAAAGGTGATAGTGGGCATCCCTGCCGTGTTGACCTGCTTAAGTTAAATTGCTTTGATACATGTCCATTTACTGCCACTTTCGCTAATGGTCCCTTATATAATGCTTTAATCCAATTAATATACTTCTCCGGTAAACTGATTTTTTGCAATACTTTGAACAAATAATTCCATTCTACTCTGTCAAAGGCCTTCTCTGCATCTAAAGCAACTGCTACTGTTGGTGCCTTATTCCCTTCTACTGCATGAATTAAGTTAATAAATTTACAAATATTGTCTGTTGTGCGTCTTTTTTTGATAAATCCAGTTTGGTCTAGATTTACCATTTTCGGTACATACTCTGCTAATCTGTTTGCTAATAGTTTAGCTATTATCTTATAATCTGTGTTAAGTAAAGATATTGGTCTATATGACGCTGGTGTGAGTGGATCTTTCCCTTGCTTTAGTATTACTGTAATTATTGCTGTTTTACATGAATCTGGTAAGCTTTGTGTTTTATCAATCTGGTTGATTACTTCCAGGAGGGGCGGAATTAATAAGTCTTTAAATGTTTTATAGAATTCTACTGGGAATCCATCTTCTCCTGGTGTCTTATTATTTGGTAATCTTTTTTATTATCTCTTGTATTTCTACTATTCCAAATGGCTCTGTTAATTTATTTTGTTCCTCTATTTGTAGTTTTTGTAGTTCAATTTTAGTTAGAAATTCATCTATTTTCCCTTCTTTCCCTTCGTTTTCAGTTCGGTATAATTTTCATAGAATTCTCTAAAATTTTCCTTAATTTCTTTTGGATTATATGTAATTTGTTTGTCTTTTTTCCTTGATGCCAATACCATTTTCTTAGCTTGTTCTGTCTTAAGCTGCCATGCTAGGATTTTGTGCGTTTTTTCACCTAGTTCATAATATTTCTGTTTTGTCTTCATTATATTCTTCTCCACCTTATATGTTTGTAGTGTTTCATATTTAATTTTTTATCCGCCAATTCTCTTCTTTTAGTTGTATCTTCCTTCATTGCTAAAATAACTAATACATTAATGAAATTAATGAAGTGTCAACATCTTTGAAGATCTGTTACTACAATAACCCATTTAATTTAGTGTGAATATCACATTAAGGGCTAAAATGGGCTGCAACCATTTACAGCTTTGAAGAGAATGGGTGGCAACAACTAGTACAGGTTGTATCGAATTCACTACTTTGGAGAGAAGAAAGGACAATGTATTGGTTGTTTTGCCCAGGGACACATATGGTGAAAGAGTCATATGGTGAAAGACTGAAGGAACAGCATTTCATGACAGGTGTCCATCTCATCAAACACGGAACAAGAATGATTCTGTGATAATGGACAATTTGACTGATACCCCCAGTCAGGGGAATTATCGAATCCCACCATGATCGAAGGAAAAATAGAATTGCTGCATCGGATCATGAGCAAAGTAATGGTCATTTTGATTGGCTCGTACCAGGGTTTTTGAAGCATCGTGGAAGTCACATGTTTTGTTTCCCCTACAAAAGGAAAAGGGGAGTTGTGATAACCTTTCAAACAAAAGGATATTTCTCTGGAAGAAACTCAATGAGGATTTGTGAGTTTTCAGCAGTCCAGTTACCTAGTCTCTCCCATTTCCTTTCAAACTTATGTCAATTTATCTGCATTTCACCAATGGAGTTCTAAGACTGAACTTGGAATGACTTTCCAGAATAGTGCCTGAGCTATAATGGTTTGGGTATTCCATGCACAAACACACACACACACACACACACACACACACACACACACACACACACACACACACACACACACACACACACACACACACACACACACACACACACCACACACAAATTCGCACAGAGTTGTGATTGATTTGACTAATGTTACATTATTAGTCGTTATTAATAAATATTGTGTTCTAAAAGAAAAAATAACACTCTCTTGGTGAATTTCCATTGCTGCTGCTCTGTGATGTAACACTGTCCTGGGGTGTCTATATCAATATAATCACGAAGAAGACTCACCAGTGGCTATACTTTGTGAGGAGTTTGAGGAGATTTGGTATGTCACCAAAGACTCTTGCAAATTTCTACAAGTGTTCCTTGGGAAGAATTCTGTCTGGTTATATCTGTGGTGATACACCATTAGCCTACTACAGGGGCAACCTGTGTACCTGCAGAAGAGCACTGGACGACAAGGCAACTCTTGGCCGGCTGTCAATCAGCCGATCTGAATGGACCAATCCCTACCCAGTCAGCCGCCAATCACCCTCCAGGATATAAGATGGATCCGACCCCTTGAGGTCAGTCTCAGAGCCAGCACTGCTCCCTCACAGCCAGCTCTATGGAAGTTCATGTAAAATAAAGCCTGTTGAACAGACTTTGTTTTGTGTCTGCTTTCTGCTCGATAGCACATCACAACATCACTATTTGGTATGGAGGTGACAATCAATGCACAGGACAAGAAAAATCTACAGGGAGTTGTGAACTCAGCCTGCATCACAGACACCAGACTTAACTCCATCAAGAACATCTACAACAGGCAGTGCTGAAGAAAGCAGCTTCTATCCCCAAAGACTCTCACCTCCTAAGCCATGCCCTCTTCACTCAGCAACAATCGAGAATGAGATACATGAGCCTTATTATAAAAACCCACTTCCACTCTGTCATCAGGTCTCTGAACAAACAATTAATCATAGCCACTGCCTCAGTTTCTCTTATTTTTTCCCCTATTTTATTTTGAAATGCAGTTTTCTATCAAATTTATAGCACTGTAATTAATTTTGTGACATGTTCTTGACAATAAACTCCGATTCTGATTCTGAAGTTCATATTTATCCCTCCCTGATACTTTGTATCACTGGGGATGTGGAAGCTTGCATTGTAAATTGTCAGCCTGCTTTGACTTCATCTAAAAGTCTGGCTGCATGCCATCAAAAGCTAAAAACTAAAGGGCAGGCTGTGTAAAAAATGTCAGGGAAATGCTGCAGATTTTTTTCTTGGCTGAGTGCAGTGCATCATTAGTTATGTCTAAATGGCCAATCAAGCGCCTCAAAGCTCTCCTCTGCTACATCTGGCGGTGCATCGAACCATATTGTATCTGCTTGTGCAGCAGCTTAGCGTCGTTCCAATGAGTTATCAGTCACTGCTTTGAGAGAAGACAAGAATATTAAAAATTATATCAGACCAAACATACTCATCAGACAACCACTTATGGATTAGTTTCTGTTCAACTTCTTAACAAAATTAACTAAAAAGTCAAATTGTAATACACTTAATTATTAATTAATAATAATGGTGCCGAGAACAGTTAGAAAAGGTATAGAACCATACAACATGAGTTTAAATAATTACAGTTGGGGCACAATCACATCACCCATCCTCTGAAGTCCCACACCTCCCAGAGTTCTTTCTGACCCTGGCCACCGATAACTCCTGAACCTGCGGAGGCCCACAACTATGGACACCAGTTTGATAATACACTTAATTGTAATACCTGTAATGAGAAATAATACACAAATTAAAAATTAAATGATTGAAAGCCTTTCCTTTATCTATTGAATATGGTAGATGTCAATTTATGTGGTCTATAACACAAGAGTTTAGCTTGATGCCAAGAATAAACATACCTGAATTTCAGGGGTTAAACTAATTGAAATCTGCTTGGCATGATAATTTGGATATGGCTCATTAAAAATAATCAGAACGACACCACACACAGATGCAGAGTTGCATGAAAAAACAGCACTGATCCTTGCTGAACATATGATTTCACAGCACTGAAGATATCAAACTCTCACATCTACACACAATATTCTCTTCTGATTCACAGCCAGATATACTTTTAATTGGTCAAAGTTTTATAGTGCTTTTTCATTTTGGCATTAAAAGACCAGGAAACTTAATACTTTTATCCTTTTTTCCAAAGTAAAATTTAGAACCATTTTTAATTTATCCTTTTCCAAAGTGATGATTTGTTACTATAAAATGAAAAAAAGACTGATATGGATAATTTTTAAAAGCCCTTTATATTTCACTATTTTAATCTCTATGGGAATCTACAGAATAAATTGTTCTTCAAGTTAACACAGTGGAATAAAAACAGAAAATGCTGGAGAAGCTCAGCAGGTCAAACCGTGTTCTTTAAGTAACAAAGGCAAAGATACAGAACCGACATTTTGGGCTTGAGCCCTTGTTAGATTTACTTTCCATTTATCTGATGGAAACAGCTTTTCAAGAGAAGACTCCAAATATTATCGATTTGGATGGAAATATACATTGTTAACATACTTAGTTTGTTTGCAGATGACAACAAAGCTGATGGTGCCAAGAACAGTTAGAAAAGGTATAGAACCATAGAACAGGAGTTTAAATAATTACAGTTGGGGCACAATCACATCACCCACCCTCTGAAGTCCCACACCTCCCAGAGTTCTTTCTGCCCCTGGCCACCGAGAACTCCTGAACCTATGGAGGCCCACAACTACGGGCACCAGTTTGATAATGGGGTGGCACGGTTCGCCACATAATCCCCCACCCCACCCCCGAAACGCAGTTCAGAGGTGACATCACAGTCTCACCTATAAGGCTAGAATGAACTGGTGGATGCCCCCTATGCTGGGGAATGCCACCCATACCAGCTGATCTAGGTCCACATGTGCTGACTTAAGGCGATCAACCTAAACCATTTCTTGCCTGCTGCCAATGCCTATCACAAATGTTCAGCCATCATTCCGTACCACCCTGATAGGATCTTCATATGGCCATTGCAACGGTGTCCTATGCTCATCCCTGTGCAGGAATACATAAAGGAAATCCTTGAGTTCAGGTGGAATGCATGAAGTCGTAGACCTATGCCAGGTGGCCAGGATAGGCCCCTGAAGCCATTGGGGGAGGGCCCATAAACTAATTCTATGGAGGATGTAGCTAGATCTTCCTTTGGTGCTGTACAAACACCTAAAGGTATCCAATTCAGTCCTTTAAGACATGCCATGAGAACCGTTTTCATATGACAGTGAAAACGTTTCACTAAGCCATTGGACTGGGGATGATAGGCCATCGACCAAAGCAGTTGCGTGCCCAGCAACTGTGTGATTGTAGACCATCACCCAAACATAAACTGAGCTCCTCTGTCAGAGGAGATATGCATGGAGAGTCCAAAACGTTCTATCCAATTGGCAATGAGGACTCTCACACAAGCTGAGGCGGAGGTGTTGGAGAGCAAGACAAACTTTGGCCATCTGTCTACTATTGTGAAGAGGTGAGTAGCTCCCTTGGACGGGGGCAACAGGCCGATGATATCCACGTGGATGTGATAAAACCTGCACTGTGTGGATGCAAAAATGTAGTGGGACTTTGGTGTGGCACTGAACTTTTGAGGTCTGGCACCGAATGGGTGTCCTTGCCCTAGCACCGACCTGCTCGTGCAGGCTGTGCCACATGAATTAGCTCACCACAAGCCTTGTTGTCATCCTAATCAAAGGCATTACAAAGTAGGGATGCATTTTATAGACCAAAGTGTATGTCCTCTAATTTTAGTCCCGATACGGGAGTGAGATTCATGACCATCTCTTCATTTTCCTAATGAGCTTCTGCCAAAGCCATGTAGACTCTTCTGAGAGCAGCCGTATGGAGGGAAGTGATGGTGGTGTGGGATAAAGTGTCGGTGACGAGATTGTTGCTCCTGGCGATGTGTTATTTCACAGTCATAAACTTTGAAATGTAGGAGTTGTCATTGTTGTCAAGCTGACCATGGATCCGACATCTTGGCGAAGGCAAAAATCAATGGCTTGTGATCGCTCTGCCCTCTAGGAAATAGTGAAAGTGCCGTATGGCCAAGTAGCCAAGTTGAGGGTAAGGAGGTCCCCGTCCAAAGCACTGTACTTTTACTCTGATGGTCTCAAGTGACAACTAAAGAAAGCTAGGACTTTCTGACGCCGATGATGAGCTGCTCCAGGACCTGCCTACCACAATGCCTGACGCAGAGCTGTTGGCACATCAACCCTCGGGTGCACAAGCATAGTAGCTCTCTCTAACACTCCCTTGGCAGCCTCGAATGCAGCTGCAGCCTTGCCATTCCATTTCCATTCCTTGGGATGTTTGGACAAGAGTTTGAAAAGTGGCTCCATAATTTGGCCGCAGTTGGCACAAAACAGTGGGAAAAGTTAATCGTGCCAACAAACTCCTGCAAGCCTTTAATGATAGAGCATCTTGGAAATTTGAATTTGGAAAGTAGTGTAACTGCTCCCACTCCATGCTGACTGATGCAGTGGTCGAGGAAATCGATTAATGTGAGGCCAAACTGGCATTTACCCAGGTTGATCACAATCCGTGATCATCTAGCTGCTGACATAGTTAATGGAGATGGGTCCAGTGCTGCTGCCGTGAGTAGCTAGTGAGAAGTATGTCATTCAAATAAACGAATACGAAATCCAGGCCCCGGGTGACTGTGTCCATTCGGCATTGAAATATTTAAATGTTTACAACTGGACCTTGGGAGTTGGGCCAAGGAGTGGGAAATGGTATTTAATTGATAAATGAAGTCAAAAAATCAGGGTAGGATTTTTATAGGAAATGGAAGTGGCCAGGAGAAGTACAATCACCTAGGGTTATAGGTGCCCACTTCCTTGAAAAAAGCAACTCAAGTGGTCATGGTGGAGAAGAAGGCTCATTCATCTTCATCGGATGGGGTATGGAGTATATAAATTCGGGCCTCATGATACAATTGTGCAAGGAGTTGGTGAGACCATTCTTGGAAAATTGTGTGAAGATCTAGATGCCTACCTTAAGAAAGGGTATCAATAAGTTGGAGGGTGAAATGAAAATTCAACAAAATATTGTTGAGACTGGGCGGCTTGAGTTTTAGACAGAAGAAGTTCAATAAGCTTCTTTTGCAAGAGTGTAGGAGGTTAGGGGATGATCTTGGAATGATAAGGGGTATGGATAAAATGATGACATAGCCTTTTTCCAAAGTTAGAAGACTTCAGAGCTCAAGGGCATTGGTTTAAGGTGAGAGATTTAAAAGGGACCTGGGATGCAATTATTTTCCCTTAGAGAGCGGTCAGTATCTGGAACAATCTTCCAGAGGATATCTTGAAAGTGGGTATAATTATAATGTTCAAAAGACATTTGGACAGGGATAGGCGTAGAAGGGGCTGAGACAGGTTTGGTCCAACTACAGGTAAGTGGGATGATCCCAGAACACCGAATTTGTTGGCATGAATGAAATGAACTGAAGTGCCTCTTCCATGCTACATAGCACCTCCCCCCCCCCCATGACTCTATTTCATATGCAAATATGTCATCAGGTTGAAATGTGTAAGCCCCATACCATTTATTGATGCCATAGGAAACACCCAATCAGACTTGTCAATTTTTGTCCTGTATATAGAATAAAACCAATGTTAATGCCGACAATTTGCCAGCTTAAGTCCTGAAATCAACCAGTATTGCCAGGGATTGTCTCAGCACTATAGAGAGGAAAAGGAATTGCATTCAAATTAATACATTGAAAGTATGCAGAGGATTTTCTATTGCAGAATGCAAAGGCTCCTTTTGGGTACATGCCTGCATTTCATCTTGGAAATGCTGACTGGCAAATGATTAACATATCTGTGAAGGAATACTTTGGGAACAGTGGCCATAGCTCAGTCAGCTTGAAGGTAATCATGAGACGAGATAAACTTGGTCCTCCTGTTCGGGAGCAAGATTGGAGAAAGGTGAATTTCAATCGTGCAGGAGAGAGCTTGGGAGACGCAGATTGGGAGCAGCAGCTGCAGGAGAAATCAATATCTGAAATGTGGGAGGCATTTAATAGTAAAATTGCAAGAACTCCTAAAGCTGAAGGGTGGTAGTGGGGATGAGATCCCACTGCTGCATAAATGTTCTTCATGGCGTGCATCTCAAACATCCTTTGACAACCAAGTCCAACTCCTGGGCTTCACGTGTGGCATAGTTCTTATGCCTGGAGGGAGCTGTTCTCACTGACAGGAGAAGGGGCAAAGGCAAGCCACTAGCACTTTGAAACCAGTGGCTCTGGGCTGACGGGGCTCATTAATCATGGACACTTTTCTTAGGAGAGGGAAAAGTGTGATTTCAAACCTCTACTTTGGGAGTAAACCCTGAGGAAAAATCCAGAGTTGAAGTCCCAAAGGTGGTTGACTGCTGTACCCAGCGCCAGCATGGAAACTTTTGCGATGCTGCTGACACCAAACTGTATCGACCTTCGTTGTTTCTTTGGACCTGTCATTAGCATGGAAGGGGGGTGGGGTCTCTCTGCATAGGCAACAGACAGATCTCCATATCAACTCTGCCCTGGCTTCTACCCTGCAGAAGTCATTCCAGCTTCACTTTATAGCATCATACCCATGGTCAACCACGATCAATGGAGGCCACAAAAATAAAGTGCTCAGAGTCAACGTGGGTAAGATAACAAATGTTAAGTTCAGGGAACTTTGTTAAATGAGGGAAATTGAAGAATTGATTGGCACAAAAAAATGAGAAGCTTATGTATAGTCCAAGGAATTAGTATCAAACTGGACATTTGAAGTTAACAGGGGATATAGAAGAAATGAAGAAGGAAATTTGGAAGGTAAAACGAGATCATGAATTAAACTTGGCAAGCAGGGTTACAGGCAATTCTAAAACCTTTTCTAAATATATTTTAAGCAAGAAGGTAGTTCATGAAGAAATATGCCCCCTCAGGGACCAGAGAATAGGATATGCATGAAACCACAGTATATGATTAAATTCCTCAATTGATCTTGGTATTCATCATGGAGAAGGACATGGAAGGTAAAGAGTTAAGGGAGGCATATAGTGATATTCTAGAGCATGTCTATATCAAGAAAGATCAAATGCTGTAAATATTGGAGTACATCAGTAATGATAAGTCCCCAGAGCCTGACATGATCTCTGTCAGGATGCTGAGAGATTGTTGCTACAGCTCTGACAGGTATTTTTGCATCCTCATTAGCTATCGGTGACATATCTGAAGGCTGGGAATTTTCTAATATTGTTTCCTTGTTCAGAAATCATTCCAGGGTTAAGACCAGAAATTCCAGGTCAGTGAGCTTTGCCTGATAGTGAGAAAGGCACTGGAGAATATTCTGAGTGAAGAAAATGCTGAGGGACAGTGTTTATGAACACTTAGAAAGATTAGGACTGATTCGGAAGTATCAACATGGTTCTGTGCAGGGGAGGTCACAAATCTTGATTGAGTTTGTTTTAGAGGAGGTAAATTAGAACTTTGATAAAAGTGGAATAGTGGACATTATTTATGTGGACTTTCATCAGCTTTGAAAAAGGCTCAGAGATTAAGGTAAAAGTGATCCAAGGTATGTGGGCAAGTTGGATCCAAAATGGCCTTGGTTATAGGAGGCAGAAGGTGAAGCTGAATGGTGTTTTTCAGCCTAAAAATCTGTAACAAGCAATGTAGTACAGTGATTACTACTGTGGCTTTTGTTATGCATGTTAATAATTTGGATGACATTGCAGGTAGCATGACCAGTAAATTTACAGATGACATGAATACTGGTGGAGGCATAGACTTGAGAAAGGTTGTCTAAGGTGACAGTGAGATATATATCAGCAAGAAAGTGGGTAAAGTGATAGGAAATTTTATTGAATCCTATCAAGTCTGAGGTAATGGACTTTTGGTGGATATGCAGATTAAGTGGACTTCAAACGTGCTGATGAGCGGCACAGTTTGCTTTTTCAGCACAAGCAATCAGGACTGGAGTTCAAATCCCACACTGTCTGTTCTCCCCATTTTTATGTTCTCCCCATATCTTCATTTCCCCCAGGGACTGCATTTCATAATGCAACACAGGGGTGGTGGGTTATAGGTCAATTGGGTCTAATTGGGTGGCACAGGCTCATGGGCAAAAAGGGTCTGTTACTGTGTTATATGACTACATTTAAAATTTAAATTTAAATGTACAGAGAGAGACCTTGGGGCGAATGTTTATAGCTCACTGAAAATGGGGACACAGGTGAATATGGTTGAAGCAGGTGTTTAGTATGCCTGCCTTCATCGGTTGAGGCATTGCAGATAACAGGAATATTATATTTCACTTGTGCAAAAAATTGGTTTGACTGCACTTAGAATATTGTATACATTTCTGGTCAAAACACTGCAGTACAGATGTGACAGTAAAAGAAGGCATGCAGAAGAGATTTATCAGGATGTTACCTGTCAAGGACTACAAATTTATTTGCTTCTGATAGTTTCTCTAAGAACTATAGAACCACAGAACACTACAAGTCAGAACCAGGCCCTTTGGTCCATCTAGTTCATCCCAAACTATTTATGTGTTGAGTCCCATTGACCTGCATCCAGATCATAACCTTCCACATTCCTTCCATCCATAGACCTGTCTAAATTATTCTTAAAATCGAGCCTGCATTCATCACCTCAGCTGGCAGTTTATTCCACACTCTCATCATGCTTTGCATGAAAAAAAACCCTAATTATTCCCCTAAATATCTCACCTTCACCCTTAATCCATGTCTTCTAGTTCTTGTCTCACCTAAGATCAGTGGAATATTGGCTGCTTGCATTTATTCTATTTGCACCCCTCTATCCAATCTTCATCTACTCTTTTGTTCGAATGCCTGCTGTTATTTTCCCATACCTTGATGAAGGGCTCAAGCCCAAAACGTTGGCTATGATTTTTTACCTCTGCTATATAAAGGACACTGTTTGATTAGCTGAGTTTCTCCAGGATTGTGTTTTTACTTCCTCTATTAGATCTCCCTGAATTCTTCTACACTCCAGAGAATTAAATCCTAAACTCTTTTACCTGTTCCTCTAAAGCAGTTCCTCAAGTTCAGGAAACATCCATGTAAATCTTCTCCACCCTCTATTAATCTTATTGATCATCTGATAAATCTTATTGATATATCTCTATCAGTACCGGAGCACCACCGAGCTGCATTCTTAGTCCCTTGCTCTACTCGCTCTATACGTAAGATGGTGTGGCTCAGTACAACAACAACACCAACTACAAATTTGTTGATGAAAGCACGATAGAAGGTTGTATAAAAAAGACGTAATGAGTCAGCATACAGAATAGTGATTGAAAACTTGACTAGATGGTGCACCAACTTCGGACTCAATATCATCAAAACCAAGAAGCTGATAGTTAGTTCAAGAAGGGAATTCCAGAGGTATACAACCCAGCAATCACTGGGGGATCAGAGGTAGAGAGGGGGAGCAAATTTAAGTTCTTGGAGTCATTATCTTGGAGGATCTTTCCTGAAGCCAAAACACTAGTGACATCATGAAGAAAACACCTCTACTTCCTTAGGGGTTTGCGTAGGTTTGATATGATATCAGAAACCCTGGCAAATTTCTACATGTGTGGTGGAAAGTGCGCTGAATGGCTACATCATGGTCTGGTATGGGAACTCCAATACCCCTGAGATTAAAGCCCTCCAAAAGTAGTGGACACAGCCTAGGACATCACAGATAAAGCCCACCCCTCCATTGAATACATCTACAGGGAACATTGTCATCAAAGAGCAGGAACAATCAACAAATACCCACACCACCCAGCACACATTCTGTTCTCACTGATACTATCAGGAAAGAGGTATAGGTGCCAAAAGACTTGTTTGGAAACAGCTGCTACCCCTCCACCATCAGATTCCTCAATGAAAAAGTCAGTCAGGGACTAATTTAAGGACTCTTTGCACTTTATTGGGTTTTTTTTTCTTTGTATTGCACAGTCAGTTGTTTCCATTTCTTTATTTGTTTACGTGTGTACATTGTGTACAGTTCTTTTTTTGGACTGCCAGTAAGGGGTAATTCTTGTTCACCTGCAGAAAAAAAAAAAGAATCTCAGGGTTGCATGTGATGTCATGTAGGTATTCTGATCATTAATCTGAAATCTGAATCTGAACCTAAATCTGAATTCTGAAACTGAATAATATTGAATCCTGATTCCTGATTTATTGAATCCTGGTCAACTGAAAAATCCATGAATAAATTATGGATAAGATGGCAAAAAATGTGACCCTTTGCTCACCGTTATAATAGAGAGACAGTAAATGGAAAATGCCTGACTTTTTTTAATGCAACATAACCCTGCTGGATGCTATGGATGGAAAAAGCAGGGAAAGATACAGATTAAACTTGATTGAGTACTAACATCAAAGGTCCAGTGGAACTTAAACAGTGATTATGCAATGATGGCAAATGATTGAAATGAATGTGGATACTACATCAATGGTGTTCAAACATTTGATGAGTCTTGTAACTGTGTTAACTTAACCCCATGGCAGGTGAACCTCAGCAGATTTTTCAATTCTGTGGTATAACTTCTTAATGTTAAAGTAATATTTGCTTCTTAAATGAATAAAGGGGTGGTGATCTTAGCCAAATTTAGACCAATGATCTTGTTTTTTCGCTCATTTACATGAGTGCAGCTTCAAAATTTAGTTGTCCTTCAAAATGTCCTTTCTCAAACAGGAAGCATAATTGACAATGCTTAGACGGTACCTTTACTTGATGTAAATCCATAACTAACCTCTACTGCGGTTTGTAATGTCACAGTAATAACAATAAATTACTCAGAAATGTGGCATTAAATATTAATTTAAAATGTAGAGGTAACTAACAAATAATTTTTCACTCGACTGTTTTCACTGAAACCTGATATCCTTAGTATAGTTGGACATAAATCATAATACTCTTTGTTTTCTGCATTCAGTCACAGAAAGCCACAGAAGGACAACATGCTTAAAATACCAGAAGAAGACCAGCAATCATGCCCAAAGTGTTCTTTTACATCAGTATGGGCATAGTCAAAACTAAATACAGCCTATGCAGAAAGGGTGTAGTTGCTCTGAGGGCCTCCAACCTGAAATGTGAACTCTGTTTCTCCTTCCACAGATTGTTGCCTGACCTGATGTGTGTGTCTACCATTTCACTTTTTCTTGTAAGCTTGTTCAAAGGACAAGTAGTGTGTGCTGGTGATATCCTGTTGAAAACATTAAAACTTTCTGAAGTTAGTAAACATATAACAATTTGGTATCACTGACAGTTTTTTAATGGATCGGAGCGATTTCAAATCAACAATAATGTTCATTTATTTATGATGTGAAAAGCAACTCACTTAAAATATCACATAAAAGTACTCATAGGGTGAGGAGAGATTGCAGTAGACTGGAAGGGGGAATAGGTCTCATAGGAAAGCTAAGCTAAAATGTTAGAGTGAACAAGTTATGTGGTCAAGATAGACGCAGGTAGGACAGAGAGAGGGGAGGTCTCATAGCCCTAACTGCATTTCTGTTAATGCAATAAGCTGGACAGGTAAGACAAATTAACTCAGAACATGAGAAACAGATGAAACGCAGATGCTGAAATCTTGAGAAATCAATAAGGAGCTTGAGGAATTCAACGGGTTAAGCAACATCCATGGGTAGAAGTAGTCAGTCAATATGTTGGGTTAGGACCCTTTCTTCACAAGTGATAGAGAGGCAAAAAGAGATCGTAAGCTTTAGAAAAGGTAAATCACTATCTAGGTATGGGTAACAGTGGTACAGTGACTACAGGTGAAGTTATGCAAGAAATCAAAACTGGAGGCACTCCATGATTTAGGACCAGAATATTTACAATGGTAGGGAGAAAAGAGGAAATGATAGAATTTTTAAAGCAGGGAAGTTTTATAATCAATATGTTACTGAAATGGAAATGAGTGCATTGAGTGCTTGGATGATGGGTAAAAGGAACATTGTGCTCCATAACATATGAGGAGCAGACACTGGAAATGCTCAAGAACATGTCCCAATGTAAAGAAAAAGATGTTTCAATAAGTAGAAATCAAAAATGAATAAGAAAGCTACTTATTTTTTCAAAGATAAATTATTCTAATATCTAAGATCATAATTTAAGAAACAGAAGGATATGTATATTATGTTGAAAATTACATTGCACTTTCTCCCTGTGCATTATAATTCTAGGAATTACTCACTTGTTTAACTGTTCTAGTCAGCAGGTTTTTTTTTACTAACAATAAGTGATAATTCTGCCTTGCCCACAGGAAATCTTATCTTATCAGGTTCAGAACAGCTGCTACCCCTCCATCATCAGACACCTCAACGACAAACTCAATCAGGGACTAATTTAAGGACTCTTACTTGTGCACTTTATTTTTTTTTATTCTCTCGGTATTGTACAGTCAATTTGTTGACATTCATTATCTGTTTACAGTCCTTTTATTTGTTTGCATGTTTATGCTGTGTACATTTTTTTTTACATTAGCAATTACTGGTACTTCTGCTGTGCCCAAAGGAAAAAGGAATCTCAGGGTTATGTGTGATATCATGTATGTACTCCGACAAAATATCTGAAATAAATATTCATAATCGGCAGAAATTGCCAGAAGCACCTCATAGTCAGAGAAAGAGAAGCAAAAGAGAGTTCCCCCCCTTCACCAAATCTCAGTGAATTCACCTCCTGCAGCCTCCAAAGCCATGTAGAGTCCAGTCCAAACCATCAGCAGCCTGAGCTGCTGACCAGAACTTCCAATACAATTAAGAACCTTTCAGTGCCCTTTGCACCCTCTTGCATCCCAGTTCTGGTGCAAATCTCTTGTCCACAGTCTTCAATAGCCTGCTGCTTGTGTGGGTCCTTCAGCCACTGAACCACTCGCTGGCCTGCAGCATGGTCACTGTCGCATAGATCATCTCCTCTGCTTCTCCTTCTCAGACAGGGGGAGGGGTGGGTGGTCTCCCTGTTTTCTAGTGCCATGCACCAGTCATCTGCTTCCCCAGAGTCCTGAAACCCGTTATGACTGCTGTCAATCATAGGTGCCATCATCTTGGGCGCAGACCCCGCGGTCATGGGATTTTAAATAAAACAATCCGCGATTATATTTACAGGCCGTTCAAAGCCTGTACTGAGCTGACAGGAATTGGACTGGGTGGATGGAATCCACGGGAGCACTGTGTCTCCACTTCCCGTTCTCCGTGGGTCCCGCCCTAACAGCAGCTCTGCTGTTATAGCAGCTCCGGCAGCATCGCCTTTTTTTCTCACATATTGGAATACCATGAATTGTTATCTGTTTCACAAAATAGCAAGGGAAGCAACAGAACTTCCTCCAGCAACCACCTTGCTGATAATGAATGAAGCAATTAAAATGGTCTGTCCACTTACATTATTGAAAGGGAACTAATGATTTCTACCTCTGATATGTGCCATTAAAGAGCGTAGTTACCTGGTGAAATTAAGGTTCGTGCAATTAAGATTCCCACATAATTGATAACATGATGTTCATTTATTAGTTTGTTGCATTTTTATTGAGTTCCAGAATGGATCCCCTGTGCAATAAGATGTGGCTACGATGAGTTAATGTTATCCAAGTGCAGTACAGGTTAAATAACTTGACATTTTAAAACCATTAAAACAACATTTTTCACAAAGGTTCTGAATTTCTCAAGCACTCTAACTATGTAAATACACTGAAAAATTCAACAGTAGGGTTTTCAGAATTCTACCAAATTAAACTGGGATAAAGTGTACATTATAGCAACATGCCTGACATTGATGGAATGTTAGACTTATTCATGAAAATAATTTTTATACTGTTTTATGAGCAAGTATGAGTTAGGTTCAGAGATTTAACTCCTTTATTTGAATAAATAATTCAGAGCAAATATATGGGATATCTCATCTTGCACAGTTTTAACAAATATTGTGGCATTCTAACATTCAGACCTACAGTCAAAATATAATTTAAAAAGTAGACACAATGCATGATCTGTTCCAAAACCTCAGTTCTGTTCTTCCTCCCCCTTGTAGTCTTCCATGCACTGAAAGCTCAGGGGAAGTGGACAGTTTATTTCCATTTGCATGAGTCAAAATGCATCCCAGCTGACTGCAATAACATCCATCTTTACTCTAGACATTGCTACCACTGCCATTGCGGATAGTATTTTAGTAGGACGACATGGGATAACTTTGCCTGGTAAGTACCCCAAGAGACTCTGTAAGTATATTAAAACAGAAAGGTAACTCGGGTGACAATAAGTGTGTGGACCTCCAGGAGATGGGTGAAGTCTTAAATGAATCATTCTTGTCTGTATTTGTGGAGAAGCTATATAGATCAGGGAAGTGATAGTGATTTTTTGAACTTGTCCATGTGCTGCGTGAGGGAAAAATTCAACAGGTCTGGAAACAACGAGTGTAAACACAGATCAGATATAAAAACAGCCTATAATAACAGCACAAGGGAAATACGCGACAGGAAATCACAATTCCACACAAACTCACAAAAATCACATTGGACGCAAACAAGTAATAGCTATAAACCACGCTAGATATCGATGCACAGTAAAGGAAAATGCAATTAGTACCCACCACCCCTCAACCTAGTGCAGGAATGACACTAAAATTAGATAAGCAAAAGAGCACAGTATGCTGACAATTAACCAGTGTGCAACATACCTGTTACTGGGACACACCTTAGTATCGATTCTCCAGAGTCGGTTCTGGCTTATGAGCTGGAGTATCCCTGCTGGTCAGTGGGGCCAGCCCATATGATTATCAAGCCAGTGGAGACCTGGATCAAAAAGGCCAATTGAAAGGTAAGTGCTCAGCATGGGTGGTCTCGACCTTGGTTGACAGATCTGGTGTCTTGCGATCAGGTTCCCACCGAAGAGGTCACATGGCCCTCCCCAACCCACAATCTGACCAGGTTCCTGCCGAAGAGGTCAAGTGACACTCCACAATCCGCATAACACCACATCACAAAAGAGGACGTGCTGGCAGCCTTAGCTGCATAAAAATGATTGAATCCACAGGGCCTCACCATGTTTATCCTACAACGTAATGGGAAGCTGCAGAAGAAATTGCTGAGTTCTGGCAGAGACATTTGTGTCATCATTACAGGTGGGGTACCAGAAATTTGGGGGATAGCAAATGCACCATTACCATATATGCCATTGTATAGGATAATTGGCAAAACTTAAAATTTCACCTTAAAATCAGGGTCATTCTACACAAAGAGTCTAAAATTCTTACCTTGACGATGAAGGCGCAACAGCCTCATCATCTTCCTGCTGGCTCAAATGCAATCTCGCACATGCCCCATTAGTTATTTGTGAAGTCTCAGTGCTCCCCTGTGGGGTCTATCCATGCAGTCCGACTACTGTCGGCTCTGTACAGGTTTTAAACAGCCTGTTACAGGAGCCAACAGGGGTTTATTTTAAAATATATAAATAAAATTTAAACCTTTAGACAATCATTTGTTATCATAATGTTGTTATTTGCTTTTAACCAGATCCACTGGTCAACGATATGTGCCAGATTTTTTTGGGGAGGGTGTCATCTTATTCAAAGGGTATCACTCAAAACCCAATATTTTAGGTGAAAATTGCGTGGTTGTCTGAAACACGAGTTGTCCTATACAATTGTATATACGGTATTTAAGAGGAGCTTCTAGACAAGACAAGGAACTACAGGCCAGTGAGCCAACATCAGAAATGTGAACCTCACTGGAGTATATTCTTTGAGATATAATCTTTCTGTATTTGGAAAGACAAGGTCTGATTAGATTTGATTGCATTTCTTGAATAGGTGACAAAGAGGATTGTCAAGGCAGGGTGATGCACCTTGTCTATGTGGACTTTAGAAAAGCCTTGATGAGGTTCCAGATGGAGTGGTCCAGAATGTCAGATCAGATGAGATCCAGAGTGATCTGGCCAAATGGGTAAAGAATTGGCTGTGGTAGGATTCAGAGCATGGTAGTAAAGGGGTGGTTTTCACATTGGAGGCTTGTGACCAGGGGTGTGCCATGGCGATCAGTGTGCAGTTCTCCATTCTTCATTGTCAACATTAATAATTTGGAAGAAAATGCCATTGGCATGGTTAGCTTGTTTAAAAGTGATAGAGGGAACAGTGAAGAAAGATCTAAATCATTTGGGAATGTGGTCCAAGGCAGAGCAGATAGAATTTATCTTAGACAAATGTGAGATGTTGTATTTTGGAAAGTTAATCGGGACAAAAATTGTATAGCAAATGGCAAGGCCCAAGGTACTGTGGTAGAACACGGATACTTAGAAGTACAAGCAGATAGTTTTCATTTGGTTGGATTGGCACGTGATGAGAGAGAGATTGGCATTCAACAGGAATATGGCAGGGAGATGTGTGAGAGGAGTTGGGATTTACAGGCAATAACTTGTAGTGGGATAGATGACTAAAAATGCATTAACAATATTATTGAGGGAAGGGAAAACGATTGAGATGCAGCAAGGGTTCCAATGAGGTTTAAGGAGATGGCTCAAGATTCACCTATAAATTCATGAGGAGCAGGAAGGAACATAGAGCAACATTGTCTGAGGAGAGGATGAATAATGTCATTTTTTTTTCCTAGAATTTGCCTCTTCCATGGTATCAGGTTGTTTCCAGAGGAAGTGATATGCAAATCAGAAGGCAAGGACAAACCTTGTGTTTGAAAATTGTTAAAGGAATTGATTTTAATGAAGGGAGTGTATTGTTAAGGAGCGATGGAACAAAGGGAGAGGAGAATGAGGTATTGTTGTCATACTTCAGAATAAAATCAGGGTGAAAATGAAAAGTTTTACCAGTGGTATCCTAAATGAAAAACAAAGTAAAATTACCAAATTGTGACATCATCAAAGCTCAACAAAATATTGGCTGGTGAGGTGGTCAACATTGGAACCAACCAAATAACTAGGAGCAAGCATGATGTTCAGTTCTATTTTAAAAAGAAAATGCACAACCATAACAATAATATCTAAATGGAGAGTTGAAGTTGTAAGTTATCCTCGTGTTCTATGCAAACATATCATGGAACAGAGTATATATAAAAGTGATTAATTAAATAATCAATCATGACCAGCATCAAAATTTAACTCAGAAGTATGAGAAAGAATATTTAACTAATTGTAGAGAGCTTAACTAAAAGTAGAATGTACAACACTGGACGAAAGAAACTGATTTATGATTGAGAGATTAAAGTAAGATCGTTTTTCTTTTATTTTTTCATTAATAATTAACATTTGAAGGCATAATAATCCACATTGTTAAAAAATGCAATGTTTAGTATGCCAGAGAAGTTTTTTGATATTAATTAAATCTTGTCATGCTATTAAAAATTTACCTCCACTGCAATGGATTGATTCCTATATTCTCCAGTGATCTTCATATTTTTCTTGACTTCTTTACTTCCATGATTTCACTGATAAGTTCCTCATATCTGGAAGACAAAAAAAAACACAAGCAATATTATTCATATGTCCTCATTCATTTCGGGCTAATTTGTATGTTAATAAAGGATGCTGGTAGTCACACCAAAGGATGTTGAGTTGAGAAGGATTTTTTCAAACAGTAAAATCTGACCTATTCTCATTTAATTTTTTTTATTTTTAATTTAAATTTATTTACAACATGATAGAAGCTGATTCTGGCCATTGAAACCAATGCCACCCAATAAAAGTGAAGAACATACATTTGGAGGACACATTTGTCCAGGGATTGGAATATGAGGAATGTTGCAATACTGAAACCAATTAAGAGGGAGAGGGGATATAGAGAAAGAAAGAGAGAGAGAGAGCAAGAGAGAGAGAGAGAGAGAGAGAGAGAGAGAGAGAGAGAGAGAGAGAGAGAGAGAGAGAGAGAGAGAGAGAATGCAGGGAGAAGTCTGTCAGCAAAAGTGATTCAATCACAGGTGGACATCTCTCAGTTAAAAGTTATGAACTTGTATGTTGAGCATTCAAGGCAAGTCTTTTGTGTGATAACCTAAATACTGAATGAATGTTATCATCTGTAATTAATGACAAAGATACATGAATGCTTTAGGTGTAGGGGCTCCAGTGTGAAAGCCAATGTTGGTCAAGTCAGCTACCTTCATACATATTGCAACCGTGGAAACTAGCTGTCCTGATTTTACTCAAGAACAAGTGAGAAAAAGAAACATCTCCCAGTTGAAATGATCTTGCAATGGAATGGTGTGATTGTATAGTGGGATCTCCTTGACCTTTTCAAGTCGTCAAAAGTGCCACTTTCATGTTGTATTTGCATTGATTTTGGACTATGGGCCGCACAAATCTCTCAGAATGACAAAGTTTGTTCTTAGAGGCCAGAGTTCATGTCTACTTTCTTGTTGACACATTCAATGAATTGGCAAAACAAAGCATGGCTGCTGCCAAAAAAAAATGGTTAACCAATAGTGTTGCTTTATCTCAATTTTTGGCCTGGAAGTGATAGGGGCTGGAAAGAAAAAGTTTTTTTTTCATCTTTTACTATTTCAGGTATTAAATATTGCCCTTGGGCTACTTTTGCAGCCCTTCCAATTCTAATTTCCCTTTGATTGATTTAATAACTTGAGAATCAATAGGTTTAAGTGAGGTCCTCCGTTTTCTGATTTGGAATGAAAGTAAATACCCTGACGTAATTTATTGATCATTTATTTTATTTAAGAGCTGTGTTGTGCTCTTGGAACTCTCAGCTCCAAAATTCCATGAGAATCTCATGCTATTCCTCCATTGTTACTGCAGGTCATCAGGAAAACGGGGAATTTCAGTTGAACGTTCTTAATTATTTTTCTATTGTTAGCAAAACAATAATCTGTTTTGTAGTCAAAAGTCACCATCATATTTTGATCCACACCTACTGCAAAAATCAATTATATAAATCTTGCAGATTTAATAATCAACATATTAAATAAAAATATTGATTTAAAAGGTGGTATTTTAACAGAATATATCTGCCTGCGACAGCATCATGGATTAAAGTAACAGTGCCTTAAATGAAGTGAAAACTGAGCATGCTTCCAGAGCCCAAACTCTCCTTTATTGCAAGAAAATTACACTCTTCCCAATAAGCATCCAAGAAATCATCTTTACACTGCATCCTATCCTTCATTGTAATTAGTGGAAAATTAAAGGAGGTGATGTGGTTGAAATAGTCATTAACCAAGTACTGCACATTTTCTGCAAGTGGGAACATTTAAAATCATTTGCATTCATGTGTGAGAGCAAATTAGTCAAGAATATATCTGCTGGAAAACTGCAAGGATTGTGGTTCCTTCAGAAATCAGACAAAATCACCATGGACTGAAATAACTCATTTCTATATCTCTAACTCTGTTTGCTGGAAATAATCAATTTGACTAGATTTTTTTTATTACTTTCCATTTAATCTTGTTAACAATTTACAGGTTCTGTCAATAAATAGAAATCTATATTCGATATTTCATAGTCAGATGTAAATCACAGAATTCTGTAGACACCGTGGTTGAAGTAAAAGCATAAAATGCTGTTTGACCTGCTGACCTTCTCCATCATTTTGTGTTTCATGGTTAAATACTGACTAGTAATTTTGACTTCAATACAATTAACAATGGAGTATTAACTTTAATAGATTGGAGAATTAAAAGAATGTATGAATGTATTGTGCTTTGAGCTGAAGTTGAAATTTCTTTATCTATTTTGTTTAAAATATTAGTTTCAATATAATTCAGTTGTGAGTTTTAAAAGCCAGTGATCTATAAATTCCTGTCTGCATTTGGGCACATTAAGGGTGGCACAGTTGACATAGCAGTTAGCATAACGCCTTTACAGTGCCAGCGATCTGGATTTGGGTTTGAATCTCATGCTGTCTGTAAGGAGTTTGTACGTTCTCCGCATGTCTGCGTGGGTTTTCCCTGGGGGCTCCGGTTTCCTCCCATTGTTCAAAATGTATGGGCTTGTAGGTTAATTGGATGCAAATCGGGCAGCTCGTGTGCCAAAATGGCCTATTACCATACAATATGGCTAAATTTAACCTGTAAATATGTGGTGCATGAATAACCATTTTGGTTGTAGGCCCACCTGTTCAGTCAGCCCCAATGCCCAATATGTCAAGTATTACTTAAATGGGCCTGCAATATAGAAGGCTACTTGACAGAGGTTGCTGTTCAGGAGATGAAGTGCATCTGTCTGTGCCCACAATTAGATTGACTAGTTATAGTGGGGAGAGGGATGTCATAGTCAGTGGCCAACTTGTTTGGGTTCAGCAATCAAAGGATTGTTAGGAAGGATAGTGAGAGACTGAAACTGCAATGTAAGTTGGAGGAGGGAAGATTCTGGTTGAGGGAGTAGGCTGTAATTTCTGAGCAACGTACATGGGATGGGGACCATATGATGGTTGAGGATACGAGAGAGGAGATAAGTATATAAACTAACCTCTATCCCAGGATGGTACCTGTTCACAATACAGAGCAATGAACTAAAGATGTGTTAGACTTTGAAACTATTATGCGCATCACAAATGTGGAAATACATTGTCTAGAGAAGTAATTCAATCTGGAAACCATTTTAAATCACATTCCTATCTGTGAATATAACTGACTTTCATTCAGGTATAGTAGCGCGCGAGTGATGGCAGCCAAGGAGAAGCAGCAACCTCCGGCTCTCAGGTAAGGGCCAGGCTGCTCAATCAGGAATTCGTGGGGGTGGTTCGGAACCCAAGGGCCGGCCTACAGCTCTTGCTCCCTCCACCCGGAGCCCCAGCTGGTCAGCGGACGCCCATCAAACACGGACAGGCTGGGCCAGGGGCGAGCCCTAAGTCTGCGCCCCACCAAACTGGCCTTGCCTGGGGAACCTCCGGGGTGTTTTGCAAGGCATGGGAAAGGTTGTGGTCCTATGTGTTCCTGCCCACTCGTCCCTGTGTGGTACAGCCAGGCGTGGAAGTAATTGAGCCGCCTGTCCGGGGACTCCAGGGCCCAGCAGGAGGGGCAGAAGAAAGCTCGCCCGCACTGCCAGCACTCGGCCATGTCAGGAGTAAACGCACGCAGGCCAATTCCAGGGCGCACCACTCCATAACTGTGCACAGCGGTCGTAGATCTCCAGATATGGTTCGACCTAAAAGGGAAGGAAGGCCTCTTCAGCCGGGTTAAGCAACCTTCATAGGAGAAGGACACTCCGATATAAAACCTATGACCCAAGGACCTAGTACATCCTAGCTTGCTTGGCCATGGAACACGAACCATGAGTGTAAAGGGTGGGGCCAGTACTGAGCACACTGCACTCCACCTAAAAGCTCCTTTGTGCAGGCCCAAGGATAGCCCTACGTCCTCCCCCTCAAAAGATGCACACAAACTCAAGCTAGCATGCTGGAACATCAGAACCATGCTAGACAAGGCTGATAGCCACCAACCTGAACGTCGGTCTGCCCTCATCGCACATGAACTCTTCAGACTCGACATCGACATAGCCACTCTCAGCGAAGTCTACCTTGCAGATGCAGGCAGCCTCCAAGAACACAGCGCGGACTACACAGTCTACTGTTCTGGCAAGCCTCAAGCTGAACGACGCCTACCTGGTGTTGGCTTCATGGTCAAGAACTCCATTGCCTGTAAACTCGAGAACCTCCCGACAGGCCACTCTGGCTGGATCATGTCCATGTGACTCTCCCTTCAAAACAAGCCATGCATCACTCTCATCAGTGTCTATGCTCCAACCCTTCGGGCAGAACCAGCAGAAAAGGACAAGTTATACACTGATCTGCGCAACCTCATCCAATGCACCCCTACAGCCGACAAGGTTGTCATCCTTGGTGACTTCAACGCTCGCGTCAGCAAAACTCAGAAACCTGGCCAGGAATCCTTGGCAAGCATGGTGTCGGCAAGTGCAATGACAACGGGCGCCTCCTGTTGGAGCTCTGCACAGAACAGCGGCTTGTCATTACAAACACCCTTTTCCAGCAGAGAGACAGCCTGAAGACTACCTGGATGCATCCCCGATCCAAACACTGGCACCTCCTGGACTACGTTCTGGTGTGAGGAAGAGACAAACGAGATGTGCTCTACACAAGGGTCATGCCCAGTGCGGAATGCCACACTGACCACCGGCTTATTTGCTGCAAGCTCAACCTTCACTTCAAGTCAAAGTTCAAGAACAGTGGAGCCCCCAGAAATAGGTTCAATGTTGGACACTTGCAGTTAGACGAAGTGAGAGGAGACTTCCAGGCAAACCTCCAGGCAAAGATCGAGGATGCAAACTGCCTCACGGACAAGTCTCCTGAAACCCTCTGGGATCAGCTGAAAATGGCCATACTGCAATCCACTGAAGAGGTACCGGGCTTCTCCTCCAGGAAAAACAAGGACTGGTTTGACGAAAACAACCAGGAAATCCAGGAGCAGCTGGCAAAGAAGTGATCTGCCCACCAGGCTCACCTTGCAAAGCCTTCCTGGCCATAGAAAAAATGAGCCTTCCATCTCGCATGCAGCCATCTTCAGCGCAAACTCTGGGAGATCCAAAATCTCAGTCCAAGAATCCGCCCCGCTCCAGCTCCCTCAACAGCCCTTGAGTCTAGAGCTGGATGAGGTCCTTACCCGGGAAGAGACATATAAGGCAATTAAACAACTGAAAAGTGGCAAAGCAGCAGGTATGGATGGAATCCCCCCAGAGGTCTGGAAGGCTGGCGGCAAAACTCTGCATACCAAACTGCATGAGTTTTTCATGCTCTGCTGGGACCAAGGAAAGCTGCCTCAGGACCTTCGTGAAGCCATCATCATCACCCTGCACAAAAACAAAGGCGAGAAATCAGACTGCTCAATCTACAGGGGAATCACACTGCTCTCCATTGCTGGCAAAATCTTTGCTAGGATTCTCCTTAATAGACTAATACCTAGTGTCACTAAAAATGTCCTCTCAGAATCACAGTGTGGCTTTCGCGCAAACAGAGGAACTACTGACATGGTCTTTGCCCTCAGACAGCTCCAAGAAAAGTGCAGAGAACATCACCTTTGTTGACTTCACCAAAGCCTTTGAGACCGTGAGCAGGAAAGAGCTTTGTCAAATACTAGAGTGGTTCGGATGCCCCCCCAAGTTCCTCAACATGGTTATCTAACTGCACGAAAACCAACAAGGTCAGGTCAGATACAGCAATGAGCTCTCCGAACCCTTCTCCATTGACAACGGCGTGAAGCAAGGCTGCGTCCTCGCACCAACCCTCTTTACTATCTTCTTCAGCATGATGCTGAAACAAGCCATGAAAGACCTCAACAATGAAGACCCTGTTTAAATCCGGTACCGCACAGATGGCATTCTCTTCAATCTGAGGTGACTGAAAGCTCACACCAAGACACAAGAGCAAATTGTCCGTGATCTACTCTTTGCAGATGATCCCGCTTTAGTTGCCCATTCAGAGCCAGCTTTCCAGCGCATGATGCCCTGTTTTGCGGAAACTGCCAAAATGTTTGGCCTGGAAGTCAACCTGAAGAAAACTGAGGTCCTCCATCAGCCAGCTCCCCACAATGACTACCAGCCCTCCCCCCCATCCACATCTCTATTGGGCACACAGAACTCAAAACGGTCAACCAGCTTACCTACCACGGCTGCACCATTTCATCTGATGCAAGGATCAACAACGAGATAGACAACAGACTCGCCAAGGCAAATAGCGCCTTTGGAAGACTACACAAAAGAGTCTGGAAAATCAACCACCTGAAGAAACACACAAAGATCAGCAAGTACAGAGCCATTGTCATACCCACGCTCCTGTTTGGCTCCGAATCATGGGTCCTCTACCAGCATCCCCTACGGCTCCTAGAACGCTTCCATCCTCAACATTCATTGGAGTGACTTCATCTCCAACATCGAAATACTCAAGCTGGCAGAGTCTGCAAGCATCGAATCCACGCTGCTGAAGACCCAACTGCGCTGGGTGGGTCACATCTCCAGAATGGAGGACCATCCCCTTCCCAAGATTGTGTTATATGGCGAGCTCTCCACTAGCCACTGAGACAGAGGTGCACCAAAGAAGAGGCACAGGGACTGCTTAAAGAAATCTCTTGGTGCCTGCCATATTGACCACCGCCAGTGGGCTGATAACGCCTCCAACCTTGCATCTTGGTGCCTCACAGTTCGGCGGGCAGCAACCTCCTTTGAAGAAGACCACAGAGCCCACTTCACTGACAAAATACAAAGGAGAAAAAACCCAACACCCAACCTCAACCAACCAATTTTCCCTTGCAACCGCTGCAACCATGCCTGCCTGTCCCGCATCGGACTTGTCAGTCACCAACAAGCCTGCGGCAAACGTGGACATACCCCTCCATAAATCTTCGTCTGCAAAGCCAAGCCAAAGAAGAAAAGAAAAGAAGTACAAAAGGCAGAACAAAGTAATTTCAAGGACAATTTCTCTTTTATCCCCAGAGGAGGAGAGATGATTTTTGGTCAGTTATCATGATAAATTTGGAAGAATAACCGGGATAGAAATCTGTTCTTGATCTCTAGTGATAATCTATGTCCTGCTCATAACCTTGCAAATTCAGTTCTATTGAAGTAATGAACTTCAGGAAACAGAATAAATTGCAGCCCAATTGCATCTTGAACTTACTAGTGAAACTAAAAGAAAACAAATTTGTAAAGCTACTGCGCTATATATTTGTTCAACTAACTACAAACCACAAACCATATTTCAGTAAACTGAAATAACAACATCCTTTCTTGTTGTTTCAAAACCGCACGTCCGATATTGAGGATTTTTTTGGGTGTATTAAGTATTAATCAGTGTTAATATTTCACATTGTGTGAAAAGGATAGTAAATTGTGCTATTTTCAGAAGATGGTACAGCAGCTCAACAAGTAATTCTATTACCTCATAGTTATGATAACCTGAGTTCATTTTTGACCTCTGAAAGTGTCCATATATAGCTTGGCGCATTTTCAGTCTGACTAGATGGAATTCCCTCAAGTGCTCAGAATCTCACTCATGTCCCAAAGGCATGCTTGCAGTTCAACCAGCTACTGTAAGTTATTCCGAGTGTAGGTGGATGATAGTATAACCGCACATAAGATAATGGAGTGATGAAAGTAGGGAAATTAGAGGATCAATGGGCTGAAGGGCCTTTTACAAAATGAAAAGAAAAGAACAGAAAGTGACAATTACCTGCCAAAGGGAATATGAAGAGATGAAATGAAGATGGAAGGAAATAAGACCAACAAAGATCATTTCTGTGGATACTGCATTCTGTGGATAGACGTTGGCTGAAGCACATAGTCAAATCAAATTCTGCAATATTTCATTTATGAATGTTGCCTAGATCAGAATCAGAATCAGAATCAGGATTTATTGTCATGAACAAGTCATGAAATTCAAATGTTTTGCAGCTGCATCATAGAGTAAACATTCATATTATAATCATTTTATAAAATTTCTATATTAAAAAAATGTGCAAAAATGTAAGGAAGTATCTTTGGTTCATTGATTATTCAGGAATCTGATAGCAGCGAGGAAAAATGCTGTCCTTGTGCCGTTGATTGCTCGTCTTTAGGCTCCAGTACCTTTTTCCTCATGGTACCAGAGTGACCTGGTTGGTGGGGGTCTTTGAGGATAGAGGCTGCTTTTTTTAACGAAACCATCTCATTTAGTTGTCCTCGATGGAGTGAAGTCTGATGCCTGTGATGTCGCAGGCCGAATTAACAACCCTCTAAAGTTGAGATGCATATTGTCATTTGAATTAAATGCCTTGTAATCAAAAATGAATCTGTGAAGCTATTTCTGCTCAAATGTGGAACCAGTAATGGCTTTACTTTCCAAGTTAGAGGAAACATCAAAATTATCAATAATAAACATATGAAGAAACTTAATACTGACTGGTTAAACATTTGTTGGTGAATATTTGTGAAAATGATTGTTTCTGTAAAGCAATCATTGAGACTTTCAGTTTAAATAAGGTATAAACTTTGTTAGAAAGTGTTTGATGATGAAGAGTCGGAAGCCTCATATTTGCATACATACTGAGCTTGTTTCCCAAGAGCTTGTCAATGTAAATACTGCACAGCTTTTCCATTAGTGACTATTCCTCAGGTTTATTTCTAACTGATGTTTAACATCAAATAACCTGCTTTGTAATTTTTGCATATAATATTCTACCTTATTTTAAATGGTGTAAGGGGATATTCAGAAGGTATTTCATGGAACTATGTGGATATAGGAGGTATGAAAACAATGAGTTTTTAATAATACCTGTATTATATGCAATAATCCATATTGAAATTAAAAGGACATTTAATATAATTTTAATTTAATTTTATATTAAATTTTAATTTAGATACACAGCACTTTAACAAGCCCTTCTAGCCCACTCACACATGCCACCAAAATACATCAATTAACCTACAAACCTCATACATTTTGGAGAGTGGGAGGAAACCAAAGCACCTGGAGTAAACCTATGAATTACAGGGAAAACATACAAACTCTTTACAGACGGCACTGGATCCGAAACTGAGTTGTCAGTGCTGGAATGGTGCGGCGTTAACCACTACAATAATTGTGCCCTCCCCATCTTCGTAAATAAATAGCACTGTTCATAGTACACAGACTACTGGCTTGCAGTAGGGGATGCACGCAAGACAAATGGTTTTCAAGCTTACATGACCGCGAAATATTTGACATGAGCCAAATGTAAGAAAATAGGCCAAGCAGCATCAATGGGAGAAAAGGAATGGTTTACATTTTTAGCCAGAACTCTTCATCAAGATAATTTAAATAGCTTTCCTTCATGGTAGACTAAGTTATGTTGTACCATTGTAACTGAAATGAAATAAACTTCCAGACCAGATGTAAATTTAAATTTAGACTTACAGCATGGTAACAGGCCATTTTAGTGCACAAGCCTGTGGGTCACCCAACAATAGGAACAATATAATTAAGATGGAAAATCTTAAAATGTCCTAGCTGCATACATTTGGCCCATATCCCTCTAAACCAGTGGTTCCCAACCTTTTTCTTCCAACTCACATACTACTTTAAGTATTCCCTATGCCATACGTGCATTGTGATTAGTAAGGGATTGCTTAAGGTGGGATGTGGTTGGCAAGAAATAAATTTGAAAACCACTGTTTTAATCATGCCTAATTGACTTGTTATGTGCACGGTTTCATAACTCCAAAAGAAATGGGCCAATGACAATTTTTCTCAAGCAAAGTATTTTAGTAACAATTGGATCTAGAGCAGTGGCTCTCAACCTTCCCTTCCCACTCACATACCACCTTAAGCAATCCCTTACTAATCACAGAACACCAGTGACGTACAAGATACTTAAAGAGTTGGAAGAAAAAGTTTGGGAACCACTGCTCCAAATCTATCCTATGCAAGTATCTGTCTATTGTTATAAACATTGTCATAGTACGGATCTCAAAAACCTCTTCCAGCAGTTCATTCCATACATCCTTTTTGTAAAAAGTTGTCACTCAAGCTCCTATTAAATGATCCCCCCCAGCCCCACAACTTTATCTTAAACCTTTCTCCTTTGGTTACAGATTCCCCTACTCTGCATTTACCTGATCTATTCCTTTCCTGATTTTGTACACCTCTGTAAGATCACCCTTCAATTTCCTTTGCTCCAATGAATAATGCCAAGGGCTGCTAACCATTCCCTAGAGCTCAAGTCCTGAGTCCTGATAGCATCTGCATAAATCAAGTCTGCATGTTCTCCAGCTTGACATATTTTATGTAGCAGGTGACTAAAACGGAACATAATATTCCAAATGAGGTCTCAATGTCTTATACAACTGCAACATGACCTACCAAATTCTAAACCCAATACCATAGCCAATGAGAGGACAATGTGCCAAAAGGCATTTTGTCCACCTTATCTTCTTGTGATGACCATTTGAAAATGCTACATGCCAATATTCCTTGATCCCTCTGCTCTAGAGCACCCTGATACCTAACGTAAGTCCTACCATTGTTAGACTTCCCAAAATACAACACAACACTTTTGTTTTAAATTCAGCAACCATTTGACTGCCCACCTGCACAACTCATTAAGATCCTGCTGTAATTTTCAGCACCATCTTTGCTATCTACCATACCAGATACTTTTGTGTCATCTGCAGACTTTCTAAGCTTGTCACGTACATTTTCATCTAACTCATTGATATAGATAACCAACAGTAATGTGCCCAGCACTGAACCCTGCGGCGCATGACTAGCCACAGGCCTCTTGCTCAAACAAACATATTGTCTCCTTTCTTCCAGCTCCACACCACCTTCCCTTCCTTCTCCTATCCAAGAGCTAACTTTCTCTCTCTCCCCTATTACTTCACAGGTGATTTTTTTTCTGCTCCTCTCTCACCTGTATCCACCTGCAACCTCTTACCTGTTAACCTGCACTTGTCTGCCTGCCCCTTCATCCTCTCATCTCCTCCAACCCCCTTCCCACACCTTTTCATTCAGCTGCTTTTTTTTTGATAACACGTGACAAAGAATTTTTACCTCCTATGGATCAGTGTGACTTGCTCAATTTCTCCAGCACATTTGTGTGTTGCACTCGACCCCAGCATCTGCTGGCTTTCTTTTTTCACACAATCCCAGTGCCTCTTCCATAGTTAGAGAACCTCCTGTCTGTCTCTCTGTGACTGCAAAATTTCCTGAATTCTCCTCACTATTAAGTCTCCCATCACTATCAGCCTGCCTGCCTTACACTCTCATCTTCTGAGCCCTAGAGCCAGTCAAAGTGCCACTGGCCTGACTGCCCCTGAAAGATCACCACCCCCCCCCCAACAGTAGGTAAAGCTGTATCCCTAATAGTGAGTTGAATGCCCACAGGATAACTTAGTACTTTCTTCTTACTCTTCTTATCTCACCTGGTGGTCACCCATTTACCTGCTGGATGCCTCTTAGATGAAATGTTCATCTATAATGCTCTCAGCTTCTTGGATTATCCTAGGTGCATCCAACTACAACTCAAGTATGTGACCCTGTCTATCTGCAGATGTATTCAGCAGGGAAACATCCCACTTCTGCCAGAAGGAGCATTCCATTGCTCTGACTGCCATGCTGCCCAATAAGCTTTAAGATCCTTTAAGGTCCTTTTGGCATTTGATCACCAAAATCTTCTGAGCTGAAGGTTCAAAGTCCCACTCATACATTTGTCGCTCCCATAATGGTCACTCCATTTTTGCACTTTAATGTTTTTATCCCTCTCTCTGTATAGCACAGTTGTTTACATTTCTTTATTTGTTTACATGTGTATGTGTACATGTGGTAGTATTTTGCACTACTTCTGCCTTGCCCGCAGGAAAATAAACTCAAGGGTGAGAGAGAAGCAGAAAAAAAAACACCTGTGATGTGATGTATATACTCTGACAATAAATCTGAAATCCACTTGAACTTTTTATTTTTTTTGGGCTACAAGGCCAACTCAGTCCCTTTATATGTCTCATCTCCACCTACAATTGCATCTCCTATTGGCTGCAATTGGCACCTGCTGCAATATAAATAATGTTATCTTCCCCCCCCCCCCCCCCCCCCGGGTAAGGAAATCTAAAACTAGAGGACATAGATTTAAGGTTAGAGGGGAAAAATGGAAAGGGATGTGAGGGGCACCTTTCACCCACAGAGGGTGGTGGGTATGTGGAACAAGCTGCCAGAGACAGTGGTTGAGCTGTAACATTTAAAATACAGCTGTTTTGCTAAGAGAGGGATATGGGCCAAACACAGGCAAATGGGCTTAGTTAGGCAACTTGGTCATCCTCGGCAAGTCATACCAAAGGGTATGTTTCCATGCTGTGAAACTCATTGATACCATGATTCAAAGGAATTATTTAAATTTAGGATGTAAACATGAAATCACTGACATCCTTCATGGTTTAATGTCTGTTTACGTTACCTACATGCAACTCCAGACCCAACACTCTGATTGACACTTAGCTGAGTATTTCTTTCTGGGACAATTGCAGAATGACAAAATTGCAGCATTGCATCATCCTGGGAGTGAATGAATATTTTTCAAAAATTCTTCAATGTACATTGGTTAAAAATATTATTCTTTTAATATCTATACTTGAAAACTATTTCCCCAATATCTGAAAGGAATCATAAATATTCCATTCATGTCCTCAGCATTCTCTCAGCACCCATGGCATTGCACGCTATTGATGGATTGAAAAATTAGACCATGGGATACTCAATTAAGCTTCTTGCCATTCTTCAAACATAAAGTATCTGTTAAAAATCTATGAAAGTTCCTCAAGGTGCTGCTTCCTTTTTGTTTAATTTGTTGCAGCGTAGTTGGCAGAACAGTTAGCGCAATGCCATTACAGCATCAGCGATCGGAATTGGGGTTTAAATCCCAGGCTGTCGGTAAGGAGTTTGTATGTTCTCCCTGTGTCTGAGTGTATTTTCCTGGGGGGCACCGGTTTCCCGTCTGTACGGAATTTGCACGTTCTCTCCCTGTCTGCATGGGTTTTCATTGGGGGCTCCAATTTCCTCCCACCATTTGAAACATACCAGGGATGTAGGTTAATTAGGTGTAAATTGGACGGCACAGACTCATGAGCTGAAATGGCTTGTATGTCTAATTTTTAAAAAAATCTTATAATTAGTGCTGTGCTTGGTTTCCTCTTGATGCATCTACCAGATGATACAGCAAAGTTAGGTCCTTTATAAAAAGTGAGGGATTGAACCAATGCCTATTCTCTCCTGGAACAAGAAGAATGGCAGCCTAAAGGTGGCTAGAGTTTTAAATGTTTTATTTAAGAATTTTAAAAACCACATCCATGTATACATAATCAATAAAACTAAAAAAATGTACAAATGTGGTTTATCTAAAAAAAACCCTTGCCCTCCCTCCCCACCCCCCTCACCCATTCATCCTCCCCAAAAGTATCAATAAAAGGAAAAAAACAAAAAAAGAAAGTAGGAGAATGTCAAAAAAGAAATAGGTCTCCATGCAAATAACAATGGAACTGAGGGTTACCAACAGGATGGGCTTTCAGAGAGCCCTTCATATTTTCAAACCAACATATTGTAAATATGGGCTCCATATTTTCAAGAATGAAATGATATTTATTTCATAAGTTATGTTATTTCCTCATGGACTACAAGTATGCAATTCAGTATGCCATCTCTCCCTCCATAAATCCATATATGATTTCCAAGTAATAGCCATGCACTTCCTAAAAACAGTTAAATCTAATTGTAAAATTTCAATTTGATACATAGTTAATCTTAATTTAAGACTAATCACTTTAAAATTACCCAACAAAAATAGCATCAGATCCTGTGGGACACTAATAATAAAAAAAAATCACCTCAAACCCAATGGTTCTCAACCTTTTTTCTTTCCACTCACATACCACTTTAAGTAATTCCCCATGCCATAAATGCTCTGTGATTAGTAAAAGATTGCTTAAGGTGGTTTGTGGGTGAGAAGGGAAGGTTGAGAACAACTGCTATAGACCCAATTGTTACTGAAATATTTTGCTTGAGAAAAATTATCATTGACCCCTTTCCTTTGGAGATATGAAACTGTGTACAGAATGAGTCATTTACATATGATTAAAACAGTGGTTTTCAAACTTTTTCTTTCCACCCACATACCACCTTAAGCAATGCCTTACTCATTACAGAGTGCCTATGGCTTAAGGAAGACTTAAAGTGGTATGTGAGTGGAAGGATAAAGGTTGAGAACCACTGCTCTAATCAAAAAGGTTTTGCTGTAGGACACTCCCAAGTAGAATGAAAAAAATGAACTAACTTCCTGACCACATCTAAAATAAATCCGATAATGCTGAGTTCAACTTCTTTTTAAATATTTGATGAGTTAAATATAATTGATGCAAACCATTAAATTGAAGCAGTCTATACCTAATATTAATATTTTTTGTCATATTTTCCTTACTTAATTGCATCCAATCATTTTCATCCAATTGTCTATTTAAATCAACTTCCCATTTTAACCTTTATTTATGAATTCCTAACTTTGGACCTGGTTTTTGCAGTAATTTATACATCTCCAAAATTAACTTATTTATACCACCCTTAAATAATAATAATTCCAATTCATTCTATCTAAGTAATATCAAATTATGATCTAATGTTTCAAGCAAGAAATGACAGGGAGAAATTATGATCGACCTGTTTTTATTTAAGTTACTTTTTACCTCTGATTTTAAGTCAATTTGTTTCTGGGGGAAGACAAAATGACAGCCATGGGGAGGGGTAGGGGGAGGAGGATATGCACGCAATCCTCTGTTGATGTTCACCTTGGCTGCTCATCTGCATCATCCTGCCCCTCACTGCAATCACCGCCTGGTCTTAGCCTGTCCGTCAAAGGTCCAGTGGCAGGGTTCTGCACCAATCAGCAGACGGGCTGATTGAGGGAAATTTTAGCATCCCTTCTCCCTACCCGTGCAGCCCCCATTGTGATGCTCAGTGGGAGTTGTACCCATCTTTTCCTGTCAATCAGCTGCCCATTTGTATGAGTGCAGCCAATCATCACCAAATGAAGGTGCCCCCACCTCCCCAAATTATGACATCGCTGGGAAGACTGACTCTCACTCACCTCACCTGTTAATCAATGGATGACAATTCTGGCACGGTGGAGGAGATGACATCAGTAGCGGACTGATCTTCTCTCATCAGTCATAGCCCGGACTAACTGCCAAGTGGAGACCCCCCCCACCCCCCCCATTGTGATGTTGAAGGGTGGATGGGAAGAAAGATACAACTATCTAATATTGTGCCCAACATTAAGATTTCTGAGGACAAGAAACAATTTTATTCATCCCATTAAATATTAATTAGAGGCAACAAATATTTTCAACATGGAGAGTGGTGAGTTTACTTTGTTACTATTCTTGTACATATACCAGGTTTATCAAACTGTAATGTGGTTCTGCAATTTCCAAGTGCAAGCGCTGTGTTAGACAATTTATTTGGACAACATTGTCAATGGCTGCCCACAATTCAAGAAGGACAAGGTGGGATAGATTATCTGGGCCAATCACATTAAAGAATGAGCTTTCTAGTATTATTACTATATTTGAGGTTGACATGCAAAAGTTGGATTCCATGCACTCATTATTCAAAATTACTTGGCACTAAATAGCTTTAGACATGAGGTCATGCCAATCAGGAACTTCTGGATGCATTATACAAATGTGCTGGAGAAATTCAGCACGTTCGGCAGTATCCAGAGGAATTAAAGGGTATTCAACACTTCGGACCTTGGTCCTTCATCAGATATGACAGGACGAGAATCCCTTCAGGGATGGCATCCCTCAAAGAGACTTCACTGTGGTACAGCATAATAGAATTAAACAAGAAAGGGTGCAATACACAAATATAATTCCCGTGCTCAGGCCAGAAACATTAGGTACCCTTTACTTCCTATGGATGCTGTGCAGCTTGCTAAGTTTTAAAAGAATTTAGACATACAGCTCAGTAACAAGCTATTTCAACCCACGAGCCCATGCTGCCCAATTACAGTCAATGGACCTACATCCCCAGTATGTTTTGAGTTTCTCCAGCACGTCTGTGTCTTCAACTCAATCCCAGCATCTGCATTCAAACTTTTTTGTTTAAAAGGCACTTCTGAGTGCAATCCATGTTAACCTGACTCTCTTTTACCAAACTTTCAGCTAATTTTGTCAATTGTTAATCAATGCCTGTTTCTAATCATACTTTTTATTTTTAAGTTGTTGCAGAAGTGTCCACATAATAATCATTGCAAAACAGTCTCAGCTGAACCAGAATCAGATCACTTTAGTTGAACATTAACCAGCTATTTAATACTCTGCTGACCTAGCTTCTCAGCTTCCAATTTGCCTGCAAGCAGTTCAATCCCTTCCCACACTCCACACAGTTTAGTTCAGAAGCACTGGCACAGCCTCAAGTGAACAGAGGGTGATTTGGGCTTCTTGGGGTAGGAGGCTAAAGATATGGTCATTAGTAACAAGCTAACTCCGAGAGAGCCTTCTGTCTCAACACATTCAACCATTTAATCGATCCATTTTTCCAGCTTATTTCCCTGTAACTTATTCTGTTTCACATGTCGATGAGCCCCTCTGGCTCTCAGCAACCACCCATACAAGGAGTATTTGATCCTCACCAGTTAACTAACAACCAACATGTTCTTAATATGTGTGAGTGAACCAGAGCTGCCTGGGAGGTACCCACAAAGTCACAGGGAGAATGTGCAAACTCCACATAGAATCAAACCCAGGGGGCTAGAGCTGTGAGACAGCTGACCCTACATGCTGTAATGCTATGTTACCCTTAACTCTGCCATGGCTCTCTGTAGGACTGTATCTTCTTTGTTTACCCCAGTTTCAACAGGCAAGCAATTGAATTTCTTCAAACTGTGCAACTGATAAAGAATTTGTAGTGATTTTTTTTTAAATGTGCTGAAATACCTTAGTTCAACTTTAAGAAATTACACAAACTTCAGTGTAACAGCTGAGACTGGAATATTCTTCTCCTTTTCTCCACCCTCCTCTATGCAAAGAACTGAAACCTGGTGAATGTACAGATCATCTTTCCTTTGAGGCTAGCAGCATTTACTTTAAAAATAAAGCTTTCAGTTTGATTTCCATTAAATTTTCATATTCCCTCCACTCCATCTGACCTGCATAGATTTGTGCCAACTTTTCCCCATTGCTGCCAGATACAAATGTTAATGTGATGCCAAGTATCAATTCTGAAATACACTTATGGTAATCCAACACAACTTCAAAAGTTATGATGGGATTTAAGTGAGAAAAGTGTTTCACTAAAATTACATGCCTATATTGAGGTAACGTTAAGTAGGAAAATATAACATTTTAAATATCTAGCACTTTTCCATGGATTGTAACCTTGTCGTGATGGAGAAGCTTGGGTGTTCCTGAGATCCCGAGAGCCATGCTGTCTGGAGCTATGCTCCTGGCAGGGCCTCCCATGGTGGTAAAGTTGAGGATGAGGGCCCTGTCAAAGAACAGCCCAATGAAAACCTCAGCAGTGGAATGGCTACTTCAAACTCAATGGCTGTGAAGGCAGATAAAGGCTGCAACAAATCCATCAGCTCCAATTGTTGTGGTTTTCATGCCATTAGAAATAGTTGGTTGATATGTGGAGTATTATTTGCTTCTTGGAGTGCAACATCAAGTACATGTTAAACAATTACACGCATAGGCAACTTTGCTCTCTTGAAAAATGGAATACAGTCCATCATCCTCAACCTTGAGGGATAGACATGACTGACGACCGACTTTGTGTTATAAGTTAACCACGTATTAACATAAAACACAGTTTTAAATTCCCTATTGTAGCATTGTAGTCCCCAGTGAAAGCTTGAATAATTTCCACACTCTGACAATGCAGCCAACATAATATTCAAATATGTAGCAGGAAAGATAAGATACCTGCAGGTAAAAGTGAACTGACTGAATGAATCCAAACTATTTATTCAGCTTGTTACAAAATATCTGAATTCCTTCAAGAGTGGTGCCTTGCTTAAAGAATTCAAATCTCAGTACAAAAGTGGTATTTCACACAAAGTTCTGGGGATGTGTTAATCCTTCAATGCATCTTGTTCAGTATGAGACCAGAGGGAAGTTCTTCAAACAATAGCTACAAGGACCTACAAGCAGCTACAAGATGCCACAGTGGCAGCAATGGTGGTAAGCATTCATCAGGATGTCATTTATCAACTACAGTGCGGCATTTAACACCGTCATCCCTTCAAAACTGAGCATCAAGTTCCAAGACCACACTGTGTAATTGGATCATGATTTCCTCACTTCCAGACCACAATCAGTAAGAACGTCTCCTCCACAATCTCCATCAGTACCCAAACACCACGGGGTTGTGTTCACAACACCTCCAATCTTAGTGTCATCTGCAAACTTGCTGATCTAATTTATCACATTCTCATCCAGATTATTGATACAGATAACAAAGAACAATGATCCCTGAGTCACACCACTAGTCACAGGCCTCCAGTCTGAAAAGAAATCATCCACCATTACTCTCTGGTTCTCCTGTCCAGTCATTGTCGAATCAAGTTCACTACTTCACCTTGAATACCTAGTGCCTGAACTTTCCTGACTAACCTCCCATGTGGGACCTTGTCAAAGGCCTTACTAAAGTCCATGTAGACAACATCCACAGTCTTTCCTTCATCAACTTTCCTGGTAACCTCCTTGAAAACCTCTATAAGATTGGTTAAACATTTCCTACCATGCACAAAGCCATGTCGACTATCCCTAATCAGTCCATGGCTAGCCAAATAATTGTATATCCAATCTCTTAGAACACCTTCCAATAATTTACCTTCTACTGATGTCAGGGTGACTGACTACATTTTCCAGGGTTACTTTTGGAGCCTTTTTTAAATAATGGAACAGCATAAGCTACCTTCCAATCCTCTGGTACGACACCCATGGCTAAGGAGACTTTATATATTTCTGCCAGAGCCCCTGCCATTTTTGCACTAGCCTCCCTTAAGGTCCCATGGAGTATCTTGTCAGGCCCTGGGGATTTATTCACCCTTAGTTCCTTTAATACAGCAAGCACTTCCTTCTCTTTCATCTCTATAGGTTCCATGATCTCACTACTTGTTTTCCTAACTTCCCATGACTATGTCTTTTTCCAGAATGAATACTAATGAAAAAAAAAAACATCTAAGGCCTCTCTCATCTCGTTTAGCTCCATACATAACTGACTACTCTGATCTTCAAGGGGACCAATTTTGTCTGTTACTATCCTTGTGCTCTTAATATACCTATAAAAACCCTCAGGATTTTCCTTCATATTGTCTGCCAAAGCAACCTCATGTCTTATTTTAGCCTTCCTGATTTCTTTCTTGAGGTTTTCCTTGCATTATTTATGCTCCTCAAGTACCTGATTTGCTCCATGTTGCCTATTCTTGTTACACGCCTCTCTGTTCTTCTGAACCGGATACCTAATATCCCACAAAAACCAAGTTTCTTTCTGCCTTCTAACTTTGACTTTGGTCCTGACTGGAACATGCAAACACTGTACTCTCAAACTTTCAACTTTGAAGGTCCTCTATTTATGTACATATCCTTATCTAAAAACAATTTATCCCAAACAATGGATTCTAAATTCTTTCTGTTTTGCTCAAAATTTGGCTTTCACCAATTTAGAATCTCAACCCAGGGCCCAGACCTATTCTTCTCCATAATAAACTTGAAACTAATGACCTTAAGATTAAGACTCAAAATATTCCCCTGCACATACTTCTGTCAACTGTCCCGTCTCATTCCCTATTAGGAGATCCAGTATTTCAGTCCTCTGGATGGGATTTCTATATATTGATTTAGAAAACTTTCTTGAATACATTTGACAAACTCCAAGCCATCCAGCCCTTTTGCAGTATGGGTGTCCTAGTCAATATGTGGAAATTTAAAATCTCATACTCTCACAACCTTATGTTTCCTGAAGTTGTCTACTATCTCTCTACAGATTTGTTCCTCCAATTTTCACTGACTATTATAGGTATTATAGTACAATACAACCCACAAGTATGGTCATACTTTTTCCAGTTCCTCAGCTACACTCATATAGCCTCAATAGACGAGGCCTCTGGTCTATCCTGCATGAGCACAGCTGTGATATTTTCCCTGACGAGCAATGCCACTCCTACCCCTTTCATCCCCCCTTGTTCTATTGCACCTAAAGCAATCCAGAACATTGAGCTGCCAGTTCTGCACCTCCTGCAACCACAATAGCCACAATGTCATAATTCCACATGACAATCCACAATCTAAACTCATCTTCCTTTCCTACAATACTCCCTGCATTGAAATATATGCACCTGAGAATATTCCCACCACATTTAACCCATTAACTTCTAAAAGTCCATGCAATTTTCACATAATCTTTTCCCTCTTGGTCTCCTCTATCTGCTCTGGCACTCTGGTTCCCCTCCCCATTGCAAATCTAGTTTAAACCCCCCTGGAGCAACACTAGCAAACCTTCCCTCAAAGTCCCCTTCCTCTTCAGATGCAAACCATCCTATCAGAACAGGTCCCACCTTTCCTGGAAAAGTGCCCAATGATCCAGAAATCTGAAGCCCTCCCTCCTATTCCATGTCTTTAGCCACATGCTAATGTGCATTATCCTCTTATTTCCAACCTCACCACCACGTGGCACAGGTAGCAATCCTGAGATCACAACCCTGGAGTTCCTGTACTTCAACTTAGTGCCTAACTCCCTGAGCAATACTTGCAGGACCTCCTCATCATTCCTACCCATGACATCGGTCCTTAAATGGACCAAAGCATCTGGCTGCTCACTCTCCCTCCTGAGCATACCGTGAAGTTGATCTGAGATATCTCGGATCCTGGCACCAGGCAGGCAACATACCATCCGGGATACTCAATCTCTTCCACAGAACCTCTTATCTGTCGCCTTACCTATAGCTTGCCACTCACTATAGTTTGCTCTGCTACTCCCTTCCCTTCTTAGCTACAGAGATCTAATCTCCATGGATTGTCCCTGGTAGATTGCCAACTCCCAACATTATCCAAAATTGAATACTTGTTATTGAGGAGGACGGCCACAGGGATGCGCTGTACTGCTTCCCTGTTCCCTTTCTCTTTGCTGAGTGTCACCCATCTACCCTCTTCCTGCCTCCTTGGTGTGATAGTGTTCCTAAAACTCCTATCACCCCTCTGCCTTCTGAAAGATCCGGAGTTCATCCAATGTCAGCTCCAATCCTTAACTCAGCTTGTCAGGAGGTGCAGAAGGATGCACTTCTCGCAGATGAAGACATTAGGGATACTGCTGTCTTCCCTGACAACCCACAATTTGCAAAAGGAGCATTCCCTTGCCTTACCAGCCATTCCACTGTCTATGACTAGTTGAACAAAATATATGATATGTAAAACCTGCCCTTACCTATGACAACCTACTGAATGCTTTTGTTTCCTCTAATAGGGTGGCCCTTTCTGACTTCAACTCCGACTATTCCTCGCTTCGTACCTGTTATCACCAAAGACTGTTGAGCCAAAGCCTTTGACTAAGTCCACTCTGACGATGATCATGCCCTCCTTTGTCTTCAACTGTTGAACTTAATTTCAAAGAATCAATGGTGAGCAATAATCAATAGAGTGTTGCAGCACCAGTGGCTGAGACCAGGGTTTGAATACTATATTTTCTGTAAGGAGTTTGCACATTCTCCCTGTCTCTGTGTGGGTTTTCCCTGGGTCCACTGCTTTCCTCCCATCATTTAAAATGCACCAGGTTGTAGGTCAATTATGTGTAATTGGGTGGCATGGGACGAAAGGGACTGTGCTACACTATATGTCTAAATTTAATTATAAAATTAAAAGAATTTTAAATTTTAAATTATGGCTTATGGTTAATTATTCCCTGTACTTTTCAGATAGGTCAGTTTCCCATTGGAACAAGACAGGCCTGCTCTTCTGCTACAACTGTTACACAGAAAAGTGAAAGGTTGGATGATGCATTGATTGTTATGGATTAGAAATTTGTCTATATTCAGTAGCCAGAAATGAACTAGAAGCAAGAAAAATTATGGCATTAAAGGACAAGTTTCCTCCATTTTGTTAGTACCACCTAGGAACACTAGGCACTATAGGTTTCTGTGAGGGGCGCTGGACAAAGTGATGACTTTCTGTCTGCCTTACATAGAATTTCATGTATATTATATTCTAAATGTAATATTACATAACAATAATGGAACCTTTCCCCTTTTCTGCACATCTATCATACTGTGATAGTACAGATCTATCACCAATGTACATAGTGTATATAATTACTGTATCTAGACTGTGCTTACAGCGATTGGCTGAGAGCTAAGCCACACCTATTGTCTGGGCCTTAAAGGGTTGTGTCCCTAGCCAGGTCGGATCATTCCGGACTGGTCGGCCACCTGTGAAGAGCTCCGGTCTTTTGCTAATAAAAGCCTTGGTTTGGATCAACAAGTCTTTGGTTCTTTCGACGAGCTCTACACATACCCACACTCCTGTTCGGCTCCGAATCATGGGTCCTCTACCGGCATCACCTACGGCTCCTAGAACGCTTCCACCAGCATTGTCTCCGCTCCATCCTCAACATCCATTGGAGCGCTTTCATCCCTAACATCGAAGTACTCGAGATGGCAGAGGTCGACAGCATCGAGTCCACGCTGCTGAAGATCCAGCTGCGCTGGGTGGGTCACGTCTCCAGAATGGAGGACCATCGCCTTCCCAAGATCGCGTTATATGGCGAGCTCTCCGCTGGCCACCGTGACAGAGGTGCACCAAAGAAAAGGTACAAGGACTGCCTAAAGAAATCTCTTGGTGCCTGCCACATTGACCACCGCCAGTGGGCTGATATTGCCTCAAACCGTGCATCTTGGCGCCTCACAGTTTGGCGGGCAGCAACCTCCTTTGAAGAAGACCGCAGAGCCCACCTCACCGACAAAAGGCAAAGGAGGAAAAACCCAACACCCAACCCCAACCAACCAATTTTCCCCTGCAGCCGCTGCAACCGTGTCTGCCTGTCCCGCATCGGACTTGTCAGCCACAAACGAGCCTGCAGCTGACGTGGACTTTTACCCTCTCCATAAATCTTCGTCCGCGAAGCCAAGCCAAAGAAGATCTGACACATATGGATGGAATTAGTAGATTGCATGCTCAAAGTCGATAGTTTAGGATGTGATCTAGCATAGAATCCAGTAATATTAATCCAATTTGAAATAAATGTCTGCAGAATATAGAGCAAACCCACAATAGTGATTGCTGATCACATTTAACTTAAGGAAAATGAACCTCTGGTTGAAATACCTAACCAACATGAACTCCAAGTTAAAGGTGGTTTTACATTCCTGAAATAAATGCACTTCAAAGACTAGTCAAGTTTTGAGAAATAAAGCAACTCTTTGTCAACATCAATGGAATTGAACAAATGTCCAATCAGTTTTAGCCTAATAACCATTGCTTTCAACACCAATATTCTGCCCCATTTAAAACGGCTGCTACACTTCATAAATGGCAAGCAAAGAACAATAGCAACATCTAGGGGCAGTTAATTAGAATTGTATCTAGATCCTGCTTTCTTTTCTTCTACCTGGTGGATGGTCCATTTGAGCAAATAATCCTTTGAACACAATGGTGACAAGAATGCCAAAAGAAAATTAAAATGACAAATTTTGTTGAATACATCCTTTGAATCTTCTATTGCAGCATTTGTAGAACTCATTCATTCATCCTTTTACATTTTAAAAGGATTTCCAAATTACATCAAACCAAAGTACAGTACAATATGTTATTAAATTTCCACTTTCTTTGTTATCTTTCTCTTTTCATGCAGAGATGTTGCTGGAATCTTCATTCAGTTTTCACACTCAATAAAGATTGTTTTTTTTTTCAACTCAAATTTCACTTGCAAAGAATGGTAATTTGACTATTAAATCTTGATATGCAATATTAAAGCTGATGATCTCTCATTAGTGTATTTCCCAAAGCACAGAACAATCTCATATTTATAAATAATATCAGTAAAACTGATCAAGCAGAATTTTGAATTAAAAGTTAAAAAGAAGCAAGGGATGGTTGGAGAGCCCAAAAACACTGTGGAATTCCACATAGCCAACATTTTCACCTCCTTCCTGTTGCTATGCATTTCCAGTGCTTTTTGTTTCCAGTGAAGATTTTCATTTTTTTTTCCTCAATACCTTGCTTGCAGTTTACCATTCAATTAAATCATATCTGATCTGTATTTATCTTCATCAAAACATATTTTTTTAATTCTTTTGCCACACTAAACAAGAATCTTAGCTATGACATTTTCAGCTGACCAGTTTCCATCAATGTTTAGGGAGTAGAGAATTTTTTTGATTTTCCACTTGCCTGTGCAAATGCGTATCTGCAAACATAGCCAATGAACAACCTAACATTACACTTGGGATTATGGCCACTTTTTATGAATTCTCTGCCTGGATTCATTGTTATTTCATCATTGTTTTTAATTACTTTTCAAATCCCAAATAATCACCTTGAAAACTTGAATATCAAAGGAAGATTAAACCCTGTTCATTGAAATATTCCACCATTGCATCCAATGAATAAAGGTCCACAACACTATTCCCTTGCCAAATATATTCATACTGAGTAGAAAAGAATATCAGAGAATGTCTTGATATATTTATTGCTTCTTCTGAATCATTAGTGGCAGGTTAATGTAGCAGTTGGTCCAAAACTATTACAGTGCCAGTGACCCAGGTTTAAATCTACTGCTGTCTGTAAATAGTTGATATATTCTCCCCGTGACTATGTGGCTTTCTTCCGGATGCTCTGGTTTCCCCCTGTTACAAGCCCAAAGGACCCCAAATCCCAGCAGCAATAGATGTTCACCACAACAAATGGTTGATTAAACAAAAGTTGTTTTTAATTATCTTTAAACATGAAAACAGAATCAAACTTTAATTTATCTCTATTAGCTTAAGTTACCCAAATTAACCCCCTTCTAATTCTAAGCACACATGTATGATGTGTATAAAAATTTAAGGTAAGTTCTTTGGCTCACAGTTCAATCTCATTTCACATTCTTCCAAGTTCTCTGGTTGCAGGCAATTCTTATACTGTGAATAGAATTTAACATGTAATCGCGCTGGGTGGATCACGTCTCCAGAATGGAGGACCATCGCCTTCCCAAGATTGTGTTATATTGCGAGCTCTCCACTGGCCACCGAGAGAGAGGTGCACCAAAGAAGAGGTACAAGGACTGCTTAAAGAAATCTCTTGGTGCCTGCCACATTGACCACCGCCAGTGGGCTGATATCGCCTCCAACCCTGCATCTTGGCGCCTCACAGTTCGGCGGGCAGCAACTTCCTTTGAAGAAGACCGCAGAACCCACCTCACTGACAAAAGACAAAGGAGGAAAAACCCAACACCCAACCCCAACCCACCAATTTTCCCTTGCAACCACTGCAACCATGCCTGCCTGTCCCACATCGGACTTGTCAGTCACCACCGAGCCTGCAGCAGACGTGGACATACCCCTCCATAAATCTTCATCCATGAAGCCAAGCCAAAGAAAGAAAGTTCAAAAGGTTTTGGTGCTCAAAAGGTAAATGTTTACCACTCAGGAAGGTTCTTGAAGGGTTTGCAGAGAGAGATTTGTTGTTCTAGGTTTTCCACAAATGAGGTACCACCATTAGACACCTCAATGTCTCGCTGATGAAACTTGCCCCATCAGGGATCTCGAGATGATAGCCTCTTTTTTTTCAGGCTACCACAGAGTTCCTTTCTGTTCCTCTATTCCAAGAGAAACATCAGACAGATAGCACTTCCAGCCATCCGCCACTCTGGAGCTTATCTTCAGTTCCAACAAGCTTTTCCTACTTCCACTGTTTAGTTGCTTTCAATGTCACACCTGAGAGAGCTTGTTTCACCTATCTCTCTCTCTCTCTCTCTCTCTCTATCTCTCTCTCTCTCTCTCTCTCTCCCCCAACTGAGATTTCTAGAAAGCCCATGTGACTCTCTCACTTACAAAAACCCACACATTTCAGCAAACAACAGGAGTTAGTCTTCTTGGTCAAGCTGTTGCCTTTAGGTAAACAAAACCCAGGAGTGACCTTTCAGTGCACTCTGTCAAAACCCTTGCAAAGTGCTTTTTAACAGAGCATTTCCTCCTTGTTGCTTTAATGACATCATTTCAACTAGCACCTACTTGTAAAATGTGCACAGCATTCTCCTTAGTTTCTGTAAAGTCCACTGAATATGAATTCTTCAGTATTTCAAATAAGATCTGTTTTAAAATGTGTGTATGTATGTAGCCTACTCTAATTTTACCAATTTTTCTCCCCCCAAAAAAATTATATATATATATATATATATATATATATATATATATACACATTACACTCCCACCTTCAGGGATGTAGGTTAATTAGATGTAATTGGAACAAAAGGGCCTGTAACCATGCTGTAAGTCTAAATTTAAAAATATATGTATTTATTTTTTTAAATTCTAAAATAAATCCTTAATTGTCTGGGCATAGTAATACAACTAATTAGTATTGTATACCTTTCAAGATAGTAGATGTTGATTTCCTATAGTAACATGTACACACCACAGGTAAGTGAATATCCTAACTTAGTTCAAGAGAATTTCTTGTTTTTTAATTGATTTTATTGATAAATTTAAAGCCACAAAGAAATAATATTATTGATAATAATACAAATGTAATCCAAATACATGTGGAATATATAAAAATTAAAAAAATAAGAAATCCCCTATATTTACCCCCATCCCCCCCTCATTCTCTTTACTAAGGAAAATAAAAAGAAAGTTGTCACGAGACCCTCAATAGAGGAACTATTACTTTAAAGTTTATTTTAATATACTGAGACCTTAAGGAGAAAGGGAATAACAGAGCTTCATTTAAACATTTACACCAATACTTAAATATGGGAGTTGCTCTATTCACCATTAATAATCTTGAATTCTATTTATAAATAAAACCTTGTGGGTTCGATTCCCCTATTTCTCTAAGTTCTATATATACCCAAGTTGGAGTTTTATTTAAATCAACAGATCGCAACTAGGCTGCTTTATAATAGTTTATAAATTAGTGAGCTGCAAACATCCTAAATTATAATTCTGCATTGATTTATCCAAAAACATTCTTGCTATTTTTCATTTCCATAAAATTTCCTAAAATAATTCTGAAAAAAAAATTGAGAAATTCCTATAGGAATTGATTGAAAAAGATATTGTATTTTTGGAAAAAACATTAATCATAATTTATGCTATCTATTAAAGTAATAGGTAACATATTCCATTTTTTCCAAAACTTCCCTTATTCTTTTTAATAATTGAGAATAATTTTGTTTATTTCTTTAAATCCAGTTTCATTTGAATACCTGAATATTTTTCCTCACTTCTGGCCATCTAAAATAAATTGCTCGCTTACATTATGCATAATCCCCACTTACTAAGTGCATAATTTCATTTTTTTTCCAATTGATTTTATAACCAGATACTTCTCCATATTTTTAATTTAAATTTAAGTTGTCATAAAGAATTTAATGCAGTGGTTCTCAACCTTTTCCTTTCCACTCACTTATCACTTTAATCCCTATGACATAAGTGCTCTGTAATTAGTAAGGGATTGCTTAAGGTGATATGTGAATGGGAAGGGAAGGTGAGAATCATTGCTCTAGACCCAATTGCTACTGAAATATTTTGCTTAAGAAAAATTGTCATTGGCCCTTTTCCTTTCGACTTATGAAATCATCCACATAACGAGTCAAATAGGTACTATTAAAACAGTTGTTTTCAAACTTTTTCTTTCCACCCACATACCACCTTAAGCAATCCCTTACTAATCACAGAGCTCCTATGGCATAGGGAATAGTTAAAATAGTATGCGAGTGGAAAGAAAAAGGTTGATAACCTCTGATTAATGGATCTGTTAAATAAATCAATACATCATCCGCAAACAAATCTATTTTATTTTCTTCCGGATTCACCTTAATACCTATTATCTTTGAATCCTGTCTTATTGGTTAAGCTAAGGATTCAATTGGTAAAATAAATAAAGCTGGTGATAGTGGACAAACTTGTCCACTTGATCTAGTCAACTGAAAAGTTGTTAAGATTTGACCATTTGTCATTACTTTTGCACTAGGGTTCTTATATATTATTTAAATCCAATCAATGAATATTTACCCTAACCTAAATTTCACCATAAACTTTGGAAAGAAAATCCCATTTAATCTATCAAATGCTTTTTTCTACATCTAAATCCACTGCCATACTCAAATGTCCTCTCTATTGAACTAAATGTATTAAGCTAATTAATGTTGCCACATTATCTGCAGATTTCCTAATTTTAACACATCCGGTTTGATCCATATGTATTAACTTTGGTAAGTATTTTGCCAATCTATTTGCTAACACTTTGGCTAATACAGTGGTTCACAACCTTTTTCTTTCCACTCATATACCACTTAAAGTATTTCCTATTACATTGGCACTCTGTGATTAGTAAGGGATTCCTTAAGGTGGTGTGCAGGTGGAAAGAAAATGTTTGAAAACCACTGCTTTAATTGTACCTAATTCACATAATGTTCATGGTTTCACAACTCCAAAGGAAATAGTCCAATGACAATTTTTCTCAAGCAAAATATTTCCGTAACAATTGAGTCTAGAGCAGTGATTCTCAATCTTCCTTTCCCACTTACATACCACTTTAAGCAATCCCTTACTAATCAAAGAGCACGAATGGCATATGGATTACTTAAAGTGTTATGTGAATGGAAAATAAAGGTTGAAAACCATTGGGCTAATATCTTATAATCAGCATTCAGTAATGTAATTGGTCTATATGATACCGGTTACAATGGATCTCTATCCTTCTTTTGTATTACATTAAATCAATCACTGTTGAAAAGGAATCTAGCTGAAAATGTGTTTCAATGCTTGATTTAACACTTCCATAAATGGAGATATCAAAAGATCCTTAATTATTTTTAATATAAATCTCTACAAGAAACCCATCTTCTCTTGGCAACTTAATACTATGTAATGAACATTACCTCAATCACCTAATTTGCTGTAAAAGGAGAATTCAAAACATTTTGCTCCTGAGCATTAAAACTGTGTAAATCTATTTGGGATAAAAAAAATTATTAATCATTTTTTCATCTTGAATTGCTTCTTATTGATATAATTCAGAATAAATTTGCTTAAAAGAATCATTTATTTATTGTGCTTTACACATAATAATCCTAGAATGCTTTTTGACTACATTAATTGTTCTAGATACCTGAACTGCTTTCAATTGCAATGAAGGATCCTTGTGTGCTCTTTCTCCTAATTCATAATATTTCTGCTTTTTCTAAATTAATTTTTAAGTTCTATATGTCTGAATAATTTTATATTGAAGTGTTTTTTATTAATTAATCATTCTTCTTTTCTTTTGGAACTTTCTTTTGCAACTCTTTTTCCAATTCTCCTATATCTTTTTCCAATTGATTTCTTTCATACAATCTTTCTTAATTTTGGTTGAATAACATTATTTTGTCCTAATAAGAAGGCTTTAGGTGCTTCCCATACAATAAATTTATTATCTAGTCAAGTAGAATTTGTATGAAAAAAATATTGAAGTTGTTTTCTTATAAAATCACAAAAATACATTATTTTTAACAACATTGTACTAAATCTCTACTTATCAGGTGAACCCTCTTTCTCAGGCATTGTATATACCATTAAAAATTATGTGATAATATTCTAGATTTATATTCAACAAAATTAATTGTACCCTGTGTGACATTATTTTATATTTTATTTTGTATATAGATATGTTTTAAAGGAGATAAATTGTGGCAGTTTTTTTTAGTGTAGGTCACATATAAACACTTCAAAACAGACATGATATAAAATGCTAGAACTCTGGTCAAACTCGACAGTGCAGGCTCTGGGTACTTTTGCAAAAGCTTTGAAGAATGCCTATAAGGACTTCACAAGTAGGTATTAACTGGACATGCTATGGAGTAATGGATTATGGTTTTGGAAAGCAATGGATGAATGATTAGATCTGGAGCCTCAATCTGTCTGAGTGCAGTTGGCTGTTTTAAGAGGATCATGTGTGTGTGTGTGTGGGGGGGGGGGGTGAGAGAGAGACAGACAAAAATCAGTTCCACAGTTCAGCAGCAACAGCTGGGACTGAAACATGACAAGCTGGCAAGCTTGTGGAAAAATCCCATTTTGAAGATGGGTTGTGAGTTATTAGTTCAAAGCCCTTGTAGTAAATACAAGAGGAGAGGACTGGCTGTATAATATTTCTCTTGAAATAAGGGAAACAAGAAAGAACTCTGGGGTGACCTGAAAGAAAGAGGTTATCATCTGGAAAACTCTGATGGGGAAAGTTTATTTTGCAAGATTCTGAAGTGGCTAATCTGAAGGAATCAGTTGTGGGTGTCCAATGAGCAACAAATCTCTCTCTGAAAACCAAAAAGAACCTTCCTGAGCAGTAATCATTTACTTTTCAAGCATCAAAGCCTGGTGAACTTTATAAATGTTAAATTCTGTGCTCAGTGTAAGAATTGCCTGCAACATGTGAACTTGGAGAAGTGAGAAATTAGATTGGACTGTGAATTAAATAACTTTTCTGAACTTACACACACATTACATACACATGCGCTTAGAATTAGAAGGGGGTTAAGTTAGGTTAAGTTAATAGTAATAATTTAGAGTTTGATCCTGTTTTCATGTTTAAAGATCATTAAAAGTAACTTTTGTTTAAGTAACCATTTGTCTTGGCGAATTTCTATTGCTGCTGGGTTTTGGGGTCCTCTGGACCCATAAGATCTGTAACTGTGCTGATATCAGAAAAAATCTACTCTCAAATAAGAATCATGTCAATAAGAATAAAAAAAATAATAGTCTCTCTCCACAGGATTCAAGCTACACCAAATATCAATTAAATTATTATTTTCATCAAACTTAATGTAATCTTAGCCATTTTAGTTTTTGCTTCTAATTTAGTTGATTTATCTAAATATAGGATCAAGACAACAATTAAAATCACCTCCTATTAATATATTTTCATGCAACTCTGACAAACGTAAAAAAAGTATCACATGTAATGTTTTAATTATCTACACTCATAAGTGTCCACATTTCATAATAAATTTGACAATGAATGTACCTTCCCACAAGTTCTGTTGTAACTTCTTGAATTTTCACCTGTAGTGTTTATTTTTATTAATAGTGTTACACCTCTTGTTTTAAAATTAAAGGATGAAGCTATCACTTGACCCAACCATTCCCTTTTTAATTTCACATGTTGCTTCTCTGTCAAATGAGTTCCTTGTAAAAATGCAATATTTATTTTAATATTTTCCTCTTTTAATTTTATTTTTAATCCAATTAACATTAAAACTAAGAAAATTTAGTCTATTATTCCCAACCATTATTTTGAATCTAAATCTCTTTCATTGCCACCCTCCCACATCCCCTCCATCAAGGAGAAGCGACTACTGTGAATGTCTCTGTCCCAATGATAAAAAGAAAAGAAAAAAGTAAACAAATAGATTATATAAATCTGCCACAAATGCTAAATTTAAAAAAAAAATCAGCAATACTCCCCTCCATCATATGGCTTGTGGCCCCCACCACAATATGGCACATGACGGATAAGGGAAATAAGAATTTTAAAAAAAAATCCAGCCCCCCAGGGGAAAATTAAAAAAAAAATCAATTACAAAATCCATTCAAACAATCTATGACTGGCTGCTTCCAAGTCAGCATTTACTTAATCTTCATTAATTATGACTGTTTGACTTTGTTCCTCCGGCCCCAACTGCAACTCCTGTTGACAGCTTAAAACATGCAATGGTATGGCTTGCTCAGATGTGAGCTTGATCTGCTCCACCTCCCTTCGCATTTCTTGTTGAGGCTTTGGACCTTCTCCTCCCACTTGATGATCTTCTTTAATTGAAGAAAGAGATTCTGCAAAAGCTCTTACTTCTGCTGCCGCAAATAAAATGGATAGATTATTGTCTAAAAACACCTTTAATGTAGCGGGGTGTCTGAACGTAAACTTATAACCTTTGTTCCAAAGAATTACCATAGATTTGGACTGCTACTTTTCATTTTTTTTCTTTATCTTGATAGTATGCGCATTAAACTAAAACAGCCCTGGGTGGTTGAGTTGGAAGTGGCTTCCTCCTTAAGGTTCTATGACAGTGGTCCTCAACCTTTGTCTTTCTACTTCTATACCACTTTAAGTAATCCCTATGTCATTGATGCTCTGTGATTAATAAGGGATAGCTTAAGGTGATTTGTGAGTGAGAAGGGAAGGTTGAGAATGACTGTTCTAGACCCAATTGTTATTGAAATATTTTGCTTGAGAAAAAATGTTATTGGCCCATTTTCTTTGGAGTTATGAAATTGTGCAAATAATGAGTCAAATTAGGTACGATTAAAACAGTGGTCTTCAAACTTTTTCGGTCCACCCACACACCACCTTAAGCAATCCCTTACTAGTCGCAGAGCACCTATGGCATAGGGAATACTTAAAGTGGTATGTGAGTGGAAAGAAAAAGGTTGAGGACTACTGCTCTATGAACTATCTCCAATTCAATTCTATTGGAAAAAAAATTCTATGCCAAGAACTTTAGGAATTCATTTTTGAACAAAATTCCACAGGATTTTCACTTCCTTCAGAATCTTCTTTAAAACCAACAATCTTAACATTGTAACATCTAATATGATCTTTCAATATATCATTTTTTTCCATCAATTCACTCCTCTTATTTTTTCCAAACAGTTTCAGAACTTTTGACCTTTTTAATTTTGTACATACAAATATCCACATCATTTTAAAATATCTGCACATCCAATTCCACTCTCTGAACTTTTTCTTTAACTTTATTATCTTCTGCAGCATAGTTCATCATGTCAGATCTAACATTCTTCACATCACTTCTAATCTTCTGTATATCTTCTCTTAAAATCTGAAATTGTCCCATCATTAATTAGGAAAGATCCTTTATATTTAAACCTTGTCCTTTTTCATGCTCTTCATCTGAATCTTCTTGGTCTTTTTTTTCTATAAAAAACAAGTGTTTCTGACAGCTTTGTCCCAAGTTGTAGTTCCTCAATTCTGACAGCGTTAGAAGTGATGCTGTCGAGTCTCTATTCAGAAGCTTGTTCTGCTTAGAGCATGCACGGGGGTAAACCTTTGTGCATGCACATCACATTTTGGTACTTCTCCAGAGAGATCTGAACAGCTCCAGTGCCATCTTCTTTGGTTCCACGAAGGGATGGCGCTGTTGCCAGCTTTAAGAAAGCTGTCATCACTCATATTGTCGTTGGAGGCCTTGGAGCCTGAGCCTTAGGCTCCAATGTTAAGGGAGGCCACACATTCTCCATTTTCTTCATTTCTTTACTCACAGTTAACTTGATTTTTTTTTTGCTGTCTTCTTTCCTCTACCAATCATGCCAGCATGTTACAGGTAAGTTCTTGAAGTTTTTTTTAGTAAACATAGATTATTTTAAAAGTTCTTATTTTTGGGATTTAATTTTATTCCACGGCTGGGAGAGTCTTCATTCCACCTCCTTCCCTCAAGCCATCACGCTCCACCTCCCCCCTGAGAGTTTTTTGTTTAGAAATAAATATTTCTCTACCTTTTTTCACAGTCTCTATGCTTGAATCTCTGCCAAACACCAAGAACTTGTGAACAAGTAGGAAAATTAAGTTTGTTTCATCTGTCCTACACCGCCCACTTATTTATCAAGTTCAATTAACTATTTTATATCTGTCACAGCGAGATTAATGATTATCACAGTTTAGCACCTTAATAAATGGGAAATAAGTTTCTTTCACCAATACAGATATGCTAAGAGGAAAATTTAGAACCATAATGAAAGAATTAAGCAAGCAAGAAAATTTCCCTAACAAATTCTAAAAGCCTTGAAAATGTTTTTAAATATATTATCAGGCTAACATCATATATGGTTATGGTGACATTTTCCATTCATTCCTGATGCATCTTAGACTATTTCAAAGGAAGATTGAGAGCCATATAAAAATTTGATAAAGTTACAATATTATTTTTACGAACGTGCATGAGTGTACAAGATGGGTTTCCAAATAATCTGGTTGATTTGGAATCACTATTACTAAGGCCATTTTTAATATACCATATTTATACAGTTATATAAATACTCTAGTTAACATTGCCAGATTCAAACTCTTTCTTCTGGTCAATTACCCAAGCATCTGGCTGTTAGTCTAGCACTTTAGCCATTCTACTGCTATTCCATCAACATAAAACTCCCATCCATTTGAACTCATGCAATAAAGCAATTCTGGATGAGGTCTACCACCTAACCTGATGTATTGTTTGTTAGTTGTAGAAGATGCAGGGAAATTAATGCTCTGGTTTGAAAGGAAGGTGTATCTGATAATTTTGAAACAAAGAACTCATCTTCCAAGATTGGCAATAATGAATGTGTCACTTATCTTTTGCTTGAGGAAGCAGTTCAGTAGGTGTTATTAGTCATTTACAAATAGCCTGTTTTTATGCAATAGATACATGAAAGGAATGAGATTGAACTAAATCAATTCCTGTGCATAATCTGTATCAGAAAACACATGCACAACCAGACACCAGAACGAGAGCAACACCAAAACCTCACAAGTCACAAGATTGCTCATGCTCAGAGAGAAGTCATAAGATGAGGGCTTACAGCACCTAATAGCCGGAATACATCAGAGATTTGTCGGTACTTGGAGAGGAGACTGCCTAGGAACGCCAGGTGCTGTAGTTTTTTGTGAGAGATGCTGGACAAAGTGGCGAATTTCATCTATGTTATATTCTAAATGTAGTATTACATGACAATAGTGGTACCTTTACCTTTACCTTTTATAATTATTTTAGACACAGTTGAATTCTGGGTACTTTAGGAACCTTAGTTTATCTTATTAGTAGCACTTTTCCCTTTAACTGGATGATTCTTCACTCCAATGCCCCTTAACATAACATAAATTTCACTGTAGTGTTGAAGTATGAGAATATTCAAAGCAATATAGGGAAATGTGTTTTTCATCAACAGTGCAAAATGTATTCAATGTATTGGCTGTTAGGAATCAAAAGAAATGAATTTCCAATGCAGATATAACATTAATGAGAAATCTATAAATCTTTCTCCCTTTCATTGAGCTCTCTGGTGTCTATTAACATCTTCCTACAATGAATGAATGAATAAACAAAGTTTTTTTTTTAGGTACTGAAACAATGAAAATCTTACTTGCTGCAGCCTCCCAGATATATGAAGCACATCACACATAACAGAAAAACAGTAACTACCATGATAGATCAGTCATCTCAATAGTTATCTCTGCTGTGTGGAGGTCTTGGATGTGTGTAAATTATCTCCTGCATTTGACAATGAAACAAAGGTAATGAATTATTTGTGAGTGTGGCACCATCAATTAGACTCAATAGGTCAGAAGTCAAGATTAACAGGCTTTAATCACTATAAACTTACAGTCATATCTTACATGATGTTGGCCTGATTCCAACATGAAGGAAGGGATAGGGCGGTACTCCATTATGAAGAATTCAAGAGGGGGAGAAGTTACAGTTTTGGGGCTGGCCAACCAGTAGAATGACTTTAGAGTAGTAGATTTTCAAATCTAGTGGAGTGAGATATAAGTTGATTAAATTTTATATTTTTTTAGCACACCAGCTAGTGAGGCACAAGCACTAAGGGCACCATCATGCAGCAACATCATGAGTCACTACACACTCAGGGAATGCATGGGAAGATGTTTGAAATGTTTATGTTCATCTCTGAACTGAATTCCACATCTCACATTAATCATCTATGATGGACCAAACCAAAAAGCATGTGATAATTTTCCACACAACTCTTACAGTTAGTTTCCTTCTGTGCCCGGCGTGCCACCTACCACTCAAGGAAGCCTTGAGTCTCATCACGATGAGCGGGACTGTTTTTATTCTAATAGTACCAATCACTAGATAACATTTTTTTAAAAGGTTTGTTTCCTTAAAAAATGGGGAATATAATAGACAACTTCAAGCTGAGCACATAGGCAATTTCAGATTTGCTGTATCATGTAGGAAGTTGGAGAAACATTAAATTAACTTTTATTGAATTTACCGAAGTTCCTAGGTACAAAATTAATTTCAACAGTTAGTAAAGTCACCTTCAAAATGATAGAATGGGAACAAAACAAAAATAATTGAAGTCACACATTGTGCGAAAGAAAAACAAGATCAGAAAGTGCAAATGATGTACTGATATTTCCCTCACATAAAATATTCAACCAACTTTGCATAATCATTTTAACCTTCAGTTACTCATTATGCCTTCTTGCCATGTCTAGGACAAAAGAAGCTTTTTGTAACCCAGGGCAGCAGGAGAGTTGATGGGATAGAAGGAAGATATAGGGATTATTGGTGATTGAATAGGGGGAGACATGGGGAAATGTAGAGATTTAGGGCAGCATGGTTAGTGAAGCAGTTAGCACAAGGCTAATTACAGCACCAGTGACCTGGGTTTGAATCTGGCATTGTCTGTCAGGAGTTCATACATTCTCCTCATGTCTGTGTCGATTTCCTCCGAGTGCTCAGTTTCCTCTCTCCCTTCAAAATATACGGGCATTGTAGGTATTTGGGTGGGATGGGCTTGTGGGCCAGAAGGGCCTGTTACCAGATTGTATGTCTATTCTAATTTTTTTTTAAATTAAATCTAAATTTATGATTGATGCCGAGAACAGAATCCTTGCTTACCTTGGATCTAAGAAGGAGCACATCAGGTAAATAAATTAAGATAAAAATATCATAGTGAGTAAACAATAAGATTCTAGAGGAACTTGAAACTGATAAGGGGACCAATGTAAAATATTGACTGACAATTTCTAACCATGGATGCACCCTGACTTGTTGAGTTCCTCCAGCTTCTTAATGCTTGCTAAAGATTTTAGCATCCTCAGTTTTTGCATTTCTCAACTAGGTTGAGAGACCAGCTTTCTCCTCTCAGGAATAACCTTAATTTGGTTTTATTTATGGGATGACAAAGCGAACCTGAGCTCCAGATCCAAACCTCCGACTCAATCAGAAAGCCTTCAGAGGCTTTCTTTTCCTCAGCACCCTCTCAAATTGCAGCTCCGATACCTGGTTCCTATGAGCAGGTATCCAGCAACCCAGTGGATTCACAGTGTTAAAAGTCAGTGATTAAAAAATTACAGTTATCAGTGACTTGAAAGAGAACTTGCACATAGTGCCTGATTCCATTGAACTCTGGCTGACAAAGGCTGGTCAGCTGCTTCCAGAGCAACTGTGATGAATTATGTACAATATGTGGTACATTGTGCTCACTCCAGCCAAGATGTGCCAGTGATGGAAGAAATGATTGGTCCTGATTCATTCCAAGCTTGCAAAATGTTATAGGAGCTACATTCATCGAGGAAATTGAATTTCAATAAACACACTACATGCCTTGCTGGTGAGAGAGAATTAGAAGGTGGATATCATTGTGTTGAGTAGAATCATGTGCAAATAAATTGAACATAACTCTAATTAATAGTGATTGAATTTATTGAGCAGAACTAAAGCAGACCTTATTAACATTTAATAAATAGGACACCTCCTTTTGAATGCAGATTGTGTGTTTCTCAAACATATCAAAGATGAAATTAGTTCTTGCAACACCATTTTATCTTCTCATGTTTCTCATATTTCTTTGGATGCCTTTCAACCAGCTCACCTTTGGAATATAGGAGGGAACTGGAACACTTGGTCTTGGGAAGAATGTGCAAACACTACACAAGCAGCCCCAGAGGGCGGGATTGAAATCTAGCATCTAGATCCATCAGGTTGAACACTACCTGTTGCACCCAACATTATTGGTGTACATGCATAGATGATAATAAAGCTTAATTTGTTTGTTATTGTTTTTTTTTGTGATGGGGGAATTGTATTTTGTGTTAATGGTCATATGCTGGAATTCAAGAATGGTTTCAATTCTTTCTTTTGAATTAGTTAATTATACTCATTTAGGACAAGGTTCAATGCCAAAGAGCGAAAAATTCCTCCACCCCACAAAAAAAAAGCACCAGAGGGGATCAAATGTTCAGAATGAGATATCTTTATCAGTGTTCTTTGGCAATCAAATCCCATAAGTGATGTTTGTGATCATAGCCCACAAGCAAATCAAGATTAACCTAGTGAACAACTACAATCCTCTTTTCCTACAATGAATGAATGAACAAAGTTACTTGTCATTCACATATTTACAAGGTATTGAAACAATAAAAGTTTAACCTGTTGCAACTTCCCAGAAACATGAAACACATCACACATAATAGAAAAAAAATCATAAATATGAAAGGAAGAGGAAAAAAAAATACATTGGACATAGCGCAAAACACATGCTGTCAGTAGTGCTGACAGAGCTTTGATGGTGTTATGGTGACGGTAGGATGGGAAGGTTCAAAAGCCTGATGGCTGTTTTAAATTGTTCTTGAACATAGATCGCTGTACCTTCTGTCTGAGGTAATGGCAAGAAAAGAACATTATCAGGGTGATGGGGGTCTTTCAAGAGATTAACTGCCTTCTGAAGGCAGCACCTCATGTGATGTCTTCAATAGCCAGGAAGTTGGTGCCTGAAATGGACTTAGCGATATTGGCCACTTTCAACATCCTTCTGCGTCCATGATTTGACGTAACTTGCATGAGGAGCACAGGTTACAGAACAATTGGAAAGAAAAGCTAATCATACTTTTGTGTGAAAGAGCTCTGTGAGACAATTAGAAAGATATGAAAATAAACTTAAAAAAATAATAATTCACAAGCTATGGCTATTAACGGAATGGCCGGTATTTAATGTTCTAATTGTTGAAGTTAAGTGCCACACTATTTTGGTCTAAACTAATGAAAATCCAGTAAATTCAAAGATAGCAGTTTATCTCCCTGAAGGACCAAACAAATTAAATGAACTTGATAAAGAATCCAGGAAGTTTTTTTTAATCGACCTTTATTGACAACAGCATTTTTTTTAAATTCCAAAATGATCATTTAATGACACCGAATCCAAATTCACCAGGCCATTTCTCATTTGCTAGTTCCACAGTTTAACCATCACACCATCTCAGACCTTGATCACTGTGCCATTATATCTGATGTTTAGTACTATATGTGAAATGGTTTGTCAAGCAAACGTGAAAGCATAACCTGCTGAATTGCCTATATCTATATCAGTGTGTTCTTCACCAAGTTATCCTCTCTCTAATATAACTCTGCTAAATAGAGAGCAGAATTTTCCTTGAACCCTTTCTGTTCCTGCTGTAATTGTGCGGACAAGAAATAAGAATGGTCTCTCCCGATAAGAAGTACTACTCATGCTATTTTCCATAAGGTCTTCATGCCCAAGTGATGAGGGAGAATGTATGACAATATTTAGAAAAGTGTTAAAGCATGGAAATTAAAAGATTGTGCCAGGCAGTTCACATTCAGTGGAGGCAAATATTCAGTCAAGTTTATTCTTAAAAGAGCAGCCACACACTTTATTTTGCTTGTTATTTTCTTGTATTTTCTACTCCTTTGATGGATTATGTTTAATATGCAATCAAAACAATTTGATGTGTACTGCGTGTGCAGATAGTGAATATTTGCAAAACTCCTCAAAGCTCACAAGCAGAAATATTTATGTGCTTTAAAAATATTAACATGAAAAGTGGCTTTACTCAATCACTTCCAGCTGTACGAGTCACAAGCCATCTATTCTACTGATACCCATCATTTGTTTGCAGGATACTTCAGTAATAATGACCAATCATATTTGAAGTGTGTCAACAGGGAATCATATGGTCAACACTAGTCCTGTTCCTTGTTAATCTTTGGCTTGATTCATGGGGCAATAGATTGATTTCCTCTGCTTAAGGGATCAAGGGGTATCAGGAGAAGATGAGAGCATTGAAGTGGATATCAGTCATGAAGGGTGAACCAGGACCTAAAGGACAGATGACCTCCTCCTACTTCAGTATTCCATACTTCTCTGCTTGTGCACAGGATGGAGACAACCCTAGCCAAACACCGCATTTCATTCTCCCTGAGCTGAGGAGAGAGCTGAGTCACATATAAGCTAGACCAGAAGAGAATAACAGGTTTCCATCCCTGAAGGATATTGGTATTACCAGTTCAATTTTAACAGCAATCCAGCAATTTTATGGTGACATTATTGATTTTAACTCTTCTCTAAAAAGATTCCTGATATTCAATTATTCAAAAGTAAATACTCCAGTTTCCATGGGGGGAGGGGTGGAGGGAAATTCATGGATCAATGCGGTTCCATAACTTTACAATTATGCTAACATAGTAGGCTCCAATAGCTCAGTAGTTAGATCTTGTAAACCAAAGGTTGTGAATTCAATCCTCGCTGGGGCTTCATTTCTGTGAGGGGTGCAGGACAAAATGGTGACTCTCTGTCTTCCTTACAGTAGACAAAGTAAAAAGATTTAATATATAACTACATTCTAAACATAGTCTTACATTCCAATAATGGAACCTTTACCATATTCATATAGCTGCTAACACAATTAGTGGCTAATGACCGAAAACAACAGGTTCTACAGCCTCCAGCACAGGACTAATCAAGTATCTATATTTTTTTTTGTAAAGAAAGCAAGACAGACACTGGAAAGTGCATCAATGCACTTCCTTTTTAGGCCTCCAAATCCTTGCAACCAACATAGGTACAGAATCGTGCAATACATAGCACAGTCAGCACTTACATCTGCTGGTTCACACAAAACAAACTGTAGATGATGCAACTATCCATTTAACATTGCTGATCTTCTAAGCAACAAATCAGTAGATGAGATTTTGTAGCAATGATTAGGGTGAAATGACCAGCATCCATTTACATTATGTCTTGAAACAAATAGTGTCAGCTGGGTTTCTTTCATCAATAGTTTAACATGGAATTTGTGTCCTTCAGTTGCCTTGTTCACATGATCTTCCAATGCAATAAGCAAAATACATCACTTAAATTGACATATATTTCATGAATTTACAAAGTAGTTTTGCCATAAAATATATATATATATTTTTGTTTAATTGCATGTTTTTACCATCATGATAAGCTCTAACTATTACAGAGAAAAATGCAAATAATATACGAAGCCCAGTTTGAACGAGAAAAAAATATATGGTGTAACTTTTCAGTCTAAGCTCTTCGGTACAATGTTATTCCTAACGAACTCTTCCAGGACAATGTAATCATTATAACATCTAAGTGTCCCTTAAGTTCACATCTTTAGTTTTTGAATTATCTGTCCCTGACATGTTCATGATTTTATAAACTAAGACAGCTTGAGCATACCAGTGGATTTGTTGGATTTGCAATCCATCCTCTTTTTCAATGTCAGTAAATATCATGCAACTATACTGTGTAGCAATTCTTATATTTGTGAAGCTCCTTGTTAACATAAGATTACTATAGTCTCAATTATAATTTGTAGAAGGTTTGGTCTGCTTATCTTGTATATTCATGGACATGGATGTTATAATGGAGGCTCAACATTGACCAAAATTACATTCAAAACATTAGAAACAACCCATTTTTCTGTCATATATGCAGAAAAATTCCTTTTAAAAGTGTATTCATTCTATGCTCCTGGCTTACATTCGTCTTAGCAATGCCAAGTACTTGGTTATCATTTTCCATTCAACACACAATATTTTATTTCTCTCGGAAGGCTTTTTGTATTGGTAAAGGTAACAATTGATGCAAAATACATTAAATATTGCTCCAGCCTCACTGAACATGAAGTTTATGAAGAGACTTGCAATTGAAGGGCAATTTTAATCTAGTCCATTTAGCAAATTTTAGTCAGATACTTTAACTGACCCAAGTGCCTTATCTTGCTCATGTACCATGGGCTTTAAGTTGCCACTCTAAGCAGATGAGTGGGATCCTTTTTTTTCAGATGTGCAATCGGATGCCATTTATAATGGAAAAACTTTGACGTAATTTTAAGCAAAAGTTTTTTACAGTGCAACTAGAGGAAAAGGATCAAGAGTCATTTGCCTTCCTTGTGTGGCTGGATGAGTGGCCATTTTGATTCCAAAAGGTAAGTTAATATTTCCTATGACCTGGGCTTTCTTTATGGGGTCTGGAAGGATCTACTTGTTTGCGAGAAGCTGCAATTTCAACCTCAGGTGTGATTTCCTGGTGGGTTTGGAATTTAAAAAGGAAATGCAGATGCAGTATCTCCCTGGCCTCATGTTGTCAATATCCAAAACATTTATCTCTTGCTCCAGTCACCTCCCACACGTAAGGCCTGTATCTTGCTTATGATGGTAACACTGCCTTTTCACTCGTATGCAGCCATTTGAAAACTTGAATAACCTATTTCTTTAAAACATGTGGCTTTAAGGACTGGCAATGTGCATTTTTCTCTCTCTCTCTCTTCCTCAGCAGATTGCAACAGGATGCCCAGAATTGACCAAGTATTTTCTTTACATAATGAACCAATAACATTTAGAAAAATCAACCTTGTGAGGAACTAGGAAATATTCATTTTGTCTCATGACCTTACCCCAGGATTTACACAGAATAAAATACTTCTCTGAGACCATAATTGGGAATTTATATTGAACACTACTGATTTGACTTTACATTGAACAGGGTGAGAGATAATGATGTGTGCAATGAAGAGACCAGATGTAACATAAAGTGGATAAATGTGGTCGTGCAATTTAGTTTGAAGAATAACATGTTAGATTTCTTATAAATGGCAAAAGTTTGTTATTGGTTAAAGAAGGTATTATGTTAGAGGGATCCAATTCAAATCCCAGTAATTACAGTGCAGCTGCAGTTAGTAAATGAAAGATAATATGATGTTTTATTAACATAACATAAAACATAACATAACAATTACAGCACGGAAACAGGCCATTAGGCCCTTCTAGTCCGCACCGAACCAAACACCCCTTTCTAGTCCCACCTCCCTGCACAATGCCCATAACCCTCCATCTTCTTCTCATCCATATAACTGTCCAACCTTTTCTTAAATAATACAATTGACTCCGCCGCCACTATTTCTCCCAGAAGCTCATTCCACACGGCAACCACTCTCTGAGTAAAGAAGTTCCCCCTCATGTTACCTCTAAACCTCTGCCCCTTAATTCTTAACTCATGTCCTCTTGTTTTAATCTTTCCTCCTCTTAACGGAAATAGTCTATCCACATCCACTCTGTCTATCCCTTTCATAATCTTAAATACTTCTATCAAATCCCCTCTCAACCTCCTACGCTCCAAAGAATAAAGACCTAATCTGTCCAATCTCTCCCTATACTCTAGATGCTTAAACCCAGGTAACATTCTGGTAAACGTTCTCTGCACTCTCTCCACTCTGTTTATATCCTTCCTATAATTAGGTGACCAGAACTGCACACAGAACTCCAAATTAGGCCGCACCAACGTCTTATACAATATCAACATCACCTCCCAACTCCTATATTCCATGCAATGATTGAGAAAGGTCAGCATACTAAAAGCCTTCTTCACCACCCTATTCACGCGAGTTTCTACCTTCAGGGAACGATGTACCGTTACTCCTAAATGTTTCTGCTCTTCTGTATTCCTCAATGCTCTCCCATTTACCACGTATGTCCTATTCTGATTCTTCTTACCAAAATGAAGCACCTCACACTTATGAGCATTAAATTCCATCTGCCATTTTTCAGCCCACTTTTCTAAGCAGCCCAAATCCCTCTGCAATCCTTGAAAACCTTCTTCATTATCCACTATTCCACCTATCTTAGTATCATCTGCATATTTACTAATCCAATTCACCACCCCATCATCTAGATCATTAATGTATATAACGAACAACAATGGGCCTAATACAGATCCTTGAGGCACACCACTGGTCACCGGCCTCCAACCTGACAGACAATTATCCACTACCACTCTCTGGCCTCTCCCTTTCAGCCAATGTTCAATCCATTTGACTATCTTAAAATTTATACCTAAAGACTGCACTTTCCTAATTAACCTTCCATGTGGTACCTTATCGAAGGCCTTACTGAAGTCCATATAGAGAACATCCACTGCGCTACCCTCATCCACATTCCTAGTCATCTCTTCAAAAAATTCAATCAGATTGGTCAAACATGACCTTCCTCCCACAAATCCATGTTGAGTGCTCCTGATCAGACCCTGTCTATCCAGATGTTTATAAGTACTGTCTCTAAGAATTTTCTCCATTAATTTACCTACCACAGACGTCAAACCTACGGGCCGATAGTTGCCAGGCTTCCTCCTTGAACCCTTTTTAAATAACGGAACCACATGCGCAATGCGCCAATCCTCCGGCACTATCCCCATATCTAATGACATTTGGAAAATTACCACCAGAGCCTCTGCTATTTCCTCCTTCACTTCTCTCAATGTCCTGGGGAAGATCCCGTCTGGTCCCGGAGACTTATCCACCTTTATATTTTTCAAAAGCCTTAAAACTACACCTTTTGTAATCTCTATATTCCCCATATTTACCCAATTTGCTTTTTTTATCTCACATCTCCCAATATCCTTCTCCTTAGTGAATACCGAAGAAAAGAAACTGTTCAATATCTCCCCCATTTCTCTCGGCTCCACACACAGTTTTCCGCTCTGATTTTCTAAGGGACCAATTTTGTCTCTAGCTTTCCTCTTACCATTAACATATTTGTAGAACTCTTTTGGATTAGTTTTCACCCTGCTTGCCATAGTTTTCTCGTACCTTCTTTTAGCTTTCCTAATTCCTCTCTTAAGATTCCTCTTACATTCAATGTATCTTTCAAACATCTCCTTAACTCCATGCTTCTTATATCTAATGTACGCCTCCCTTTTTCTTTGAACCAAGTTTCCAATAGAGAAACGATATAAGACTTTGGTGAGTGTTCACATGGGTTTTTATTCACAATTTTGGTCTCCTTATATGATGAAATATTTATTGGCCTTAATGTGTTACAAATGAAGGACCACCACACTAATTTTTGTGAAAAGGATTGTGCAAACTAGATACATGACCGTATTGAAAGGAATTATATGCTTAAAGAAAGATTGTATAATCTATCTATTGGTTGGTGTTTGGAACCAGGGTTCATTATCCGACACCAACAACCCGGGCACTTAAGGTTGAGATGTTTCTTTGAGCTACAATAATAGGAATTTCCAGGAAAATGATGAGCTGTTTTGATTGGAGTAGTGGATATTGGGGTAGCATGGTTAGCATATTGGTTAGTACCACGCTATTACAGTGCCAGCAATCGGACCTGGGTTCCAATCCTGTGCTGTCTCTAAGGAGTTTGTAGGTTCTCCTTGTGTCTGCATGGGTTTATTCTGGGTGCTCTTGTTTCATCCTACCATACAAAATGTTCTGGGGTTGTCAGTCAATTGGATATAATTGGGCAGCATGAGCTCATGAGCTGAAAGGCTCTATTACTGGGCTGTATGTCAAAATAAAATAGTGTATATATATCTGAGCTTGAGAAGTGCAAGAGGTCTTAGCCATTTCTCCTGAACCAGTAATGGAATGGATCAGTTGGAGATGTTTCAGAGCATTATTAATTCAATATAATGGAATCAAAGTGTACCAGGAAAGGCTAGTTACTGCAATGGTCAGTGTAAATATTGGAAATATTCCAAAATAAAATCAGAGACAATGACCTTCTAAATTTTAAAAAACCAACAGCAGAGAAGAAGAAAGGATCAGTGCCTAAGTCAGTGGTACTCAATTTTTTTTCTTTCCACTCACGTACAACTTTAAGAAATCCCTATGCCATCAGTGATCTGTTATTAGTAAGATATTGCTTAAGATGGTAAGTGAGTGGGAAGGGAAGGTTGAGAATCACTGCTCTTGACCCAATTGTAATTGAAATATTTTGCTTGAGAAAAATTGTCATTGGCCCATTTCCATTGGAAATATGAATCCATGCACATAACGAGTTAATTAGATATGACTAAAGCAGTGGTTTTCAAACCTTTTCTTTCCACCCAATACCACCTTAAGCAATCCCTCACTAATCACAGAGCACTGATGGCATAGGGATCGCTTAAAGTGGTATGTGAGTGGAAAGAAAAAGGTTGAGAACCATTGGAAGTGAAGCCAAAGTGAAAGTCAATCTGTGAGAATCAGCATGGAAGATGGAAATTCTTTAAAAAAATAAGGTGATACAGTGATGCAGCAGTTAGTGCTGGTGCCTCACAGCCCCACTCTGACCTTGGATGCTATCTGTGTAGAGTTTGCACATACACCCTCAGATCATATCTGTTCTCCCTGCTTTCTCCAGGTTCATCCCATATTTCAAAGATGTGTTGGTTGGTAAGTTAATTTGCTACTGTAAATTAAACCTAAGGTCACCTAATGGTAGAAGAATCAGGGAGGGATTGATTGGTATTTGAAAGAGGATAGGTTAAAGAGGATATAGAGGATTATAATAGATTAAAGGGGAGATGGAGGAATGCATTTGAAAGTCCACATCAGATCAATGCACTCAATTACCTCCCCATCTCTCAAAAGGAAATCTTAGAAATAACATGAGAACATTTTATTATTTTTTAATTTTATCATTTAAATTTAGACAAACAGCATGGTACCCGGACATTTTAGCCCACGAGTCCATGTCACCTACTTTATACTCAATTATCCTACATCCCCTCGACGTTTCAAATGATGGGAAGAAACCGGGTCCCCCGTGGAAAAATTATGCAGTTGCGGGGAGAACGTGCAAACTCCTTACAGACAGCGTGGGATTCGAATCCCGTCCTGATCGCTGGTGCTGTAAAAATGTTTTTCTAACCGTTCCGCCCTCAACTGTATTGGTATTATTCAGAAATGTACTGAACCCAGTGTTCATCTGTAATTAATGTGATACTCAAAGGGTGTGCTGGTCTGCATTATGCTTGTATTTCAACATCATTGTTTAGAAATGCATATAACTCTATGTTTTACGAGTATATAGAGTTAGGCTAGAACTATGATTCATGATATTATGGAGCCTAATGGAAATGTGATTTAAAGGAATTTTCAGTATTTGGCTTAAATACAGTGGAGTGACAAGTTTAATTTGTTGGATATAGTAGGAAATCAAGAGGGCAAAACATGAATACATTTATATTTAGTTAAATATATAGCTACACATTTATATGTATCCCTGTACCTAGTGAATATTATAACTTTAGATCCAAATAATTAAATATTATTAAAATTTATCAAAATTACATAGTCAGTGGTTTGCATTTGCTTGGTCCTTATTTTAATGATAAGAATGTGTGTGTGTGTGTGTGTGTGTGTGTGTGTGTGTGTGTGTGTGTGTGTGTGTGTGTGTGTGTGTGTGTGTGTGTGTGTGTGTGTGTGTGTGTGTGTGTGTGTGTGTGTGTGTGTGTGTGTGTGTGTGTGTGTGCATTTAAGAATGGTGGAAGTGTATGAAGCATGTAATGTGACATTTGAAACACCATTGTAACAACCACTGCTCTTCTTTGAGTGTTAATTGCTTTCAAGGTAGAGTGTTTGTTTAATGCCTCCATTCTTATAATTTCCCTTCTGGAATAAAATGTAATAGAGTCCATTTACACAAGGGAAGGAGTTGGATTTGAGAAGTAGAATGGCAAAGCAGGACAACTTTACTTATGATCTTATGAGACAAAATTCTGATGTTGGAATGAGAATAACTGAGCTGCACAAGGATAAGATTTCATAGGTGTTATTGAGATAAGGAGACACAGACAAGATAAAACAGTAGAAAATATAGAAACAAGCTAAAGTTTCCAATCAGTCCAGATACTAAGCTCTAAGAATTTCCTGACACAACTAGAAGATCAACATGATGAATAACTTTGAAATTGGAACAGAAATGGTGAAAAGACAATTTAGTTTTCAATATTTCACCAAGGTAGTGGTGAGGTGTGGAACACAGTATGTTGCCCATGGAAAGAGTGGAGGTGAGTGGGGAAAATGAAATGGAAAGAACACATTTTTGGTAAACAAGTCAATAAAGAGGGATAAAATAGAATGGTCTATTTAGAAATATGTGACTTGACAAATGGAGCTCAATATATTTTCTCTTAATACATTTTGCAACTAAAAATAAAGATTAATTCACAAAAAGAAACACATTAGTTCAAGGTGCTTGAACTTCAACCCTTTGATTGTCATGTAATGCACTAAAAGGTTCACGATTCCATTATTGTTTGTAATAGTACTGAACATTTAATATTATATGCAATTGCCTTCTGCCTGTCATAAGGCATACAAAGAATCGCATTACTTTGGGCAGCACAGTTGGCAATAGTGGTTAGCGCAATGATGTTACAGTGCCTACATTCAGGACCAGGGTTCAAATCATGTGATGTCTGTCAGGAGTTTTCACATTCTCCCCATGTCTGCATGGATTTCCCCCAGGGGCTCCAGTTTCCGGCAATCATTCAAAATGTACCAGAGAGGGAGGGCAATTGGGTGGCACAGGCTCATGGACCGAAATGGCCTTTTACTGTGCAGTTTGTCTAAAAATAAACTTGGCATTGCCTGACACCCCTTACAGTAAGAAAGAGAACCAAAAGAGGGTCCTTTCAGAGACACCAAGTTTCCCTGGATAGACCTCTAGCAATCCCACAGCCTCTGCGGCTGCACAAAGTCTATTGGCAGCCCAAGGTCCAAATCCAAACCTCTGCCACAATCAGGAAGCCTTCAGTGCTCAAGGCCCTTTGGGAGGCCTTCATCCCATCATATCCACTCAAATCCCAGTTCCAATACCTGGTTCCCATGAGCCAATCTTCAGATGCCAGTGGCCTGTGTGAGTCTTTGAACTGCAAGTGGCCAGCATTTGCATTGATTCTGTCAATTTCATAAATGGTCATTTTTACATGGATAATTCTCTGCACATTAGTTTGTGGAACTTCTAGCACCATTATATGGTGTTTAACATTGCTTTAATATTGTTTTATTTTTCTTCTAATTGTTAGATTGAATAATTGTTCCAGAATTTAGATGAGTGGAGGCTCAAGATTGGAATGGGTGAGCAACTTTAAATTCCTGGGAGTCATTATTTTGGAGGATCTTTTCTGGACCCAACACACTAATGTTATCATGAAGAGACTATGTCAGCTCTTGTACTTTAGATTTTGCAGAGGTTCAGTTTGACATCATAAGCTTTGGCAAACTTCTACAAACCTATCGTGGAAAGTGTGCCGAATGGTTCTATCACAGCCTGATGTGGGGCCACCAATACCACTGAATGGAATGGCTTGCAAAAGTTCATGGACATAGCCCAGTACATCACTGAATATTTGTTTTTTTCTGTCAGTTTTATCTTTTTTCTTCAGTAAATTTACATTTACCGATAAGTAGAAATTCTGCCTGGCCTGCAGGAAAAAAAAGAATCTCAGGGTTGTATATGATGTCACGTATGTACTCTGTCAATAAATCTGAACTTTGATGTTATGGAGATTCTGACCTGGGTTGAAAGGATTGATGATGAGATGCTGGTCTATTTTTCTGAGCAATCTAGTCTTGGTGTATGGGGCTTGGATATTTAAGACTGAGAAGGGATGAGCAACTTTTGTGTGGATGGATGTATTTCTTGTTACAATTCACTTCCTCGGGCAGTTGTGGATAACCAGTTATTGAGCATATAAGAGCTGAGATTTTCAGATACAGTGTACTATGAAGATCAGAAATGATAGGGACCAGGTTGCAAAATAGGTTTGGGGTACAGAACCTGGCATAATCTGCATGGAGAGGCAAGCCCAAGGGGCTGCTTCATCCACTCATGTTTCTATTTCTAAAGTTGCCATAGAATAATATGGCTATGGGTTTCTGCCTGTTTTGGGAAGAATTGGTGATGCAGGCACTATTTATGCTCAAAATAATGAGTATTTTTTTTAAATTTAAATTCTGTTCAAAATCAATTGCAAATCAGTAATTGTAAAATAATTCATACATTCACATTATATGCCATTGCTAAACAATGTTATTGTTAAACAATAAATATATTGTATTTATCAAGGTTCACAAATTGATGAACTACTTGAAAATGGTAATGGTAGAATTTCAACAGCATTGTTGAAAATGTATAAACTCACAAATCCAAGGAATTTAGAATGCAGGTTGGAGATTGAAACCAGAACAACAATCTTGCTCTCAATGTGACCAAGACCAAGGAGCTTATTGTTGATTTTAGAAAGGAGAGGCCGAGGGACCATGCCTGTATTGATGGGATGGAGTTTTTATACCCACCATTATCAATCTCCTAAACAAAACTCAGTCAAATGATGTTGCGTTTGCTCCATAATCAACTGATAACTCTGCACTTTGATACTGTGTATTATAGATGTGATGATATCTAACGTGTCTGCTCTCACAATTTGATCATTGTATCTTAGATATGTGTGACGTTAAACTTGTTTCTAATGATCTTTGAAACAGTTAACCAATAACAGTTGGTCTCTGCCCTTAGAGTTCTAAATGCTGGTTTCCAACATTCCAAACGCTGCATTTTATTATAGTCCATCTGAAAGATGTAACTCTTTACACCGCTCAGCATCATGAAGGTTATACTGAAACTACTCCTTGCTTCCCAACACATTTCCTTACTGTCAGGTACTATATTTCACTGAACAAGAGGTGAATACCCACTTTGGAGGCTTTCGCTCAGTTGACAAAATTGCCATTCCACCAGGAGGCATTCATGCTCTGCTAAAACGTAAGGGGTTTCTTCCTGCTCCAGATGGTTGCTTTTGCCTCTTCGTCCCGTGAAACTGTCAGGTTGACTGTGCAAATAGCAGTGATCCCAGCAACTGGAGTGCTATGAATTTAGTATTAAATCCAAAACTGCAGCTTCAAAGGCTGTTGCAACTAACCTCTTTTAAAAAAAAACAATTAGTTCAAATAGAAGCAGTTTAGATATTATCAAGCCTACAGATTCTATTTTGGGCACAGGATGTTGGAAAATAAAGTAAAACTTTAGATTAGCCATCATTGGTGAAATAAATGATCAGTTCTGCAATTATAGTTATAAACCATTTTATTAATTTGTGTAGACTGCTCAAAGACCCAATTCATTAAGCTGTTTACATCAGGCGTAATGACATTCGTTGCAAACTGCATTTTAATAATAAATGCTTCGTTTAAAAATAAGACTCGTTTTGTGTAATAGACGGCTTTAAAATGCAGTCTACATTCTCCTTTTTTTGTTTACTTTGTGTTAAATGCGTAAAATATAAAGAGCTGAGTAATACAGCGGTGACAGCTTTCTTCCAGTATGAATTGCTGTTGTGCAACCGCATGTGCTGTATCAGCCTCTACCCTCTCATTATTAACTTTCCTTGTTTGTCATCAATCTTCATTTGGTTCAGGCTTGCCTTTGCAGTTGCTGCAGCAGGATGGCGTAGGTTGTTCATGGCATCTCTATGGCTTTTTTTTATAAAATTATCTTCCCCTACGGTTCCTTTCATAGACCAGAAATTCTCCACATCCTGTTAAATAAGCTGTTTGATCCCTAATGAACATTAAATGCAAGCTTCGAAGCACGGAACATTTTTTTTGTGCTAATTTGGGTAGGTCTTCATAACTATGTATAAATGATGCACAGAGGCAATATTTCCTTAGATATGTCAATATATTGGTAACGCTCAAAAACCTTCACTAAATTAACTTAATGACAACAGCAGGTTTTTTTTTAAATTTATTTTCAGCTTGTAACTTTTCATTATTCGGTATCAGTCAAACTTTTATTAGAGACTGGTTGGAGGCTTTTAGAAGTGCATTATTTCATAACATTTGAGCAATTTGGAATGATTTGACAGGTTGTTTGCTCTGCGGCGGGAACCGATTATTTACCATGGGAGAGCTTCAAGATGTTTAGGTTCTATTATAGTTTGCATTGACCAGATCGGATCATTTGCATGCATTCACCCCCAGAAAATAACCCCGTTTTCTTTCCCCCAATAGTACATCATCAATTGACGCAGTTTGATAAAGTAACATACGCCTTCCCTCCAGTGGGAATGCATAAAAAACTCCGATCTGAACTCGGAATCCCATTGAAAATAAATCATCCCAATTACAAACTTCCTGGTGATTGTAACATTCAAAATAATGGGCTGATCGGCCAAATTGGGTCTCACACTGAAAATGCCAGCCATAAGCGGATTTCAATTTAACTTTGGGGGCGGGAGTTCATTATTTTTTTCCTTCTCGATCCACGCAAATTGAATCGGAATGTGAAGTCATCAGAAGTCGGGGCCCGTCTTGAGATCAACGATGCAATAGTTGCTTCATTAATGTTTTGCTGCCATTTTCAGAAGATTTTACCGATCTGGCTGCAACGAACTGCTGCAGCGGTTCTCGCTTTTCCTGAATTGGGTTTAAATCATTTGAATTGGCCGTTCGATTCGGGTTATAAAAGAAAGCACGGTTGATGTGGAAGCCCCCCCCCCCCCCAACAATATATTATGCAAGAACTAAGCCTCCCTCCCCAAAATAACCCCAAATGAACATACAGCTGGATCCCGAAACTGGCAACGAGAGCAACCCTTCTCTTGAGTGGATGAAAAACAATTGGAGCTTTTGTTCGCTGGGCAACTACGCGCGAACGCTGTTGTTTCCAGGCGCGTTTGACTATTACACTGCGATTTTATTTCTGCAAAGATCGCACTTGCCAATTAGCATTTATTTCTGATCACGAAACGGACATTGTGTGTGTGTGTGTTTGGGTGGGTGGGGGGGGGGGAATAACCCAAAAGCTGCAGAGTGAAGTTTGTCCTTTCGCCGCCCGGGTCTCCATGAAAGTTGCTCACAAAGCGTCATTCCGATATTAAAAAAAAAACATACGGTCGAGCCGTCCTGCTTCAATATAAATTGGCATACGCCTGGGTATTGGACGTAAGGAAGAGAGAACTGCGTGCATCCATCCAACCCAATGTACACACGCACATAACATTGCCATACGTGCTGAGCCCTATGTGAACAGACTCCCTGTTAACATGCTCGCTTCTGATCCACAGACCTCTGTAGAAGTGTCCGGGAGAGACACGACACAGAGAAGAGAGATCCAACATCCGAGGAGTTCGTGGCAATAAACGGGATTAGAGAGCGATATAGTTACCCTTTGATAATATTCAGGTGACGCGTTGCCTCTAGATTTGGATCCACGCTGTGGGTTAAAGGATACGTCAAAATCTACTTGGCCAAAGCAGAGGTCGGAAGGAGGAGGTGGAGAAATATTTCTGGTCCAAGTCAATCTGTTCAAGCTAAACGGAATCGACAGCTTTTACGCCAACATTTGGCTGCTGGTGTCCATTGGTTTTTCTTTTCTCTTCCACCGATCGCCTGCTCAGACGCGTTTTTTTTTAAATGTTGTTGCCACCACGGTTCAGGAGAGCTTTTGCCACCGGCAGCAAACTGGAGACGATCACAGTCGGTTAGCACATCCCCGATCCAGAGAGGGAGAGAAAGGCGGCAAAGAGGCGACGGAATATGCCGAGATTACCGGCTTTCTCTCTCTCCGGCACGTTGTGCTTACCCGTGGGATGGCATCAGGAGGCGAAAGCAACTGCGTGAAGCTGGATTATGTGTTACCTCCGGCGATAGACGGTGGCCACGGGACCGAAATGGATTGCAAACCTGATGATGCTCTCGCTGATTGTTTGCAGTTTTTCTCATGCCTTTAATGTCTTTAGACAAGTACAGTGGCTGAGTTCCTGCGGATGGTCGTGTCCTCACTCCGCTATTCGGATTGACACACCACTGTTCTACTTTCCGGGCTCGGACCTTCTTTGTTTTATATTCCTGCATGTAATTTAAAACAAACGAAGACGAAACTATTTGCTATCTGCATGTATGCTTTAAAGACAATTCAGCCGAAGCAATTCATGACATGAAATGGGGGGCAGATGCTACCGTTTGAAAATGCTGCCGTGGCTTGTGTTGCTGCAAATCATTCTGGGCTTTGTCTGGGGCAATACGACGACGGACCTTTGCGAGAGGATGTGTTCGTGTATCGAGGTGGAAGGCATCCTTCACATCGACTGCGAGCGGAGAGGCATCTCCGACCTGCAGCATTACAGCGCGCCCACCTCCCGCTTCTTCCAACTCTTCCTGCATGGGAATTCGCTGTCCAAACTCTTCCCCAACGAGTTCGCCAACTTTTACAGCGCGGTCACTCTGCACCTGGAGAACAACGGCCTGCACGACATCATCCCGGGGGCTTTCCTGGGACTGCAGCTGGTGAAGAGACTTCACATCAACAACAACAAGATTAAAGCTTTCCGGAGGCACACCTTCCTGGGGCTGGATGACTTGGAATACCTCCAGGCTGACTTCAACCTGCTCAGGGACATCGACCCCGGGGCGTTCAGGGACCTCAACGAGCTCGAGGTCCTGATTTTAAATGACAACCTCATCACCTCTCTCCCGGCTGACTTGTTTCAAAATGTGCCCATCAATCACTTGGACCTCCGGGGAAACAGACTCAAGACCCTGCCCTACGAGGGGATTTTGGAACTCATACCCGGGGTCGCTGAAATTCTGCTGGAGGACAATCCCTGGGATTGCACGTGCAATCTCCTACCACTTAAAGGTGAGGTGAGATGTCCAGTTAAGGGATTGAATCGGGGAGGTTAAAAAAAAACCGGCTGCTGACAAATACTTATCAGGGTCGCTAGATGGCAGAGTTGGGTAAGGGGGGGGGGGGCTGATCCAATGAAACAGCAGCAGTCTGTCTGTATTCATTGATGGCAGCTAGAGGGGTACATTAAGTTCTGACAGGTTGTGCCAAGTGTGAAGTCAACGAGTTCACACCAAAGAAGGGTTTGAATTGACCCACGCAGATTTTGGCTTGAGAAGCAGGAAAGAGGTGAATGGGTTTCACGGAAACATTTAGCTTGTACAACGTGTCCAAGTTCCTGCTGCATGCTTTGAAAATATACCCTGCTGCAGAGATGTCCACTCGCCCCTCACAGCACAAATTTCTGAGATGGCACCCTCAGTTGGAATGCTGTAACATTCAACCTCTTCTCATTTTGTTTTATTTTTCATTTCAAGGTTGTTACTTGTAGAGATTGACATCAAAAGTTGGTAAAATTGAGAGCTTGGGTAATAACATTTAGAGATTATAGATGCCATCTATTACATCGCCATGTTTTATCAGGGTAATGTAATCTGAATTGCAGCCAGATTGTTTTATGTTGCATAATTTGCGTAGTCATCTTAATATACTTCGGTGCTAAAAAAATGTGTTAAAATATGATGGTGACTAGCATTGGTTATCTTAACAAATTGTCAGGAACATCTCCAATTTACATTGTTTTTCCTTCAAGAATGGCTAGAGCACATCTCATACTCGGCTTTGATTGGAAGAGTAGTTTGCGAGGCACCCATGCGATTGCAAGGAAACGACTTGAATGAGACATCCGAGTTCGATCTCTGCCCCTCAAAGAATGAAAATGATTTAAGCCTTGTTGCTCCTCCGGCTCAGCAGCCTTCAGAGCTGCCTCCGACTCCTGCCATTCAGCGTCCGAGGCCAACAACATCAGCTTCAGAGCATAAAGGAGTATCAAAGCCACGTGGAAATTGGCAACTGAGGACACGACCTTCATCCAATGCTGTTGTACCTAATGGCAGTAGCAATACTCTTTTATTAACAGGATGCCCAACAGCCTGTAGCTGTTCCATCACTAGTCTTGAATCAGGCCTTGAGGTTAACTGCAGGGGCAGCAAACTTGAGAGTGTAGCCGATCTCCAACCCAAACCATTAAAAGTGCAGGAACTCTTCCTCAGGCAGAACAATATAGGAATCATAAGGAAAACTCATTTCCTGGACTACAGCAGTTTGACTTTATTGGATTTGGGAAATAATGCCATTAAGTTAATTGAAAACCATACATTTTGTAATCTCACTTCTTTGCGTTGGCTGTACCTGGATAATAATAACTTGGAAACTCTGATCCCTGATATGTTTGCAGGGCTTCAAAATACAGAGTACCTAAACTTGGAATTCAACCTAATTCAGTTAATCTTACCCGGCACATTTAATTGGATGCCAAATCTGAGAGAATTGTTCTTGCATAACAATTTATTGAAATCTTTGCCCGTAGATGTGTTTTCTTCCGTCTCGCTTTCCAAACTAAGTCTACACACCAATTATTTTATGTACCTCCCAGTTACTGGTGTTTTGGATCAACTAACTTCTGTTGTGCAGATTGATCTTCATGGAAATCCATGGGATTGCTCTTGTAACATCATAGCTTTCAAACAATGGGTTGAGAGGATGGGCACTGATGTTGTTGTAAGTGAATTAAAATGTGCATCCCCTGAAGAATTTTGGGACCGAGATTTTAAGTCGATAAGCAATGAGCTGATGTGCCCGGAGTTATATGCAAAAATCCATCTAACATTTTCCTCCTCCAGTAACATTACCATAACAACCGAGACAGGGACTCATGTAAATCCATACTTGGAGACCAGCAGAGTTTCTATTTCAGTGCTGGTACCCGGCCTTTTACTCGTCTTTGTTACATCTGCCTTTACAGTTGTTGGCATGCTGGTATTTATCTTGAGAAACCGTAAGAGATCAAGAAAAAGGGATACCAACTCCTCGGCTTCAGAAATTAACTCCTTGCAAACTGTATGTGATTCTTATTGGCACAATGGGCCTTACCATGCAGAGGGACCTCATAGAGTTTACGACTGTGTTGCACACACTCTTTCAGACTAGGCGTCCTTAAATGAAATGCTGAAAGTGCAGCTTGTGACTTGAAGAAAAAACACATTAATATGGAAATGAGGTTCCAACCTTCAAAGGCTCCTGATGTATATAATGATACCATGGGCTTCTGCTAAAAAGAAATCTGCACCAGAATGTTGAACTCGGCTTTCTAATGAACAACGAATAGCAGACATATTACAAATGCATATAACTTTTAGAACTAACCTTTTTTTCTCCTGCTGTGAACCATATATGTATTTCGGAAATAAGCACAGGAATACCGTTGTTATTTTCCAGTGCTTTTTTTCATGTTGATATTCCGAATGTATATGACAATTAATCAGTTATGTAAAAACTATAAAGAAAATTTGTTGGCATTTGGGAGAATTGTATAAAGAAGACACATAATCAGGGGAGGGAGCAGTAGATTACAGCAGTTCGCTTTCACCGTTGTAAAGTTGCACGAACGCATGAATGTATTGTACAGAACTGTCTACTTAGAAACATGTAATGCATGTCATGCATGAACTCAACACCACGGGGATACACTGCATAGCTAGAAGAAATAGTTATTACTATGCTCCATTCATGAGTACTAATTATATTCTATAAAGTCATGTATCCAGTATTGATCACAGTGACCTTCCCCTGTTTATTTTTGCAGTGATTATAACTGTGCAGTTTGTGCTATTATTGCTTAGATAAGGTGTAAGCTGCAAGTTCATCTTGTTTTACGCCATATTTGTTTTCGTGCATGGTTAATAATTATTTAATTTATATTATGAATTCTTCCATGTTTTAGGTGTTATTTTATATTTGCCAATGCCTATTCCCATCTAAATTTTAGTGTAGTTATTATGTTTTGTACCGTGGTAATGAAATTCAAATGACCAATGGAATATTCTTTTTTTTAAACTTGGGAATAAATATATAAAATACACTTAAGCATGATCAATTAATGTCATTCTATTTCTCAGGCGGCTTCAGTGATACAGTGTAAACTATTTTATTCAAGTCATCATTCTGTTACATAATAAAACGGAAAAAGCAATGGAGGTGGCACTTAGAGGACATTTAATAGGATTATTTTAGAGTTTTATAATGGCAAATTTTTTCAACATTAAAATAACTGGTTTAATCTGAAGACTCATTTTGTTATTTTGGTCCTTATCGAAGCAGAATATCCAGCTTCGTGAATGTTAAATATTTATAATCATCATCTCATTTGTTTTGCAGCTGTTTAAACTTTGGGAGACCCTACAATTTTCCAAAATGCTCTGAAGTGACCATGGTATTGTTCCATGACAGCAGCAGTGATACCTGTAGCTGACTGCATTGATCTGTGAACTACAGTGTCACTTAAGTGATCAGCACATTGGACTGCTGCTGCGAAATACTGGCAGCCTTGGCAACGGATACTGTCCTAATGGAATCTATTGGCAGCAAATGGTTTCTCGACTCATAAAATACCTTCTTTGTTCAGAAAAAGAAGTGTTGTTGCAATCCTCGGGATTTATAAATAAGCAGGGTTGAATTCTGTCTGTGTGAAGCAGGAGGTTGCTGTTACAAATAGGGTTGGTATATTGAGAGGAGGATGATGGAGGGCATTTGCAAGGAGGGTGGTTTATCTGGAAGAGGGAGTGTATGTGGGGTAATGTTTATGGTGAGAAAACATTTATGCAAAAAATGGATGGATATTGATTTGAAAATGGGATAATGTATGTGAAGGGTTTTTTTTAAAAGAAGCAGAATTGACAGGAGATGCAATATGGATGAAATGGGTCAACTTGATTAATTAGAAGAAAATATGGGAAAATGTATGACTAGGACTGGAGATGATTCAGAAGAGGGATAATGTGTGTGAGGGAAGGAATAGTTTTATGACCTCTGCTTTTAGAAAGTCAGTTAACCATCCATCCAATGACTTTCATTCAATGGTAAAATGTAAAACAAATAAAAATGTTATTAATACAGCAATTTGGTTTCCAAGTACTAATAAATGTACATTGTGAAGATTAAGGTTTAAATGTTAAGCAGATTCGTATAGTATTCCCCACTCTACTATTTTAATATCTATAGTAACACTTTGATTTTTCTGTCCAAGTATTAGATAAATACATTTTATACAATCAGTATTTGTACACTAATAAGATTCACATTATAATTAAGGTCTATTGTATTGTGCAGATCTTTGAAAATTATTTTAAAAGGAAATAGGGATTTTTTTTGTGCATTGTCAGAGCTGAAAGGACCCTGAAAAAAACCAAGATCAATAATGTTAATGCTCAAAATAGATTCCCTATAAAAGCTGAGGATTCGAATAGTGGGAGAAGCACATAGCAGATGAGCAAAGGAAAGGAAGGCCTTAGGAAATACTCTGAGCAAAATTGCACATAGACAGAACTGCATAAAAGAGATGGGAGGGTCAAGGTTACAACAATTGCAGAGTATGTGTCTCTGATTCTCTTCTCTTCTCAGTTCAATTTCCTCTTTATCCAAACTCTTGCTTCTGTCAATATTGTTTCATTAGCAGAAAACTGGAGAAAGGAATGAAGCAGATTTATATTTTGAGGAAGAGAGGATAGGAGAAGCAGAGAATGTGAAAGGAAATGGTGGGAATTTGGATGCAGGAGTAGTGTGGAAAAGTGAATGGTACAACAGAATGGGGGTAAGTGAATGTGCTCAGAAAAAAATACTTAATTTCCTCCACTGTGCCTTTGAGAACAGCACCAGAAATACTAATATTTACATATTTGGAATTCAGTTGTGGTGCTGCATTCCAATCATACCGCATCATTTCTTTGATGAAAATTAATACAATTTTCAAAGATTATCTGATTTTTAAAAAAATATATATATACCTTCTGAACCAGTGGTTCACAACCTTTTTCTTTCTACTCACATACCACCTTAAGCAATCCCTTACAGAGCACTGATGGCATAGGGATTGCTTAAAGTGGTATGTGAGTGGGAAGGGAAGGTTGAGATTCACTGCTCTAGACCCAATTGTTAGTGAAATATTTTGCTTGAGAAAAATTGTCATTGGCCCATTTCCTTTGGAGTTAGGAAACCGTGCATATAACGAGTCAATTAGGTACGATTAAAACAGTAGTTTTCAAACTTTTTTCTTTCCACCCACATAACCTTAGGCAACCCCTTACTAATCACAGAGCACCTTTGGTATAGGGAATACTTAAAGTGGTATATGAGTGGAAAGAACAAGGTTGAAAACCACTGTTCTGGACAATGATCTGGGAGTATGTTTTCCTCAAGTGTCATGGTAGGTTGTCACATTGTCTAAAGCTCTTGATGCAGGTCTATTCTCGTTACACCGGAATAAAGCATTTAGAAAAATACTAGAATGTTTTTTGAGATAATTGGGTGCGTTTGCTAATTAGGCATTTCATTACCAATTAGAAAATTAGTCATGTTCTGATTTTCTTAATGAAGTGCAAATAGATTTGACTGTTAGGGTATCATCATTTTTTTTAGAACACATTGGTAGCAATCTATTAATTGGGACACCATGGTGAAAATTAAATCATCCTATTTATCAAATTGTTTCCATTGAGTAAAAATCAATCAGTCTTACTTTAATGCACTGGGAATCCCTTGGTGCTTGATAAATGGCCCCATTTATCACATCTGCAAAGTGAACAACCAAATTAACATATTAGGTGGACCCTTTATCATATCAGGAAAATAAAACAAATGGGTAGAATATAAAATGAAACACAATCAAAGGATGCTCAAGGGAAAGATGAAAACACATTGACAGGAAGAGAAATAATGACTGATCAAAGTCTAAGTGAAGATAATTAAAGTGGATAACAATATTATCATCAATAAAACATATAAAAAGAAATAAAATTCATTTAAAAAATGGAAGTATATGTGAATAGCTCTGGGATAAGCATTGTTTGCAGACACATCTACAGAAAATATTTTGTGAAGATCCTGAATTAATAATTTGACTGACTCGGCCTGAATGCTCCTAATGTGGTTCTTTCAATCCTTATTGGTGACAAGGTAGTCAGGCAATGTGGCTCAAGGATTTCCATCTCTATGAGGGGCATGCACATTTAGCTGGTATGTTAGCCCAAGACCAACCTTATTGAATTACATTTTTTAGTTATGTGGATGGATGGATTCAGAGGGTCGTGGATCTGTGGAACTCACTTCTGCACACAGCAGTGGAAGCCAGATCACTGGGAGTATTTAAAAAAGTATCTCATTAGTGAGGTTATCAAGGGATATGGGGAAAAGTCTGGAAATTGGAACTAGCGTAGAGTAGCTTAGTGTATATTTACGGAACAGCCTCGATGGGCCTAGTGGCCTGCTTCTGTGCCTTTGTCTTGTGTCTTGTGTGATACATCAGCAACTGTACAGGGATAGGATAGACCTAAGTTATTAGAAAACCAGTTTGATACAATTCCACTGGATCCCTCTCCCACGCCTCCAACATTTGGAAGATTATGAAGCATCATAATATTGTCTATCGATATAGGTCAAGCAATACTAATTTGGGGAATGGGAAAACGATGCATGGACATTGTAGTGGGTTGGATCAGAAAGCACGTAGATAAATATTCCATCAAATTATTCAATATGTCAGGAAGAAAGAAATTGTATTGTCCATGGTATATGACTTCTAGAATAATGGGTGGACCTGGCTAAATAGCATTCATATATAATATGAATATGTATATATTCATATAATATAAAAAATAATATATAATATATATAAAAATATTAGAAATTTTATATATCTTTTTTAATTGCTTGGATATATTTTCAGTAGTTGTCCGTGGATTTTAGGATCCGTAGATGCAAGGGTGTGATATTACTGAATGCTTGTTATTTGCGATTCATAAAAAAAAGCTGCTGGATGAACTCATTGGATTGAGCATCATTGGTTTGGGGCCGTTGGTGGGTGGGGGGGGCAGAGGAATTGTTCCTATTTAAGGTTGAGACACCTTGTGAAGGGTCTTGAAAGTCCCCCAAATGTCAACAATTCCTTTTACCCCTTCACAGATACCGCTCAACCTAGTGAGTTTCTTCAGTAGCTTTTTATTTTTTAATATATTGCTCTAGATTCCAGCATCTTCACCTAGTGCCCATTGATATTTTGTCTCTTTAAAATGGAATTGTTATTTAATTTTGATTCTTTTTCTCCGTGGTTTACATGCTATTCTTGTATTTTATGAAAATATGTGTATGCATTGAACAATTGCATTAATGTAATTAGATGCTCACATTTCCATTGTTCTTTAGTTTTCAATTTAGGACTGAGAATTAATGTGCTGGCTTTTATGGCCGTATTTTTCTCGTCTTCCTGACTCATGCATCTCACCAAAAGGCCACTTGTCATTTGTGGATCATGTTTATGAGTCAGGGCACAGAGAAATCATTGCAGAGCTTAATATTGATCTGTCCCAAAATCCACACACAGTTCCTTTTCAATCAAGGCACTTCTCATCACAGTGAAACTGATGCTCCTGTTCAATTTTCTAGCTAGTTCGAGTGAATTCACCATTGGACTTGGAACAGTGACACTCTAAGGGGCTAAGAGTCAACCTTTGTGAATGGTCATTAAAAATCAAAATATGCAATTAGAATAAGTTGCATTTGACAAGCACACACACACACACACAAACAATTGGAGCAGGATAAGCTACTTGGCCCTCAAGCCTGTCCTGCCATTCAATATGATCATTGTAGACCTGCCCCAGGCCTCCTCTTCTGTCCAATTCCCCCATTGCCCTTAGAACATAGAACCATACAGCATAGTACAGGCCTTCAGCCCTCAATGTTGTGCCAACCTAAAAAAAAAGTACTAAACCTTCTCCATCCAGTAACCTGCTATTTTTCTTTCATCCATGTGTCTAAGATTCTCTTAAATGCCCCCAATGTTTCAACCTCCACCACCATCCCCAGCAAGGCATTCCAGGCACCAACAACACACTGCTTTTATTAAAAAAAAACTTACCCCTGATGTCTCCTCCCTTAACTTTGTATATGTGCCCTCTGGTTTGCTGATACTGTCCTGGAAACAGGTGCTAGCTGTCTACCTTATCTATGCCTCTCATAATCTTGTAGACTTCAATCAAATCTCCTCTCATCCTTCTATGCTCCAAAGAGAAAAGTCCCAGGTCTGCTAATCTTGCCTCATAAGACTTGTTTTCCAATCCAGACAACATCCTGGTAAATCTCCTCTGTATCCTCACCATAGCTTCCACATCCTTTCTATTAATGAGGTGACTAGAAATGAACAAATACTCCAAATTTGGTCTTCGCAGAGATTTTTAGAGTCACAGAATGACCTCTCTACTCCTGAACTCAATCCCTCTATTAATGAAGCCCAGTATCCCATAGGCCTTCTTAACTACCCTACCAACCTTCACTCCTTAACTCCTGATCTTCCAAACATTTATCAACCTGGACCCTGGACGTGGCAGATACATTGTAAAGCATTTAATAGAGAACTTAACACCAAGCCTCAAAGAGGTATTGGGGATGGTGCCTAATCCTTTTTAATTTAACATTTATTTTCGGGATCTAATATTTGCAGTTTGGAAGGGAACCTCATCATGTTATTTTTGTTAGTCAATGACATAGCTTAAGACAAGTAAATGCAGTACACACTGTCACCAATGATTGGAGTGAATATGGAGGGTTGGATATAGACAATCAATCAGGTGAGTTATTTTCTCCTCATTGGTGTAAAGCCTCTTGAATCTTGATGGAAATGCACTCATTTGGGAAAGTGGGAGTTCTCTGCAACTCTCTTGATTTGTGCCCTTTGGATGTGGGAAAAGTTTCTGGTCGTTGGTCGAGAAACATTCTCCATTATTTATTCAATCTCTAATCACAATGAGACAATAACCATGTAATCTGTTTCAATAATAATTGTTGAGACACAAATGTAATCCATGAAAACAAAACAAATTCCTCTCTGCTTCTTCTAACGGAGCATGGAGAGCAACGAGGAGTTTGATTTATCACAAATATGATTCTGATCAATGTGTCAAGGTTGACATGAGATTCAAAATTATATATGTTATATTTTGATGGATAAGACACCTTCAGATAGACGAGACCCCAATTTCAGTCCGAATGTCATGGTTTTAGCTCAAATGGGTGGTATAAGATGACTCCTAAACATACCAGAACCATGCATGTATTGACTGGTGGGTGTAGCCGGGTAGCTAGGTTCAGTCTGTTGTTAGCTTCTGTCTTAACCATCTTAATTTTAAAAATCAAATGATTATCATGGAGCCACCAGCAAAACTTTAAGTTAAAAGTCATTGATGTGGCCAAGGAATCTTGATCTGAGATATGTTTCACGGTCATTTAACTGATAGCACTAAAAATAGATTAGCACACAATAATAGTGAGATTACTGTTATACCAGGTGGTTTGACTTCTCTATTACCACCACTAGATGTCCGCGTGAACAAGCCATTTAAAGATCATGTGCGTGAAGAATGGAATAATTGGATGACAAGTGCTCAAAGCTCCTTTACAAAAGGTGGGGAGATATGTGCTGCATCACTTTATGTGCTGTGTGGTTTTGTGATCAAAGCATGGAATAATGTAAAAGTTGACACTGTAATAAACTTGTTTAAAAAATGTGGTATCTCTAGTGCAGTGGTTCTCAACCTTTTTCTTTCCGCTCACATTTAAGTAATACGTATGCCACAAGTTCTCTGTGATTAGTAAGAGATTGCTCAAGGTGGTATGTGGGTGGGAAGAGAAGGTTGAGAGTCACTGCTCTAGACTCAATTGTTTCTGAAATATTTTGCTTGAGAAAAAATTGTCGTTGGCCCACTTCCTTTGGAGTTATGAAACTGTGCACATAATGAAGTCATTTAGAGATGATTAAAACAGTGGTTTTCAAACTTTTTCTTTCCACCCACATACAACTTTAAGCAATCCCTTACCAATCACAGAGCACCTATGCCATAGGGAGTACTTAAAGTGGCATGTGAGTGGAAAGAAAAAGGTTGAGAACCACTGCTCTAGTGCAATGGATGTACGGGGGGATGTGTGGTGATACGAATATGTAACTGCCGATGGATAACTGGCCCGTGCCCTACTGGGGACTTGCTCCCTTGTAACTCCTCCCCTTGTGACCATGGAATAAAGGTCAACCTCCCTCTTCCTGTCCTCAGTCCCCAGCTACAAGTCTAAAGTATAATAAGGCCTATCTTCCTCACTCTACAGCTTTGGACACGTTGATAGAGCTTATCAATTTATTATGCTTTAAATTTTTCACATGGGATGGACAAACTGCTGCAACCTGACAGGGTAGACCTCAACCCACAGACACCTGAAGTCCCAGAGCTGTAAGAACAGTGGATCAAGTGCTTCACAGACTTCCTGGAAGTTTTTGAGGACCTCATGGAATCTGACAAGAAGAAACTCAAGTTACTGCGAGCGAGGGTCAGCTGCCAGGTGTACTTGGCAATCGTGGCTGCACAACCTACTCCACAGCCTTGACCAAGCACCGCAACCTCTACAGATCACTGGTAAACAAAGTCTACTCATGATTCCTCCTGGCCTTGAGAAAACAGAAATCTTGTGAGTCTCTGGACAATTTCTTTCAGGCCTTACATGTTCTGGAGCAAAAATGCAGGGCCTATATCCTTGCCCTGCTATTATAAGACACGTATGTGGAAGAGCTGATCCAGAACACCTGCATGCTAGAGGAAAACAGACTGCCATTGCAGAGAGACCTCCAGCTTTCTAAGACTTTAGATTCAGGTCACCGCTACGTTGAATCCATTGCTGCCGGCAATGGGCACTCCATGCGTGGGCCGCGGATGCAGCCATTTTGGTATACAGACTGCCTCTGTACAGGGAGGCCCCTAATGCCACCACCGCTGTCACAGCCGAGCACCAGAAGTGCTCATTCTGTGGGCAGCAGAAGCACCCCCGGTGACGCTGCACGGCGAGAGAAGCCACCTGCTCGGGATTTGGGAAGAAACAACACTTTGAGAGAGTGTGCAAGTGAAAGCCTTCCCTACTGACCAGAGCCATGTGCACCCCCGGGGGTCGGCCATCGAACCCCGCTTCACTTCCTCCCACAGCGATGTCATCAATTCTGGCCTTGAACAGCTTGACCCCATGCATGACCCAGGAGTTGCCATCTTACCTGACTCCACTTCCGCCATCGTGGAAGATGCCACTTCTGCCTTCTTCATCCACCTCTCCTGGTGACCATGTGGTCAACATGGGGGCCACCATCTTACTGAACCGGCTCCCCCTCCGAGAGCAATGGTGACCTGGTACTAGTGTCCATCATCTTGGATCAGGTTAGCCCTCACCCGATCACCCACTCAATAATGGAGATTGAGGTAAATGAGAAACAAACTGAAAGCTTCATCCACTGCTCACAAACTCTCTCTCCCCATCAGACCAATGTACACCAATGTGCAGCACAATATCAATGGCTGCAATGGACGTATCTGCCAAGATCTTCAGGTATTAGGAGTGTCATGATGGTATTCGGGAGGCTCCTACCACCCTTCAAAGTATACAACCCCCAGCTCATGGACTCCCTGCAGCCAGCCCCTGACTGTGGTCACTCCACCCTTTACATACACCCACCATCGCTGTTTGAGAACCTGACCCCTGACTGTAAGCCCATAGCGACTAAGAGCAGATGCTACAGCACTAAGGATAGAGCATACATAAAGTCCCAGCTGCAACGACTCCTGGCGGACGGGTCATAGTGCCCAACTCCAGCCCATGGAGAGCCCAAGACGTGGTGGTCTGGAGCAGAAGTAAACCCTGTATGATGTGTGACTGCAGCTAAATGATCAACTGCTTCATGCAGTTGGATGCATATCTCCTTCCCCGGATCGCCAACATGGTCAATAAGATCTCTCAGTATAGGATGTTCTCCACCATTGACCTAAAGTCGACGTACCACCAACTTCCCCTTTGCCCAGGAGCCTGCCTCTTGCCAAATTCCTCCACACTGCTAAATCCTTCAATTCGACCTACAAGGAAGACAAGTGTGTGTTTATCACAACTCGCCTGGGCCTCCTCGGATGCGTCGTGTCACATGGTGTTATTGCCCCTGACCCTGGAACTCCCTATCCTGCACAACCTCAAGGCACTAAAAAGGTGCCTGGGGTTATTTTCCTATTATGATCAATGGATGCACAACTATGCCAATAAAGCCTACAACCTTCCCCTTATTGGCAGAAGCCCGGGTAGCCTTCACCCAGATCAAGTCAAAATGCATGCCACGGATGAAACCATCCCATTTTAGGTGGAAAGCGATGCCTCCGACTTCATGTTGGCTGCCACTCTCAACCAGGCAGGTAGGCCAGTAGCCTTTGTTTCCCATACCCTTCATGCTCCTGAGATAAGGCACTCCTCTGTTGAGAAGGAAGTATAGGTCATTGTTGAAGCAATAAACCACTGGTGTCATTACCTGGCTGGGAAAAGATTTACCTTGCTAACAGACCAACGAGCCATTGTGCTCATGTTCAATACCAAATTGCGGGGTAACGACAAAATCCTGAGGTGGAGGATTGAACTCTCCACCTACAACTACAACATCCTACACTGGCCGGGCAAGCTCAACTACCCCTCCCCCCCTCCCCGCCCTCCCACCAGATGCCCTATCCTGGGGAATGTGTACCAGCGCGCATCTCAGGCACCTCCTGTCCTTCCATTACAACCTTTGCCACCCCGGAGTCACGAGGTTGTTCCACTTTGTGAAAGCCCGGAACCTTCCATACTCCATTGAGGATGTCAGGTTGTTGACCAGATACCGTTAGGTCTGTGCAGACTGCAAACCACAGTTCTTTTGACCCAACAAGTCTCACCTCATAAAGGCCACATGCTCCTTTGAATGACTCGGTAGCAATTTCAAGGGGCCCCCTGCCTTCATCCAACAGAAACGCATACTCCTTGAAGGTAATTGACCAGTACTCCAGGTTCCCTTTTGCCATCCCCTGCCCTGACATGACCACAGTCACCGTCATAAAGGTGCTCCGCAGCATATTATCCTCTTCGAGTACCGAAATTACATTCACAGTGCTCAGGGTCCTCTTTTTATGAGTGAAAAACTGCAACAGTATCTGTTGGCTAGAGGCATTGGCACTAGTAGGACAATCGGTTACAACCCTGGGGGATTGGCCAGGTACAGAGAGAAAACACCAAAGTTTGGAAAGCTGTCCTCCTGGCACTTAAATTAAAAGGCCTGGTGGTGTTCCATTGGCAGGAAGTCCTGCCTGAAGCACTCCATGCCATCCGATCTCTGCTTTGCACCACTACCAACTCAACCCCACATGAACGCATGTTTTCCTTCTCCAGGAAGCCAGCAACCAGAACCACACTGCCACCCTGGGTTTTATCCCCCGGACCCGTCCTGCTGTAGAAACATGCGAGGAGTCACAAGTCCGACCCATTGGTCGAAGAGGTGCAATTCCTGCACGGCAATCTTCAGTATGCCTACATGGTGTACCCAGATGGCCATGAGGACATGGTCCCATCCGGGACCTGGTGCATGCCAGAGATTCCTGTCCACTACCCACCCTTTTCAACCCAAGTCCTACCTACATCCATACTGCCCCTGTCAGGGACTTGGTGCAGGTCAGCGACCAACCCCCACCCACCACGCCATACACCCCAGACCCTGCTCCAGCTGCTCCGACCACATACAACTAAGCCCAATCTCTGACAGAGCCAGCCTTCCCTCCCCAGCCTCAGGTCACGTGACTGGCAATAGAGCCGACTATTATGCCACTGGTGGAACTGCTCCAGTCACAGAGGAAAAGGAAACTACCCGACCAGCTGAACCTCTAGGACTTTTAACCCGGTGGGGTTTTTGTTTTAAAAGAGTGGGTGAATGTGGTGATACAAATATGTAACTGCCAATGGATAGCTGACCTGTCCCCCACTGATGACTTGCTCCGTGGCAACTCCTCCTCTTGTGACACTGGAATAAAGATCAACCTCCCTCTTCCTGTCCTCAGTCGAACCCTTTGAATCGGGCCAACTACAAGTATAAAGTATAATAAAGCCTATCGTTCCTCACTCTCGGCTTTGGAGTTATTCATGGAGCCAATCAGGATAATTTATTGTATAACACTACAATGAAGCCAAAGCCGACTCACCAGATTCAGACTGGGACCCATATGATGACAGTGTAAACAATGAGACTCCGGTTGTGCTTGCCGAGTTCTTTGCCTCAGACAATGAAGCTGGTGGTTTTGAAGGATTTTAAATGTGTGTGATGTGATTTTTTTTTATTTTTATTTATAATTCTTTTATTAATTTAACACCACGTTTGTAATGGATTTTAGTGCAAAATAAAAATTGTATACACTACATCAGCTTTTGTTTAATATACCGGTAGCTTAAAAATTTGTTATAGGGTGGTGTCTGGATGGGTTATGGAACAAATCATGTGGTATTTTCAGTAGAATTTTAAGGTCACTGTTTTTGTAACTGTCCTACAAGATGATACCTGTTTTGGAAGTCTTTTATTGGTGCCTCAGATGTCATTTTATCTGCCAAAATATATGGTAAATTTATATCTTTAATTTTCAAAATTAAACTTTCAAAGCCCAGAATTTTTACCCTTGTAGGGCAACACAGCTAATAGAGCTGCTACCCCACAGGGCCAGCGTCATAAGTTTGACTCTGACCCTGAGTGCTTTCTGTGTGGAGTTTGAATGTTCTCCCTGTGACTGTGTGGGTTTCCTTTCCCATCCAAAATACATGCAGATCGGTAGGTTAATTGGACAGTCTAAATTACCCCAAATGTGATTGGTAAGTGATTGAATCTGGTTGGCGGTGGATGGGGATGTGCGAAGAATAAAAATTAAAATGAATGTAGGACTAATATAAATGGCATTGATGATAATCAACACTATTTACACACCATCATCATTAATACTTTGTAATTGCATAAAACAATTCAACATGATTATCCATATTGATTGTTATTTTGTTCTGATTCTGAATGAGTATGACATGTTTTAAGAACTATTCCATTAAATGGGTCGCAAAGTGATGTAGCTAGTACAGTTTGTGCCCCTCAGTACTCGTGACTCTGTTTTAATACTGCCCTTGATTGCTATCAGTTTGGAACTTGTATGTTCTCTTTCCCATATGGGTTTATTCAAGGTGCTGTGGTTTCCTTCAACAATTCAGCTTGGTAGTTAAATGGCCACTGTAAATTGTCCCTGTGTGAGTAGCAATATCCAGGGAAAATTGACAAGAAAGAGATTTCAGATTTCAGATTTATTGTCAGAGTACATACATGACTTCGCATTCAAATGTGAGATTCCTTTTTCTGTGGGCGCAGCAGAATTACCACTATTTGCAGTGAAGAAAAATAAACAGTTCCTAGCGTAAACAGGTAAGCAAATAAAAGAACTGTAATCAGATAATGAATGCAAACAAACTGTGCAATACAGAGAGAGCAAAAAAAATCAATAAAAGGCACAAAGAGTCCTTAAATGAGTTTATGATTGAGTTTATCGTTGAAGGATCTAATGTGGAGGGGTAGCGGCTGCTTCTGAACTTGCTGGTGTGAGTCTTGTGGCACCTTTACCTCTTTCCTGATGGCAGCAGCGAGAAAAGAGCATGTGCTAGGTGGTGAGGGTCTTTGATGATTGCTGCTGCTCGCTGACGGCACCATTCCCTGTAAATGTATCTATAAATGGGAAGGGTTTAGGTTGTGATGTCCTGGCCTATGTCCACTACCTTTTAGAGGTCTTTATGTTCAGGGATATTGGTATTCCCATACCAGACCATGATGCAGCTGGTCAGCACACATTCCACCACACCTCTGTTGAAATTTGCCAGGGTTTCTGGTGTCATACCAAATCTCCACAAACTCCTGAGGAGGTAGAGGTGCTGATGTGCTTTTGTCACGCTGCCATATGTGTTTTGTGTCCTGGAAAGATCCTCTGAGATAATGACTCCCAAGAGCCTAAATTTGCTCACCCTCTCCACCTCTGATCCCCCCAATGATCACTAGATTGTATACCTCTGGCTTTCCATTCCTGAGGTCAACTATCAGCTCCTTAGCACCATTCAGCCAAGCTTTCAATCTCCATCCTGTATCCCCTTCCTTTATACAACCCACTACCATGGTATTATCAGCAAATTTGTAGATGGTGTTATTTTGATACTGAGCTAGACAGTTGTAGGTGTAAAGTGAGTGGAGCAGGGGGCTAAGAACACAGCCCTATGGTGCTCTGGTATTGATGGAGATTGTGGAGGAAAAGTTCTTACTAATCTTCACTGATTGCTGTCTGAATGCGAGGCAATCCATGATCTACAGGGTGGCATGTTAGTTCCCAGGTCCTGGAGTTTGCTGATCAGTGTTGAGGGGCTGATGGTGTTAAATACCAAACTCTAGTCAATAAATAGTATCCTGATGTATGCATCTTTGCTGTCCAGGTGTTCCAGGGCTTTGAGTAGAGCAAGTGAGATGGCATCCATCATAGACCTGTTTCTACGATAGACAAACTGGAACAGATCCATGTCACCGCTTAGACAGGAGCTGATATGCTTCAACATCAGACCTTCAAAACACTTAATCATTGTTGTTTATAAGTGCTATGGGTCGATATCATTAAGGCAGGTTACTGCACTCTTCTTGGGCACTGGTATGACTGATACCTGCTTGAAACAGATGGGTACCATGCCCTGCTGGAATGAGCTTTTGAAGATATCGGTGAATACCTTGGTAAGTTGATCAGCACAGATCTTTAATACTCAGCCAAATACTTCATCCAGGCTGGATGCTTTCCTCGGATTCACTCTCCAGAAGGCAGCAGGCATGTCATCCTCAGATATGGACAGATTAGGATCATCAGGGAAGTGGGGGGGGGGGGTTCATCTCTGTTTATCCTCAAATCAGACATAGATGGTATTGAGTTGCTCTAGGAGAGAAGCTTTGCTGTCTGCTACTTTACTGGATTTGGTTTTGTAACAGGTTATGGCATTTAGTCTCTTGTTGTTTTCATTTTCATCCAGAATCTCTATTTCACTAGGGAGATAGCTTTCCACAGGTCATACCTACTCCTGCTATACTTAAATGCCTGTGGTATGGCTCTCAGCAAGTCCAAGATTTCATATTCATCCAGGCCTTCTGGTTGGGGAAAACCCTAAATGATTTGGTGGGGACACACTTACCAACAGCTGTTAAGATAAAGAATGTGACAGTCTCAGTGAGCTTGTTCAGATTCTCAGCAGAGTTCTTGAACACCACCCAATCCACTGACTGGAGGAAGTCCTGTAACTCTTCTTCAGCCTCCTGTGACAACTTTCTAGCTGTCCTGACCTCCAGAGCCTCTCTTTTTTGGCTGCCTTTATGAAGGCAGAGGAAGCACAGACAGGTGATCAGACTTGCCAAAGTGTGTGTGGTGATACAAATATGTGTATATGTGACAGTCAATGGGTAGCTGATCCGTCCCCCTCTGGTGACTTGCTCCCTGGTAACTCCTCCCCTTGTGACCCTGGAATAAAAGTTGATCTCCCTCTCCCTGTAGTGTAATAAAGCCTATTGTTTCCCACCCTACGGCTTTGGATAAAGCATATTAGTGTCTCCTCAGGAAAAAAAAATGGTAGACCTTCCTTATCTTGGTGTAGAAGTAATCATATGTGCTTGGACACTCTGGTACAGAAGGTTACATGCTGGTGGTAGTTAGGCAGCATTTTCTTGATACAAATTTGGTTAAAGTCACTGACTCAGATTTGTAGTTCATCTGGCTGACCACATCATACAGCTCAGCGAGTACCTGCTTGTAATCGGCATTGGGAAGGATGTAAACTCCAGTGAGAATCACAGATGGGAACTTTCCAGGTACATAGAAAGATTTACATTTAATCGAGATTTTTTCTAAGGCAGTAGAGCAGGAGGTCAACATAACTCCAATGTCAGTGCACCACCCAGTATTAACATAAAAGCACACATTACCTCTTCTCCATTTTCAAGAATCTGAGTTCCGATCCAGACTAGGGATGGTGAAAATGACTGGTTGGATAGCAGTTTCTGGTGTGTTCTCTGTTAGCCGGGTCTGGGTGGTGGGGGTCCTTGAGGATATTAGCTGCTTTCTAAAGATACCACCTCTTGTAACTGTCCTCAGTGGAGTGGACTGATTCCTCTGAAGGTCCTGGCCAAGTTCACATCTCTGTAGTTTTTTTTTCCTATCCTGTGCATTGGCAGCTCCATACAAGACAGTGATGAAACCTCCTGTAGAAATGTGCAAGTGTATTTAGTGACGTACAAAATCTCCTCAAACTCCTCATGAAGTATAGCCTCTGGCAAGTCTTCTTCATGATTGCATTGACCTGGAGACCCCAGGCTCATGTTCCGAGGTATTGACACCCAAGAATCTAAACATTCTTACCCTTTCCTCTCAATGAGGACTGGTTTGTGTTCTCCTGGCTTCACCTTCCTGAAGTCCCCATTCAATTCTTTCATTTTATTGATGTTGAGAGCACGGTTAATATTGTGACACCACTTAACTAGCTGATCTATCTCACTCTTGTTTGCCTCCTCATTGCTGGTTGTGATCCTGCCAATAGCCATCATGTCATCAGCAAATTTGTAGATGGCATTTGAATTATGCCTAACCATATAGTTATGATCAAATAATGTAGTGGGCTAAGCTCACACATCATTGAGGAATGCCTGTGTTGATTATTACTGAGAATTTTTTTTTCTGATTCATACTGGCTGTTCTTCCGATGAGGAAGTTAAGGATCCAGGTGCAGAGCGGGGTGCAAAGGCCCAGGTTTTGGAGTTTGTTGATCAGAACTGAGTGCATGCTGGTGTTGAAAGCTGAGCTGTAGTCACTGAAGAGTAGCCTTATGTACATGTTGCTGTTGTCTAGGTGATTCAGAGGTGAGTGGAGAACCAGTGATATTGCATCTGCTGTGGAGTGATTGTGACAGTAGGCGAATTGCAGTGGGTCGACATCTTTACTTAGCTGTGAGTTCATTCCAGCCATGACCAACCTCTCAAAGCATTTCCTCACAGCAGATGTGAGTGCAACTGGCCAATAGTCTTGGAGGCAGATCCCTCTGCTCTTCTTGGACAGCGGTAAGATTGATGCCCTTTTGAAGCAGGTGGAAACCTCTCACTGCAGCAGTGCGACTGAAGATATTCGTGAACACTCCAGCGAGTTGGTTGGCACAGATTTTCAGTCTCCTGTCATTCCTCATTCCATAGCATTGCTTGTATTATGGATTTTTTTTAGTATGTTAATTAGTCATTTGATCATTGTTTTAGCATCTACTGAACATCAAAACTACAATTATATTCTTTTCTTTCCTTTTATTTTTTGTAAATACATTTTAATTCAAGGACATTAAATTTTTCGAGTGAATACATATCGTGAACACATGAAAAATGCTTGATTGAATACAAATTAAATTTCTCATATTGGCTGATGTCTAGTTAAATGGGTTATGGTCAACATCTTGAATTCTTCATCACATTTTTGCTTACGCCAGTAGTTGTAAAGGTTTATCTGTTACTGCAATAGCAGTTAGGTGGAAATTCAATTTTAAATTGTTACACTACCCAGTGCAGATTGGCTGGATTCTAATGAGATTAGGAAAATATACTTAATTTCTTTCTAAGCTTCTGGATCTCAAATGTATTGCTATCTTCCAAGAAATGCACCTGCATATGTAATGTACATTCAAAATTTCTTAGGTATGGATTTTAATTCTGGGTTGATAAACCAGTTTCAGGTTTTGATGCTTTCTTTTAAAGTGCTTTCTACCTGCAGGTTTTTTTTTGTTTCAATCTTTCTCTATTCAATAAGCCCCAGTTTAATTGAAAAGAAACACAGCTCAGCCCTTTCAGAGAAGAAAACAACTGTGCCACCAGCATTTAAGTTGATTGATTTTCCTTTTGCTGTTCAGCAGATCATCCTTGAGTCAATCAAGATGTTTAAGCCTGCTCAATACTCATTAATAATGACATTACTGGAGATAACCAGCACATCTCTTGAAGGAAAAGTCCTGCTAAATAGTGGACAATTATTGCTGATATTAACATATGCACTTATTAAGCCTCATCTATCTCAGAAACTATCTTCAATAACTCAGATTGAATTATCTGTGGAATAGAGAACATAAAAGGGTCAAATTGTCAACCCATTTTATGTAAATTTGAAAACACAAAGTAACGAATATTCTCATATGTTTCTAAGTTAGAGGAATAGCCATCTTCCAACTTCTAGAGGGAAAGAGTCTATGGATAGGCATGCCCACAGAACCTGTTGGAACAGATCCCTGGTCCAAGGCTCGGGGAAGAAAGTTTCACCAGTGGAGGAAAAGCTTAGCATTGGCATGAATTTGTTTTGATCAGCTCCTTGTGATAAAAGAACCAGCTGTGTGAAATAAATAGCCTAACCCTGGGATCAAACTATTTTCACTGGTAAGCTACTGCTCAACATTGAACAATGCAATGCTATTAAAATGTTAAATTCTTTTAAGGGGTCCTGGAAAAAAAAATATACCCCAAGTGCAAGGGATCATGAATAATGGTTTAGTCTTAATCTGGCTCACAAAACACGAACAAACCAGAATACAGGCATAATGAGTGAATGCTTTCTTTTTGGGGTCATGTCTAACCCATCCTCTGATAAGAGGGTGGAGAGCCACCACCATGAAGCATGAAGTCTTTTCAAGATTACGACCCACTGGCAATGAATGAACAGAGATTTTTTTTTCCCCCCAAGTTCGTACAGTGTATAACATATAACCTGATGGGGTATTGTTAGACAACAAGGCTCCTGCACACATTAGTGGCTTTCTCTGTCACAGAGAGCATACTTTTGGGAGGTGTTGAAGAACCTTTGGCAGGTTACTGAAGTGAAAATACACTGAAATGCCAGTCTTTTATCATCCATAGGAAACAAAGATCTATTGCCGTCATTTTGGGCCTGAGCCCTAAAGGATTTTGCGGAATGAGAAAAAGTACGAAACCTCAGAATGAAGATAGTGCTGGCTGGGGGAGGAATCCAGACCAACAAAAGCTGTTAATTGGATATGATAAGGGGAGAGGTGAGAATGTATTATGTCTGTGCAAAAGAAAACAGGGAAGGGAGAGACAGAACTGGGGGAAGGCACTGGGGGAGAAGTGAGGGGTGCCAAGTCAAAAGGTGATGTGTTGTTCCTCCAATTTGTTTGGAAGTGTTGTTCCTCCAGCTGTGGACTCCTCTACGTTGGAGAGACTGAGCACAGACTGGGAGATGGCTTTGTTGAACATCTGCTGCAATAGCCTGGATCTCCCAGAGTCATCCATTTCAATTTCCCAATCCGTTCCCTTGCTGACCTTTCTGTCCATGGTCTCATGCACTGTCAGAATGAGACCACCTGCAAATTGGAGCTTGTCATTGATTTTTCATTTACCAAAAATAAGGGCATGCAAAGAAGTTTAAATTTGTCGGCTTCTGCAGGGAGGGAGAACAGAGAAATAAATATGTGCGTCAAAGAAACTGTAGATATACAGATCATGGAGACGTAAATTAATGTAGTTGGTTTTGATGTTTATCTTGTGAGTTAAGTCAATGTCTGAGTTAATAGGTATCAATGATGAGTTTCATTCAACTGCTGCTATGTCTGCCAAATTATTTAATAAAATCTCTCAAATCCGTCTCTGGTAATTGGACATTTTGCCAGATGCATTGATAGGTCAAATGCAGTAAAACTGATAATCCAGTATCTGATTCTATGGACAGTTTCTATGGACTAACTCTCTGTGGGTTTGCGCACTTAGGAAGTTAGCTGTGTTATTACTGGAAGTGCAAATGGAGCCAGGATTGGGGTGTTTATGCCTCGGGGAAGGTAAACTGTTAGATTAAAAGCTGGATCTGGGACTTGAAAATTCAAACAAGCTGCAACTTGCAAATCTTGCTGAGTGAGCGCGATCATTGGAGCAAGAACAACTTGTTCGAGTTGGCAGTCTCCGACCAGATTGAATTAGCATTGACCACCCATTTCTGTTAACCCTCTCCCCTGTGTCTCTTCCCTCCAGCTCCCCACCCCTTCCCGTCCTTCTCCCCTCGGAAAACTACTTTTCATAGTTCTCTGCTGTTGGGATTACGTGTCGATAAATTCATTCTCCACTCTCCACTCTTCATTCTAAATTTCACTTAAAATGTTAAAATAGGTTGACATTCAACACAGTCTGTTACCTTTTTTTTTAAAAAAAGTAATCTTTATACACTAGATGAATTCCTTTATCTGATTCCTGTAGCCATATGTTAATCAATGTGTTATTTTGTTCATTAAATTGAAAGAAAATAGTCCATAAACTATGCTGATTTTTAAAAATATTGAAGTAGTACAATAATAGTACTTTAATTTTGAAATGGAATATTAACTTGAATGTCAGTCCACGTTGTTTAAACAAGCATAACAATATTTCCAATCATATTTTGGAGATCAAAATCAATGGATTATTTGACCTGCGCTCTAAATTCCAAATACATTTCTTCCCAAGAAAAAGTCATCCTCAGGTGCGCACACCAGGGAACCCACCATCATTGAATCAGAATTTACAGCATGGAAACAGACCCAACTTATTATGACAACCAGGATGTTCACCCAAACTACTTACATTTGCCAGCATTCATTCCTCACAACCTTCCCAATCCATGTACGTATCAAAACATCTGAGTCATTTTGTAATTGCTCCCACATCTTGCACATTTGCTGGTAAACCCTTCCTCGATCCATCACAATCTGTGAGGTAGCTGCTCAGGTCACTTTTAGTATCCATCCCCTCTCAAATCTTTGCTTAGCCGGCAACTAACAAAAATCTCTCTCATAATTAATGTTTTTTTTTCAGTTATTTTCTGCTTGAATCTTGCTTAAGTTGTTACTTGAAGCTTGCCTTCCTCAGAATGTGAAAGTCTGAGGTTTATTCAGTAGAAACCAGAGATGCTTCAGCCTTGTTAATTAATGGCCAATTGTTAGGGACATGATTTTAAAGAATATTCTTCAGTTCATCAAGAAAAAAACCTATTTTCTTTCTATTATTCAAATAAAATCAGTGTAAGATTTACCACTTCCAGCTCTATCATGGAAATCCAACATTCATCTACCACACTGAGAGCAAATTTAATCTCGTGACCTGAGTTTTCAAGCATCCATAACTACTTATGAGAAAATGCAATGAATCAATCAGCAGAGATACATACAACCAGAAGTTTTATTGTTATATTGACACATTATGTCATTCAGAGTTGATGTTTTCACAGGCAAAGCAGGAACCTAATTATTTCTAGATCACCTTGGCCCACTTGGAAATTGGATGATGCACATCCCTTTGTGAGTTATCCTTGTCACTCCACCGTGACTGCCGCATCAGGATTATACAATACACCATTGAACTCTCCTTTTGGAGCATTTAAGAATTATAGAACAGAACACAGAACATTAATGCTCTTTACAGACCCTTCAGCCCATAATTTGTGTTGACCTTTGTAAACCTACTTCACAACAATCTGACTTTTCACTACCTCACAAATTTTGGTCCCACCACAGTGATCTGTTGGTTTTTTTTTTGCCACTGGGCTTTCTGCTATAGATCAGTGAAATACTTACTCAATTCTTATTCTTCCCCTACTCCCCATATTAAGTAGATCTCCCCCAATGGCCCGTCATCAAATTCTATGAAGACCTGGTTATTCTCTAATTTATATTTGAACACAATCCTGATTTGTAGATTGCAGAGAAGCTTTGGGGATTTGGAGACAAGTCATTTATTGCAGGTTTTTCTCCAAATTAAGGTTGTGTCCTCAAATCCAACAATATTGAAAAAAACAGGGCTGGAGTGAAGATTGAAAGTTTCCCTGGCCTTAAACTGTTTCTTATTCTCATGGCTCAGGAAGAGTTTGCTAATGCATTGAAGACAGGATTGTTTACAATTGCAGCTTGCTTTACACTGCAGTGTTTCAACAATTGATTGCTTAATATGTTGGTATTAAATTCTGTTTTAATGAAAATTTTTACTCATTATTTTACATCATGAATGCCTCAATTATTATAGCTTAATATTGGATAAGCATAGTAGTCTAATACAGATCTGCATAATTCATTTACAAATCAGAATTGTTGCAAATTATTGTCAAATAAACTATTCAGAAATGAAAGTACTTTGTAGATACCTTAAACCATATTTTTAAATAAATGAAACACTAATGAGCTGGAAGTTAAAATTGTGTACTTAATGCTCTAATAAATCATTGATAACTTACTTCATAATTGCAGATACATGCTTTTCATTATTAAAAAGAAACTTTTCTAAAACAATTAGATGCACAGTTCAATTGATATAGCCTCTCTCCAGTTCATCATGTGAAAAGAATTAATTTTCCAACTTTGCACTAATCAGCATTTTAATTAAACAGAATAATCTGAATTTATTCTTCATCCCAAACAAAACACTCTTTCTGCCATCACCTATTCTAATGAGATATCCATATGTCTGTGTTTTGTTCTGTTCACATGAACCAGATCAAATTGGTTAGACCTCCATTGCATGTTTTCTTCTCCAATTGTTCATAGTAAAAAGATCAAAAATGTTCCAGAACAAAACATGTGTGTACATATCAATTACAAAGACATGGTTGAATCATCAATTTACAATATCCAAATTATTCCCAGGTTAAATTCACCTTTACATGATATCATAATCATATATATTTTTAAAATTAGATATACAGCACAGTAACAGGCCATTTCGGCCCATGAGCCCACGCCACCCAATTACACACAATTTACCTACATCCCTGGTGCGATTCAAACAGTGGGAAGAAACCAGAGCCACTGGGGAAAACCCACACAGACACAGGGGAGAACAGATAAACTCCTTACAGACAGCATGGGATTTTAACCCTGCTCCTGATCACTGGCACTCTAAAGCTGTTACACTAACAGCTACGATAACCGTGCTGCCCTTAAAAGTTATTGCTTGACTTTATTTGATTACTCACAATATTACACTATTGATGGACAACTGGCTCCTTCTCTCAAAATGGCAACCACGAAAGGTTTCTCTTCTTTCTTTTTCAATATTTTATTAATCACATTATAAGAAAACTATACATGAGGAGAAGAAAGTACATAATCAAGAAGGGGGAAAAAAATCACTACAGGTGCACAATACTTTATCCGGACATCTAAAATCCAGGAAGCTCCAAAAACCGACATTTTATTTTTCCTGGTGCTGGTACAGTGGAGGGAGAGAGAGAGACAGCAGTGTGACTAGGTTGGACGGGGGGGTGGGGGGGGGGGAGACGCCAACAATCTAGGGTGGGCGAGGAGGGAGAGAGTTGACAGTGCGACTCGGGTGGGTGGGAGGGGAGAGAGATGGCAGCGCGACTCGGGTGGGCAAGGGGGAGAGAGACGGCAGTGCGACTTGGGTGGGAGAAGGTGAGAGAGACAGCAGCGCAGCTGAAAGGGGGTGGATACAGCAGCACAATTTGGGTGGGCTTAAATCTGGGGCAGCTGGCTTTTGTTCTGAAATCCAGAAAAATCTGAAATTCAGATCACACTGCCCCCCAAGGGTCCTAGATAAAGAATTGTGAACTTGCATATAACATCATATTGAATTACACTACAATTAATAAATATACTCTCATCTCCTCAAATTAAAATCTTCAAAAAATAAACATTTTATTATATAAAACCCCACCTAATCTAAACAAAACATAAAAAAAAAACACAAAGGAAAAAGACTGGGCAGTCTATAAATAAAGAATTTATTATAAAATGTAATCATCTAGTCTTCACCAACAAAGAGAAAATAAATTAAATATCATCCAGGAGGGAAAATAATTATACTAAGTCATTTTGGAAATAATTTATAAAAGGTAGCCTAGCCTCTTCAAATTTATCAAAAGTATTGTTGAAAAAAATAAGCAATCTGGCTGAGATGCCAATTTGCCTATCTTCCAATCATCCTGTCATTAAGCCAGTCCAGTTTCCACTTTGACACAGTTTCCCAGTAGAGCCTTCCGTCTCTTGCATTGGTGGATAGTAGTCTCCTGAGATAATACATAGGGACCAAAATGATATGAGGTATATCTATGCCTTGGGACCAGAAGCTTATTTTAAGCGAATACACACAGATGGGCTTGCAGTGTTTTTAGATAAAAAATGTTTGTGCAAATGTTGCATCCATTCAAGGGGTTTTGAGCACATTCTTGAATCTTTCCTTCTTTGTCTAGTAATCATTTACGCAGACATTTTCAATTCTTTAAGAACTACTCAAATCTACAGTATTTTTGTTATTTTTCTGCTTCAATCCAATTTACTCAAGGACTTTCAGAAATACATTTTTATTCATCATCCCCTTTGGTTGGATGAAATTAAATAACCAGAAATCCAATCAAAATCCATAATTTTAAGGTTCTCAGACCAGGTTCACCTGCATTATTTGAGTTTGGCAAAAGCATTCTACAATCATTTCATTGCTGCCTCTGAGAGTATGTATAGTGGTTTCATAAAATAACAGAGTTGATCCTTGATGCAATAATTGCTAGAGAGGTTCTGCGCAGTTTGACTGATTACTAGAAGCAATCAAGATTAAAATAGCAGCAGGGAGCTTAGGAAAAGTTCAGTAAATTGAATGTTGAGGACATTTAAAATTGCTGAGATTTATGACATGCCTCATCAAAGTAGGCAAGTCCAGTTTTTATTTCTGAGTCATCAATCCATTGATGATACTCAACCCCTGTTAAGGCAATGCCGTGATTGGACCAATAATTTAACAGTTTGAAAGATTCTGTGCATCTGGGGATGGTGGCTTGGAAAAGGTGGTGCCATGGGGAAAATTTGAAAAAAAGTTCCCTTATTGTATGTGCAAAAAAAATGTGAGGGTTGGGGGGGGGGGTGGTTGGGTGGCTTATGTCACGAGACCTGCCCACGTGATTATAAACTTGAGGAGAAAGAAATTGGGCAGGTTCCAGGTCAGTGTATCTTTAGATCTTCGATCCGTAATATCTAAGATCTAAAGACACACTGACCTGGTGTATCTAAATTTTAGATAAACCACAAGAGTAGCAGATGCTGCGATGACTGGAGTCCTAGATACGGGAACACATGAGCTATACTTGAAAGACCCTTGTAAGTGATGACCAAGGCCATTAAGGAGTAAAATTTCGACCATACCAAATGAACTTTAGTTTTAATGGCTTCTGTTGAATTAAAATGACATGATGATAATCATGAACCAGCATTCATTCCTCTTTCCAGATAGTAAAGAAACCAAAAGAGTACTCTGGCTTAGACAGTTTGCATAATCAAATATCTCAAACCTTCTTCATCTCTTGAGATAATCAATTGACAAAGGTTTGGGCAGGTCAATGGGAAGATGAACCAAGTTATTTCTTAATCATTTGTTTCAATCAAATGAAGGGCCCTTCTTGTGATTAACAATTTCCATAGGATACATAGCATTAAAATTCAGTAAAAAATTATCAGAACTGTTATTCTTCAAATTTCACAATTTTAGCATTTTAAATCTTCACATTAGAAGCATTTTTTTTAAAATCCACGCTACAGGAAAAAAAAGTGGTCAAGGAAGTTTTAAGTTTTATAGTTCAAGATTATTTTTATTGTCATGTAAAAACAACACGGTTAGCAAAATGCTGTCATAGCACCAGCGATTGGGTCCGGATTTTGAATCCTGCACTGTCTGTAAATGGTTTGTACATTTTCCCCACATCTGCATGGGTTTCCTCTGGGGTCTTCGGTTTCCTGCCACCATTCAAAACGTACCAGGGGTTGTAGATCAATCAGGTGTGATTGAGCTACACGAGCTTATGGGTCAAAAGAGTCTGTTATCGTGCTGTAGATCTAAAGTTTTTTTTTAATTACAAATTTTAAAGCAGAAAATATATTACAGGATATTTCCTTTAGCCTTTTATAAGGCAGGCAAAGATTCACTGTAAGCAGAAATGACCTCATGCCCCTTACAGCCAGAGAGAGAGAAGCAAAAGAGAATCACCCCAGGTCTTTGAATGACCATGGCTTCGCCTCCAGCATTCCTGGAGCCTCTGCAGCCACATAGCCTTCAGTCCAAATGATCAGCAACCCAAGCTCCAGGTGAATACTTCTGACAAAATCAGGAAGCCTCCAGCACCCTTGGCACACTCGCGCATCTTGTTTCCAATACCTGGTACTCCAGCTGTCTGAAGCCTATGATCCTTTGACCTATGAGGGTTCCTCGATTCAGGTCACCAACAGCCCGCCAGAGTGTTCTTCAAATTCAGAGCCCTCATGGGTGGTCACTGCCCATGGGTCATCTCTTCTCCTCCTTCTCAAACCACCACAGTGGTCCCTGTTTCATTGGTTATCTACTTCTCCTTCTCAAAATGGGGGGGGGGGGGAAGAAGGTGGTCTCCCTGTTTGCTATAGCCCTGTGCAGTCCTCCACTTCCCTGAAGTCTGCAACCTCTCGTGGTTGCTGCCGATCATAGGCTCTGCCATCTTGTGCCAAACCTTGCGATCATGGCAGTACCACCATTTTATTTTATATGACTGATTAGGCATTTTTTTCTAAAAGTAATCATGAAGGTACAGATATGAATGTCTTAGATAAAGATATTCCCCTATGGGTTTCCATCATATCGGATTAATTTTGAGCACGGTTGTTCTGTTCTGTATAGTTCTTGAACTGATCTTGGTAGGTTTGTCTACTTCATCATCAGAGGTTATGTACTTGTAAGTGATGACCAAGGCCATTAAGGAGTAAAATTTCGACCATACCAAATGAACTGTGGAATGGTGCCACACTCCTAGGTTGTGAAACTGCTAAAATAATTGGAGAAATAAATTCTGATCATATGATTTTGTATTCATTAATGGGATTTGTATTGCTAGTAAATCTTGCATTTATTGCCCAGCCATTTTTTTTTTCTTGATCTGAATATTTGGCCAGGATAGCTCAGAGCACAATAAGAATCACCTTCATCTCCACAGATCTAAACATTGTCCTGCTTGGAAATTGAGAGCACATTTCTTTCCCAAAAACAGATCCCTTTTTAAACCAGTGATATGACATATGTTATTAGAGTCTAAACCAATTCCAGCTCTTTAAACCCATGCCGCCCAATTACTCCAAAATTAACCTACAAACCTTGTATGTTTTGGAGAGTGGGAGGAAGCTGAAGCATTTGGAGGAAACCCATGCAGACACGGGGAGAATGTGCAAACAACTTACAGACAGCACTGGATTCTAACCATGGTCGCTGGCGCTGTAATAGTGTTGTGCTATCCACTACACTATCCATCATTCTAAGTCATTAGTTTATACACTGGCCAAGTTACCTGCCCATCCTGAAATTTTATTTGTCGTGATAATGCAAGGTAGCACTGACACAAAAGTAAAATATAAAATTATAGTTTGCTGTCCTGTTAACATTTTTGGAAAATCAAATATTATTGGATGTAACTGAATCAAGAAATAGTAACTGCCTACATTTAATACACATCCTGAGATTTAAAAAAAAACATCTATATCCTCCACAGAATAAAATTCACAGAAAACATTTGGGAAGTGTTTCATTGGTCATTGAAGTCCTGGTGATGAAACAAAAAATGTTATAAGCTCTGAAGAGGTCTGGCAGCATCTATGTAAAGAGAAACAAAATAGTTTCCTCTGTAACTTGTCAGAGAAAAATATTCAGGTGGTCCCCAACTTACGACTATAATAGGGACAGACAAATTGGTCGTAACTCGGATTGAATATAAGCTCGGTTCGCCTACCATGCAACAAATTTTTAACAAATTAAGCTTTAAAGAAGAATGTAAACATACATACAGTATACTACCTTCAATAAAGATGCTCCCCAATCCCCATATGAACTTATAGTGTATAATAAAGTAATTGGACTCGGGCATCAAGCTTCCGTGGGGAGCGGAGACTTCAGGCTATTGCGGGAAGCAGGGACTTCGGGCTGCTGCGGGGTATGGGGACCAGTGTATACAATACTTCTAATACTGTACTTGTACAGTAGTGTTAATAAAGATTGAAAAATGTTAGTCTTATGTGTGAGTGGACATAACTCATGTAGGTCAGAAGTCGTGGACTATGTGAGGATGACTAACAATGTTGCTCTCATCCAGATACTCAAGTTATCTAGAAATCTTGGAGCAGAACACAACAGAGATTTCTTTCCGAAAATGGTGTTGGAGCTGCAGAGTGTTTTCTGAATCTATTTTGACTTTGGTTTTCCACCATCTGTTATTGTCTTTCATAATTTTAATTTAATGTTAATTACCAATGTTAGTTAGGTGTTAAAGCAAAAAAGAAGTTAAGTCATTGTATTGATTTGTCTTATTCCCCAGCCAGATGTTGGAAGCAGTCATTAATTATTTTAAATACAGTAACACATGAGAGGATTCTTTAGTTTACTGCATATGCATACATTATTTTTTTTTAAATCTCTGCAGATAACTCAGAGACCAGATTTCATTAAAGCACCCCATTTATACATGAAAAATCCATCCGTTTGTGCATGCCAATTATTAGTGAATGCATGCTGCACAGTTCACTTCAATAAATCTATTTTATTTTTCTGTTATTTCTTTCCTTGTTTCATGAAGACAACTCATCCTGAAATAAAACACAATTTATTCCAATAGCATTTCTGATAAATAAGCACCACACATGTGCGACCAGAGATGGTGAATGACAGTAGAATTTGATTAAACAAGCAGGCACAATTGAGCCAAGTCTTATCCTTGACTAAACACTAAATTGCTAACTGATTAGTGATTGGCTGCAAATAAAGCAAGAATCTTAGCTGCTTTCCAGTGCCCAGTAGAGGGAATTCATGCCCAAGAGATGGGAGGTGGATTTAACCTGGAATAAATTGTTTCCAGCCACTTCATGGTCAAATTGTACCCAACACAAAACACACCCATGCCAAAATTCATCCTTCCCCACTGAGATCCATGCTGTCTGACACACAACATAAAGATTCAAACTTAATGACACCATTTGTTGCCAATTTAACTTGGAACATGCAGGTCTACAGAAAGATTGTCATTTGGCAGTGACAAGGAATGCTGGTTACTGTCCATCTGCCATCTAAAAATCACTCAGCTAAAAATGAAAGTCTTGAAAAGGCTGTTGTAAACCTTGGCGGAAGGTAATCCACTTGTTCAGAGCAATTTTAAGATATTACATTCTTGTTTTTCTGCCAAACTTGCTTGGTAAAACATAACAAATGCAATTGATATCTCTGTAGTTATGCTATTAGTAGTGGGTTTTGCATGGTTGGTGTCTGAAGATTGGGGACTCGAAGAAAAGTAGGTATAGAAGCATTCACATCCAGAACATATCACCCCACGCCCACAGAGTTCTGTTAGAGAGGTCACAACTAAACTTTGCATCTTAGTGCAATTCCTCTGCAAGCCCAAGTCCATTGAGACCAGCACTGAGATTTATAACCTTCAAATGGGATGACCTCCAGGCAGGAACACAGACCTGGAAACATCGCATGACATAGGTCAAGGCCAGTGGTTCTTGACCCAACTTCAGAAATCTCCAAACAACTGCCACTGATTGTGCAACATCACAGTTTGCTACTCAAATCAGCAATAGTAATCCAGATGCTCTACTTGCAAGGAGAGGCAAGTTCAGATCCTTTCAATAAAGGAGGAAGTGATATTGCATGCTCCTGTTTTTGCCAGACTCCAGAGGCCCTTTAAATCCAGGTAGCCTTGAACCATGTTAGGAAGGAGAAAGAGACTCCTTTAAAGAGCCAGCTTTTTCAACAGCAGGCATGGCTTTTAATTTCTGAACTTTAAAGTTACAATGGAAAATTGAAATGCCAAAGCTCAGAGTATGGATTCCTTAAAGTTCATACTGCTCCTTCATTCATAACAATTCTATGCTGATTATCAAGACTGAGCGATAGATTTTCAGAGATAACTGTTACAGATTACACTCAGGTACTTAGGCACATTCTGTCCACTCCAATTTAACATTTCCATAATGAGAATTACAACACACCCAGGAAAATCCATTGACATTTCAAGAAGATTGCATTGACTCCGCCAGTCTAAAATCGCTTTCAGGTGCATTTTCCCCCAAGAATGCGCCTGCAGAAGTGGATGCAGAGCTTTGGAATTGTCATTCAGCTGGCAGCCCTGAAAGCGCTGCGCTGTCCACCGGAAAGGGACAGCTACATGGGAGGGACCTTAGAACGCACTCTGGCTCCTGTCCACTGTAGCTGTATTCCCGCCCACTGACATGACGTCATTTGAAACATGACAAAGGAGAAGCAGAAGGAACACAGGATTATGGCAGACCCGGAGCAGACAAGAGAAATACTGATGATGTTTTCAGCCTCTCTCAGTGTTCAGAACCTGCAATACCCTGCTTGCACACTGTGTTTCCAAATTTGCACCAAGCATCTCGGGCTGACAACATTGCTGAGACATTATTAGCCTGCCCCTCAGCAGCTGCTTTCGGGCAGCTGCATTCAGGTTCCTAGGGGGACTTCAGTGCTCTGGCAATTATCCCTCCCATAGGAGGGTTAGAAAATGCTCCTCGGAGGTGCCTCCTGCTCTTTCAAGTGGGTACCCCGAGAGCCACATAGGGGTAGAATATGCAGCTTTTCATTGGGGTATTCTGGCCATCTGATAGAGCCTTAAGGGTGAACTTTAATGAACACTTGCCAAATGAGGAAACTTTGATATCACAAAAAAAACACAACATTTGCTTAAAGCAGTCCAGCCAGGAAGCAAGCTGCCATCTGAAACAAGACATCAAGAAGATGACCTTACCTGGATGATTTTCCACCAATTGAGAAGGTCCAGTGTAGGAGAGAAGCTATGTTGTCAGAGATACTTTAATAACCAGGTAGTTCTCATGAAGATATAACTAAGTCATTGATTATCTCCTGATAATATTTTTCCAACTCACGTTTAATTCAAATAACAGGAGGTCGGAGTTCGAAACTCCAGAATATAGTTGCTTTAAATATCTCTTCTCAGCTACAATCTGACTGCCCAACACCAAAGATATAATTCCAAGGGGATTGACATGTCATTGTCACCCAAGTACCTTTATTTTCAACAAGATGGTATATCATATACATCCATTGCAAGTCAACAGATAAAGTTTTGTAAACCAATTACCATCAACCCAATTGTCCACATCAGCAAAGATTATGGAAAATATAACCAGCAGCTGAGAGTCAGGGGCTATTAAATCTATCCAGATTTATTGACTGGAGAATATATGGTACCACAGTGAGGAATTAACATTCTAAACCAATTAAGACCAATTTCAATCGGAAATGAGAGATTGTTAAAATAACTCACAGATTAACTGAGATTAAATTGCAGTCATTGATCCAATTGAACCCTCCAAGCAACACATTTGTCTGCTAATAATCCTGGCTATGAATTACAGTACCATCAGTTTTCACTCCCTCAGCATGAATCAAATGATCAGGTTCACTCAGCCTGAATTCTCTTCACATGCATTTACTGCTGATACTAACAATGTCTGCTCCTTTCACTCTAAAGGCCATACGGGGTTAAGAGTTAAGGCTGATCATATTTACCATCCAGTGGCTCTGACATATCCCATCTTAGTGCACTTTGAGAGGCTCACGTTAATTCCTGGCTCCAGTCAGCCTTGACCCATTTCAATTCACTAAATGATGACATCTCCCTGACGCTTCATGAAGCCCTGGCAAAAATGGTGCCTATTTTACTTGTGAATCTGCAGGGGTCATCTTCTGCATCGGGTACTCCCATTGTAGACTCCCCTACATCAGAAAGACTGAATGCAGACTGTTTGTTTTGCTTTGTTTAGCAACTTGTTTTGGAGGGTGGAAAGAACCAGAGTACCCGGAAGAAGCCCATCCAGACTCAGGGAGAATGTACAAACTCCTGACAGTCAATGTGGGATTCAAATCCGGGTCACTGGCACTGTCACAACGTTCTGCTAATGGCTACAGTCTCCGTACTCCACTATCTTTTCCTCCTATGGACAATGCAAAACTTGCTGAGTTCCTTCAGCATTTCTGTGTATTTTTACTACAATCTCAGCATCTGTAAACTTTCATATTTCACAACTAGGATACCTTTGTCAGAATAAATCTGCCTTTAACCCTATAGTCCTAAAGCAAACTCATCACCAGGCCCCAGGATCTTGACCTCAACACATCTTCTTTGCAACTGGATCCTCAATTTCCTATTCATCACACCACAAACAGTGAGAATTAGAGAAAGCTCTTTCTCCATGATCTCCAACAACACTGTGTGCTGAGCTCCCTCTACTGTACTCCCTGTACACCCATAACCCATAACTGTGCAGCCAAACTTCAGTCCAACTTCAACTGTAAATTCACAGTTGCCACCATCATCTTAAACAATGATGAGATCGAATGCAGAGAAGAGAAAGTGGTCTAGTTGTTTGGTGTCAGGAGAGCAACCTTTACCTTAGCAGGACTATGGAGCTAGTCATAGACTTCAGGAAGAGGAGTAGAGTTCACACTTCTGTCAACATCAATAGTGCTGAGTTGGAGATGGCAAGCATCTTTGAGTTTTTATGTGTAAGCATCTCCACTGCCATTTCCTAAACCAACCATCTCAACATGATGGCCCCAAAAGAGCACCAATGGCTCTATGTCTTCAGAAACCTGAGGAAATTTGCCATGTTTTTAGCATCCCTCAAAAATTTCACAGATGCACCATCAAACACATCTTGTTGGAATGAACCACTAGATTCATATAGAATGTATAGATATGGAAACCTTTCCTCCCAATACCTCGACAAACTGGTGAATTGTGAAGGAAGCTCAGACCAAATGGGGCAGCACGGTTAGCGCAATGCTGTTTCCTCCCTCCATTCAAAATGTTCCAGGGGTTGTAGGTTAATTAAGTCTCACTGGGTGGCGCAGGCTTACGGGCTGAAAGGGCTTGTTACCATGCTGTATGTCTAAATTAGAATTTAAAATCGCACTAACCTCCCTCCCCTCTGTCTCCTCCATCTATATCTCATAATGCCTCAGAAAAGCAGCAAACACAGTAACGGAATCATTCCACTCCACCCACACTCTCATTTTGTTGCTCTCATCAGCAAGAAGATTTTTGAGTGTAAAATCATACACTACCAAATTCAAGTTTTTTTTCCTCGCCCCTGTGAACTACATATCAGTAAAATAATGTTGCACTTATACAGTTTGAACTGTTCTCTCACTGTAACTCTATCTTTTGACCTTTGTTTTATTATGTTGCATTCTGTTATATATGGATCAACTTGCTGGATAACATGCAAAAGAAACCTTAGAACTTGTGAAAATAAATGTAAACTTGAACAACATATTTAGCAGCAAGCAGATAAAATGCATCTTGCTGGGACACTCTTCATTTGATTGTGACCTGCTCTTGGCCCAGCCTTCTCCTTTGCTTGCTGGCCTTCCTCTGAGCTCTGCTGGCATTTGCCTGTAAAAGGGAGAAGAGTCTTTGTAAGAATGACAAATTCCTGAACACTTGCAGGTAAATGTGTGATTGTGATTGTATTTCCTTCGATGCAGCAGTCTGCGTGATTATATGTAACAAGTGTTGAGGAGGTCACCTTGATGTCTCTAATGAAGTTGTGATTTTTTTTCTGTACTTTCCCATTAAATATGTCATTGAAACAAGCACCTCCACAGTTTTCTTTGGTCTTAAATGGCTGTACAGTTACTCCCCTGAAGCTTCCTGGCTACTCCATCAGAATCAGAATCCTCAGATATTTAACTTAGAAATGGAGTGTGCTATCTCTGCCTATGAAGTTTGCAGACCTCTAAAGTAAATAAAATCATGCATTTGGGTGATCATGCTTCCATGAGATACATGCCTTTATGTCCTGAAGCCCTGCTTTGCTAGGTGTCTAGTAATAGTACTGTTCCAAACTCATAAGAACTACTACCAATATCACATCAGAACTGTCGTGGAGGTACACGGCCATTCTCCCATGGGCAGCGAGAAATCTGAACAACCATCTCATTTGTATAAAGCAATATTTATTTCTTGAATTGTATAGAAAAAATATCTGTCCTGTATATGTCTTGTTTGTCTGAATGTGAGTTATGTCTGGTTGTCTGTTTGCATGATTTGAACCAAGGGCTGGAGATCACTGTTTCATCGGGTTGTACTTGTTCAATCAGATGACAATAAACTTGACTTGAATTTGAGGTATGTATGAGGATAAGAAATAGGACCAGTGATAGGCCACATGGTCCATCGAGCTGTATTCACCATTCAATAAGGTCATCGCTGATCTGACCATGGACTCTTCCACCGATCTGACCTTTCCCCATAACTCCTAATTCTCAACTATTCACAAGTTTCTCTGCATCTTAAATATATTTAATAAAGCATCCTTTACTGCTTCCTTGGGCAGAGTATTCCACAGATTCCTATTTGGGAGAAAGTAGTTCCTACTCATCTCCATTGTAAATAACCTTTCCAGAACCTTGAGGCTATGTCCCCTACTTCTTGTCTCACCTCTCTGGACATAACTTTGCTGCATTTATCTTATCTATCCCTATCATAATTTATATGCATCCCTAAAATCCCTGCTCATTCTTCTAAATTCCGCAAGTGAAGTCGCAAGTGATCCAAATGTCTCTCCATAGGCAAACCTCCTCATCTCCTGTATTACCATGATGAACTTTTTCTGCACTGATCCAAAACAAGTCCATCTTTTCATATAGGGGTACCAAAATTTAACACAGTCCTCTGGGTGTGGTCTCACCAGTACCTGTATATTTGCAGCATAACCTCCCAGCTCTTAAATTCAATCCTTCTCTCAATGAAGGCCAACATTCCATGTGCTTCTTGATAAATCTTTGCACCTACAAACCAACTTTTGTGACATATATACAAATGCTCCCAAATCCCAAATCCCTCTGCAATCTTTCACCACTTAAACATAATCTGATCTATTTTTTTTACTTCCAAGGTGCATAATCTCATATGTATCAACATAGTCCATCTGAATCCATGGCAACTCCATATACCTCATAACACATGACCAGATCTATGATAGCAGGTTCCCTTATACATTCTGTAACATAGTGTTCATGAAAGATATTAAAGATGCATTCTATGAAGACTTTCTCATGACTGCCTTAATCAACTTGATTTGCCCAATCTATTGCCCAAGTTAAAGTCCTTCAAGATATCCGAAATACCATCCTGACATGCATCAGAGACTTCTTGACTGTGGATCTAAAATGTTTTAAATTGGTTGCCTGTAGAAAACTCCCTCCAATGTTTTTTTCTCCCCTTTTTCTATTCCTAATCTATATCCCAGACAAATTCAACATTGTGCTCCTTATCAGTCACTATCTCCCTGATTTCTTTCTTATCTGACACAATGTTTGGCATTGCAAAAGGTCAGCAATCTCTCATTCATTTAAAAATTTGGCCTTGATTTTTGGACTCATTTTTGTGGGGACGATTAAATATTGCATTGGATTAAATTTAAAATTCTCCTACTTATTTAACACTGTGTGAAACTCTTGTCAGTTTAGAACAATGCTTGATATTGTACCAAATCTCTATCTATTTTGCATAGGTGGAGGTGATGTTCATTAAATTACAAACTTTTGCTCGCCTCTGACATTTTTCTGTTATTGGCAGTTACCTGAATGTCAGCAATTATTCATTCAGAGTTCTGATTTAAAGTTCATTGACCTGAACAATTAGCCTGTTACTCACTAGCAAGGCTGCGTCCTCGCACCAAACCTCTTTACTATCTTCTTCAGCATGATGCTGAAACAAGCCAATAA